>NW_022196900.1:77267433-77354539 GCF_008632895.1 Mastomys coucha | reverse complement strand
GGAGGAGGAGGAGGAAGAGGAAGAGGAAGGAGAAAGAGTTGGGGGCAAACAAGAGTCAAGTGGAACAACTCCCAGGCGCCCTCAGCCTGCCATGGGCATTGCCAGACACAGAACCAGCTGTACACCTGTCACTCAGCCTCAGCTGCCATTAGACACTGCTCCATGATAAGGGAGCTAGAGGGTCAGAAAGGAAGCTGGGCGAGGTGGAAGGGTGGTGGCTTCTTCCAGAGCATGAAGAAGCAACAGCAAAGGGGAGCAGTAAAAACATGGCAGGAGTCACTGTGGCTCTGAAGAGAGGAGCCAAGGATCACTCAATCTGTGCAGCTTGCAGTCTGGAGATATTTCTGGTTTCCTAGACAACTCTGCCTGAACCAGACAGAAATCAAAACCCATTTGAAAGAATAATTCAGGTGTTGGGAATGGGACATAAAAGGCAAGGCAAGGTGGGAGGTATTGATTTCCTGCTTCTGGATGGGGAGAAGCTTGGGCGGGGGATGAAGTTCTTCTCTGGTTCTCACTGGGATCTGTGCCCTCCATAACTTTGCACATGTACCCAAGGGAATGATTGTGTTTCTTGTTCACCAATGGCAGTATGAGTTGCCTGGGTGTACAAGTTTGTCAGAATTTACCTAAAAGTGTACTTTAAGCTCTATTCATTTCATGGTATGTAAATTCACCCAATATTTCTGGCCTTTCCGATTAATTGGGATGTGTGATCATAAACATGGCATTTTTTTTTTTTGTAGACTGTGGTCCCTTATATATCAAACTGAGATGAAGAAATTGGCTTCTTAGCTCAATCCAGTGGCCTTCAAACTTATAAGTCATAAGATCTGATTTCATGAGGAAACAGACAGTCACAGTCAGACGCCATGGTCTTTAATGAAACCTAAGATGAATTTCTGAGTTATGAACTTCTGAAAACTACCCCAAACCATCCATCCCAAACCCACACTGGGGGAAGGACAAGATGCCATTACATGCCTTCCGCATCTCAGGCTTACATTTCCTCTGCTCTGAGACCCTGCTCTTTCCTCTCAGGCTCCCCAAGCCTTTCCCTTGAGAACCCTGCTTCCCAGCCTGAGGATTGCAGAAGAGACTTCTCTATCTTTTCTTCCAACTGGCCTCCTTCTCTGTTCTTCAGAGGAGAGAGAGTTTACACTTAGGTATGTGCTGTATGGGCTGGCACAGCTGGAGGATTGCAAAGACACTCAACTATCCCACTTCTTACAAGCGAAAACAACAACAAATGGGCTGGAAAGATGGCTCAGCCATTAAGTACACTGGCTGTTCTTCCAAAGGACTTGGGTTAGATTCCCACTACACACATGGTGGCTCAAAACCATCTGTAATTCCAGTCTCAAGGAATCTGACACACTTTTCTGGAAGAAAACAAAGATCTAAAAGACTGCACATATTCTAAAAGCCCCCAGAGAAAGGGAGCATGGAGCAGCCTCAGCTTTGGAGAGGTGTATAATTATCCCATACATGTGTCTCTCGTGGTGACCTCTTGCACAGGCCAGCACCACTACGCACAAGTGGACAACTTGCTCAGCCCCTCGTCTTCTTAGAGGGGCTCGTGGTGTGAGGAGGACTTTGGGTACCAACAGCAGAGATGAACTCACTGTGCTTCAACTGCAGTTACCCACAGGCAGATACAAATAGTGGGCCCTTAGAAAGAGTCTAGATAAGAAAGACCATCTAAGGAGCGTGGGAGCCAGATTGCAAACTGCTGTAGCAGCTAAGACTGAACAATGATCCTCATCCAAGAGTTCATGCTTCAGCACCAGCTGCTTCTGACACTCCTTTGGCTTGGTCCATGCAGCCATGTTGTAAGAAGCCTCTTGCCTGCACAGAGCTACTAACCCTGAGACCCAAGAGATTAACTAAGCAGAGATTAACTTGAATTGGGTGCTTCGTGTCAGGATTTGAGGATGGAGTGGTCAAAGGGAAGACACATCACAAAATGCACAAATTATTCAATTGCTGGACATGGCTCCTTAAGCACTAATAAACACCTTTTCGGTGTAGACATTTGGGTAAAATATTTTTCAGTCTACTTTCTGTAGCTCTTAAAGCCCTCACTCACCTCTGTGGTGCTGTCTTTTACTCAGAATCCTAACAGCATCTAGACAGAAAAAAGACTGGGACAGCAGTGGGTAGTAACTGCAGGGCCAGAGAGATCTGAACTACCAATGGACACCTCAAGTGAGCTAGAGTTACCTGCAGGCCTCCCTAAGGTGCATTCAGCATCTTTAGCAGCCTTGTATGGTTAGCTTAGGGTGGACCTCTAAACCCCGAGGCTTACAGAAGTGCACCCATCCCTTCATCCAGTCTTCTCTCTAGATGCTCTGAAGAGCTGCCAGATGAGAGGAGAGGTGAGAGATGCAGAGAATTCTGGCTGTGATGTTTTCATTGCCTCTGGTTGACTTTAAGGAAGGGCAACTCAGAGTCCGGTCCTCCTAGAAGTGACTTGTGGAGAACATGTAGCTTGTGCTGCAGAGGTGAGAATCAACTGAAGGCAAAGAAAGAACTGAGCGGGGAGCCCTGATGAATCTTGTTTGTGATTAGGTGGGAAAAGCAGCATGGTTCAGTGGTTTCATGGGGTAAGAATGGAAAGTGGCAGCCATACCAAGAAGGACAGAGAGCAATGGCTCTGCTTGGACTACCACCAAGTTATTGTCACTTGTTTGTTATATGTGACTCAGGATTTGACAAAGTCAGTCAGTTTATAAATAAAATAATACAAACTTTTATGCTCACAGACAGACATAGATGTAGTCCTCAGAACTGCAAAGTGAATGAATAAATGAATGGATGAATGAATGAATGAATGAATAAATGAGAGCTGACAAGTAAACTAACAAGGCTTTGAGGGTGAGAGGGCCCAGAGCAACCAGGTCTGGTCCTCTGAACACAAGTGCCAGGGCGCCCAGATCTGGCCTCTGTACAAGGGTGTCAGGGCATCTAGGTCTGGTCCTCTACAATTTGTCTCCCCACTCCTGAGAGTATAGCTGGCAACTGGGTCCCATAGTCCATAGCCAAAACAGAAAGATACAGAATTATGCAGTTCAACTTCCCACCCAGGCAGACCCCAGCCCGATTCTCCAGAAACCTTGAATTTCATTTACACTGGCCAGTCTCAAAGTATGGGATATAGCTGTCATGGGCTGAGTGGGAATGGTCCTGCCTTCAGGGTGTGTCTAGGTTCTAGGCCCTCTGCCTAGCCACTGCCTGTCCAAGGCAGGCCAAAATGGGGTTCCATAGTGAAAACCACTGACTCTAAGAGCCAGATTTTATCCTGAGCCAGAGAAGAAAGCCAATTGGTCTATCAGCAGGCTGCTTGCTAAAGCTTCACCACGGATATGGCTGATCTTAGCAGGAACTATAGTGTTAAGACCCAGAAATGATAAGCTTATCTGGGTTCAAAAGTGAAGTAGATACAGAAAGAGAGCTCTCTCACTATCTCACTATATCCCTTCACACACACACACACACACACACACACACACACACACACACACACACAATCATTTTAATTGTGTATGTGCCCGTGTCTGTGCATGGCTATCTGCATGTGCATGGCTATCTGCATGTACATGCGGGTACCCTTGGAGGCCAGAGGCATCAGATCTCCCTGGAGTTGGAGTTATAGATTGTGAGCTGACAGCATGAAAGCATGAGTTCTGGGAACTGAACCCAGGCCCTTAGCAAGAGCAGTACTGGCTCTTCACCCCTCCAGCCCACTTCCTTTTTCTTATCCCCCCTGCTTCCTCCTCTGTCAACCTGCTTTTGGCACAGTTTCTTTTTGACCTTAGCTGACCCCAGTGTGCTGGACAACCTCTCCAAGGAATACCAGGCACTGCAAAGTGGTAGGAGCTGGTCACCAGCTGAAGTGGGTCACCCGGGCACAGCCAGCAGCACCAGAGCATGGGGAGCACCTGGCACACTCAAGGTCATCTGCACATCACTGAGAAAGCTGGAACACGATCCAGTATCCCAGCTCACCATGCTCCTCCAACCCTAGACTTTGGCTGCCTCTCAAAGGCACTGTCAGGATACCCATGGCAGGAAGAACAGCTGCTAAGTGCTGCAGAACAACAGGAAAAGCCAACTTCCGTAGAGCTTACAAACCACATTGCTCTATCAACCCTCCAACACCTTCCTACCATGGTGATGAAGAGCCAGTCAGTGCCCATCTACCCGATCAGTCTCCACACGCCTACAAAGCACCTGCCCTCTCACAGAGGAGATATTGCAGGGATTCCAGGGAGAGAGCTCCCTGCACCAGCCTCTGTGGCTAGTTGTTCAAACACTGCCTTCTAGGGACTGACATAAGAAATAATCTTGTCCTAACCAGATTCTTTCTCCCAAGTCTTCATATGCCCTACCACAGAGGTGAGCAAGCTTTTCCTGTAAGGGATAGAAAAGCAAAGACTGCTAGCTTAGCAGGGTTGCATGAGGTCTCTACTGTATACTCTTCTTAGTTTTGTTTTGTTTTGTTTTGTTTTTTTCGTTTTCTTTTTTTGGTTTTTCGAGACAGGGTTTCTCTGTGTAGCCCTGGCTATCCTGGAACTCACTCTCTAGACCAGGCTGGCCTCGAACTCAGAAATCCACCTGCTTCTGCCTCCCAAGTGCTGAGATTACAGGCATGCACCACTGCCGGGCAGTTTTTTTTTTTCTTTCTTTCTTTTCAGCCATTTGCGAATGTAAGCCAGGTTCTCAGCTTGAGGAGTTATACATAAACAGATAGCAGGTTTCTTTGGCACTCTGAAGCAACATTTTATAGACCCCGGCCTGCTGAGCAGTCTTCTCAACATTCTTCCTAAAGTGATGCCTCCACCCCACAAGGTCCTGGACATCTCACTGAGGACAGAGATTGAACCTAATTCATAAGGCATCTTATTCCTCTACCAGAGCAGCCAGTCCTTAAATATTTATTAAATAAATGTATAAATGAATGAATCAAAGCATTAAAAAATCTCTTTATATTCTAGAATCCCAACACACCACACTATCTACCTCACACAGCTGTAATTGATGTCAAAATCAATAGGACTTTTAAATTTAATAAAAGAAAGTTACTTGTTTATTAATAAAGGAAAGTAATGAGATGTACGGTAACAGGCAGGAAGTTATTCTCCTTGGGGAGGCAGCCTCAGTACAGACTAGGAAACAGAGCTATGGGTATAACCAGATGATTGACAAAGATGATGCAGAGCAGGGTTAAGGGGAAGATGGATAAAGCCAGACTGTCTGAGTTAGAGTCTACACACACGTATACTTACACACAGATACAGATACAAACATGCAAACATGCACATACATACACACACACAGGTGTACATATGCACACATACACATGTGCTCACATATACATGAACACACAAGTGCACACATACACACATATGCACATTAGCTGTATGATTCCACATGTTACTATGGACAAGCTACTTGATCTCTCTGTTTGCTGATATCCAAATTTACATAAACTCAAATACATCAGGCATATATGAAACACAGCATATTGGTTTATTTTCTGGAATAAGTAAATCAGGATTAATAAAAAACAAGGAGCTTATCTGCTTCATCACTGAGCCCAAAAGCAATTCAAGGCAGGCAGATCGGTGAGTTCTCTGCTTCACTTTCCTGGATGCACAGGCTTGCCTAGTTGGGGGTAACACCATTAAGTTTTACACATCTGAAATGAAAAGCTAGACTAAAAAGTCTCACTGATTCTTCCAGGTCTGGAGTGTGGGTCTGATTGTACACATCACCATCAATGCCCAACAACAGAAAGCCATGCATACAATCAAAGAGTGAGGGATGACTGGTGGGTAGTATATAAAGACTACTACTTAAGGTGGAGAAAAGCCAATCATTCTGATTCATCCCGCTGTGCCATATATGTGGTGTCCATATATGTGGTGTCCATATATGTGATGTCCATATATGTGATGTCCATATATGTGCTGTCCATATATGTGGTGTCCATATATGTGGTGTCCATATATGTGGTGTCCATATATGTGGTGTCCATATATGTGGTGTCCATATATGTGGTGTCCATATATGTGCTGTCCATATATGTGATGTCCATATATGTGCTGTCCATATATGTGGTGTCCATATATGTGCTGTCCATATATGTGCTGTCCATATATGTGCTGTCCATATATGTGGTGTCCATATATGTGCTGTCCATATATGTGCTGTCCATATATGTGGTGTCCATATATGTGATGTCCATATATGTGATGTCCATATATGTGGTATCCATATATGTGCTGTCCATATATGTGGTGTCCATATATGTGGTGTCCATATATGTGGTGTCCATATATGTGGTGTCCATATATGTGCTGTCCATATATGTGCTGTCCATATATGTGCTGTCCATATATGTGATGTCCATATATGTGCTGTCCATATATGTGGTGTCCATATATGTGCATATAATGCCCAGGAGAACAGGAAGCCGTGAGATGCTTCCTAAGGAAACCAAAGTAATGACAGTTATCCCTGTGCTCTTGTACATCACATGGACCATGGAGAGGTGGCTGCTGTGCTCTCCTGCTATGGGTCAGCTAGTAAACAGGCCTCCTCAGAGGCCGACATCAGCCAGCTTGTAAAAACAACTGGAGTTTAAAACAATACCACCTCGAACTAAATTGATGTTCTGGGATATTTTCATTATTTGACAATTAAGTCAATCAATGGAAAATTTCAATGAGTTACTAAAGGGTTAATGGGAAATTGCAAGAGGGTACAACTTGGAAAAGCACAAAAACTGCAAGTTCACAAAATTCAAAACTTTGCCAAATGGATGTTAGACCCAAGAATGCCAACAAACAGTCCCTCTGTGGTGAGAATAGTTTTTAAAATAAAAACTTGTAGAGTTTTCATAAGAACCAACTCTATGGAGGCATAATATATTCATATACACACCAAAAATACATCAAACAAACAGCTAGGTAGTTTTTGATAAATGTCTATACATTTTCACCCATTACCCCAATTAAGAAATATAAATATCAATTCCATATGGCTATGACTATTTCCATAACCCAAGAAAATTTGTTCTCCCTCCCCACTTCGGCTGCTCCCTGCTTTTAATTCCTCTTAGGCCACCCAAAGGCAACCAACCCAATCTGGCTCCCTGTCCAGACAGGTGAGTTTTGCCCCTAACTGGGAACACACAGTATGCACTCTCCTAGGGGGCTGCTTTTAGCATGGCTCTCTGGCAGCCCAGGCATGTCTTTGTATATGTCCTTGGTTTTTCTCCTATCACTGAGCAGTATTTCTTCATTTGTATGCCCTGAAATTTGCTTGGTATCCCCTGGTACGTTTCCACATTTGAACCTTGTGCCAATGTACATGTTCATGCCTCTTGGAAAAACGCTGAGTCATTCTAACCTGGGTCATAGAAAGCATCGAGTGATTCTCTGAAAGCACTAACAAGGTTTTGAAAACATGAGGAGAGCTGAGTAGGGCAGCACTGAACTGCACACACAGGTAAGCATGGTGGAGCTGCCTTGCTAGTGTTGGCAGGTGCTCCCACGCAGGGTCCTCTCAGGACAGCCCTCACTTCCACTCCTTCATTGAAAAATGGCTGCCTTTGGGCATCCTCCCTCAGTCTGCCTGCAGAGGCAGTTCTGGTCAGTTTGTCACTCACAGACTTTTCTAGAAAAATCAGGCCTTGGAAGGCCTACTCAGGGGCTCAGCACTTAGAACAGCACTTAGAATATGGGATCCTGGCACCGCTGTCCTTGGTGAAGGTTACAAGTCTTTAGTACCACATCACAACAAGACCAGGAGACTGTGTGGTTATAGGACTGTCCCCCTGTCTTATTTCAGATGTGTCCAGTTACAATATGTAAGGTAATTTTTGAAGCCATTCAACTGTAATTAGATTCATTTGGGTCTTTTTTTTTTTTTCCAAGACAGGGTTTCTCTGTGTAGCCCTGGCTGTACTGGAACTCACTCTGTAGAACAGCCTAGCCTTGAACTCAGAAATCTGCCTGCCTCTGCATCCCAAGTACTGGGATTAAAGGCGTGTGCCACCACTGGCTGGCTTCATTTGGATTTTTTTATATTCTTTCTGATTTACTTTCTCACCCGGCCTTTATCTTGGTTACTGATAGTCCATCCTCTTTAGTACCCTCCCAGAATACTCTCCACTTTCAGACAGAGAATATGTAGTTGATGGGAAGCTTATAAGGTCTCAAAAGGGAGGGGAATTTAAAGGCGCCCAGGAGTTTAGACGCTAAAGCAGAAAAGATCAAACCCCAGGTTCACGGGGCATGAGGCAGCCTCAGAGACAAGGATGCTCCATGTCCTGGATGAGACATCCACCATGGGATTTCTTGCCTTCTACCACTGCCCTTCCCCAGCATAGAAACTGCTGGTTGGAAATGACATAGGAGGGACAGTGGCCCCGCTGTCTGAAAGCAGCATAAAGACCTGGGGACTGCAAGCTACATTAGAGTCAACAAAACACACTGTGATTGGATAATAGCAAAAAATGCCTAGAAGGACTGTGCCTGGTTTTACAAATGAAAATGCAGGGGTCAGCAGAGGCAGGTAGATCTCTGAATTTGAGACCAGCCTGGTACAAAGGTAGTTCCAGGACAGCCAGGGTTATGGAGAGGCACTCTGTCTCAAAAAACAACAACAAAAAGAAAAAGGAAAAAAAGAAAAAACAAGAGGAGAACAAGAGGAGGAGAAAAGAAGAGGAAGAAGAGAGAGGGAAGAAAGGAGGAAGAGAGAGGGAAGGAGAGGGAGAGAGAGGGAAGAGAAGGCCAGTCCTAAAAAAAGCAGATCCTTAGTTTTTTCTCAGTGCTTTGCCTTGTCCTCCAGCCTGCCTCCTGCATCCACCTTACTGCCTGAACTCAGAGTTCAGAAACAACCTGGTTTCACTAGATGAGCTTCCTTCCCTCTCCACCTACATACTACTCTGGCTAGCCTAGAAGGACTGTGATAGAGGGCAACCTTGGGCTGCCAGTGGGGGGCCCAGGCACTATATCAGAGTTGGGAAGAGATGGGTAAACCCATCCTTTCCTTTCAGGGAAAGAGTATCAGCTTGCTGTCTCCTTCGGTTGTTGTGTGCAAGGCCTCCCTGTCTTCCGAGGTCCTCAGCTCTCTGAGGTCTCCCACTGTCAGCCCTAATCCTACCTCTGCAGTCCTTGGCCTCTTCTATAATAGGCTTCCAGCCACCTAACCCCAGTGCACACAGTTATCCCAAATGATACAATCAGTTCGCGCTCTAGCTTCAAATGTCTACATGGCTTCCCCTTGGACCACCAGCAAAAGCAAAGCTTCCACTGGCCTTGGCTGCCCAGCACCAGGATTGCCCTCTGAAGCCTCCCTCCACCTGGAGCTTCAGGACTCCCCAGCAGCAGGACCTCCCTCCTCAGACTCCTCCCTGCTCCCATAGTCACGTCTGCCTTGCCTCACCCCATGCCCCTGTGTCTTCACCTCCTGGGAAAGCCTTCCTGGCAGGATGCCCACCCCACAACTTTCCTTCTCTGTCCTCAGGCTATGCTCATTTCCTTCCAAGTACTCAGCAAGTGTGCAATTATGTATTTTTTAGGTTTACTTTGTAAATGACTGTCTGGCCCACTGGAATGCAAACTCCCCATGGTAGGATCTAGGTCTGTCTTCTCCACTGGACACTTGCTGGGCAGTCAAGGCATATTTGCAAAATGATCAGCTAGGGAACATGCTCCTCAAATGTGGATGTGACTCTTCCTTATGGGAAGCTTCATTCTTCAACCTGAGACTCTCCAATCTCCTCCTCCTCTACAGGAAAGGGGTGTATAGCGGCCTTCCTATGAAATAAAAAGAGCAACCGGCTACTGTCAAAAACTTAATGATAGCCTTATGTCATTTTCCATAATACTACTGGGATTTTATAACTCTATAGTATCCTAAATTATGAAGGTTTCAAGAGTCCCAGTGGTGGGCCCCAGAGCAATTGGTGGAAGAGAGGTGAGTCCTAGTCAGATCCCAGCTCCTAGACTCGGGTTCGAGCTCTGCTGCTTGGTAGAGGTCAGCCTCAGCAAGCCACCTGTGCTCTGTTTCTTGGCTTCTTCACCTGTGAAATGAGAGTGAGAACACTTCCTTGGGCTTTCTAAAGAACGAGACACATCCATGTTTGTAAGATCCTTTGAACCACGTGGGGAACAGAGTATCTGACAGGCACTCACACTACCATCCTTGATTGTCACTGTTGCTTTTACCCCAGGTCTCCTACAACCCCAAGCAGGAATCTTTCCTCTTGAAAATGAAACGTATGCTACCTAGTGTTAAATGTCACCTCATATTCCAAACTCAGACTAAAATGGTGTACTCTAGGTGCAGGTACATGTGTATATACCCCATGTATAAATGTGGAGGCCAGAGGTCAGTGTCAATTGTTCTTCATCTTATTCTTTTGGTGGTGTCTCTCAGTGAATCCAAAGCTCATCATGTGGCTATGTTGACTGGTCAGTGAGCTGCAGGGACCCACCTGACTCCACCTCTCCAGTACTGGAATTACAGATGTGTGTTTTCATGCTCAGCTGTTTCTGGGATGCAGGGGATCTGAATCCAGGTCTTCATGCTTACACAGCAAACACATCATCTACTGCAGCATCGCTCCAGTCCTGCACTCCCCACTTCTTAGTGGGTTCTGATAAAATGTGCATTATCACTGAAGTATACAGTTCTGTGTGGCCACAAACACCAGGGGCCCAGCAGGCTAAGGCTCTGCAGCCCTGGTCCAGCTTCTCTTGTACTCAATCACTCCACAAGGCATGAAAGTCCATGAGCTTTGCTATCTTTATCTTCTAGATGTGGAAGGTCTTGTGCACAGAGAGGTTACCATAGTTCTAAAGATCCAAATGAATGCATACTGCCATCTCCTAAAATTCTTTACTTTTGGGAGGCATAGGGGGTTAATAACATTACCATTGACCCAGAGGAATGGTTTAACCTGTGTCTATGGGCAGGGTTCTGCCTTCCCCAGGCTCTGCCAAGCCCCTCTCCAAAGACAATCAGGTCAACACATGGGGAAAACCCTCTTCACTTTGCACAGAGGGCATTCCTCCCTGAGAGGACTCGTTGAGCTGATGGGCAGGTCACCAAGGGCTGAGGGCTGCTCTGCCTGGCATCAGTGCAGCCACAAGGCAAGAGAGCCTTTGAAGCTGTAACATTTCTAAGTTTGAGTTTACAAAGACACCATTCTTCATCATAGCTATTCACACCCTGATCCAAACCATTTCAAGTGAACTCAATTTCCTTCGATAGAAGGCTATTTGAAGACACAAAACCATACTTGTGAATGAATTCTAGTATTCTGTTTGCAGAGTCCACTCCATCCAGTCTCATGCCCTGTTCCAGGTAGGTCTCACCCCAAGGCCCAGAATCATTTTAACCACCCTCAATGATATCATAAAAATTCTTTCTAAAACTTAAAGTTTTAATTTGATACATAAAAATGCAAAGTTGCCTGTGTCTATGGGCTATCAAGTGCTATTTGGATACATGTTTACATTTCATAACCAGGCTAAACACATCTATTCTCCCATAGATAGTTCTTCATGGTGAAAATACTCCAAATTCTTCCTTCTGACTTTCTGAAGTAAAGGTCACAATCTCAATCTATAGTCACCCTACTGTGCACATAGCACCTCAGAACTTCTATCCCACCTATCTGTGACTTAGTACCTAGTGTTCCCCATCACACTTCCTAAAAGAGTGTGTGTGTGTGTGTGTGTGTGCGTGAGAGAGAGAGAGAGAGAGAGAGAGAGAGAGAGAGAATGTGTGTGAGTATGTGTGTGTGAGAGTGTATGTGTGGTGTGTGTGAGAGTGTATAAGTGTGTGTGAGTGTGTGAATATATGTGTGACTGAGTACTATGTGAGTGTTTATTTGTGTGTGAGTGTGTGTGTGAAGGGGGTGTTTGTAAGTGTGTGATTGTATGACTGTGTTGTGAATGTGTGTGAGTGTGTATGTGTGTGTGTGTGTGTTGTTTCATTTTTGTTATTACAATAAAATACTCTGACCCAGTCAACTTTAAAGGGGCGGGGGCATTATGGCTTACAGTTTCAAAGGGACACAGTCCATTATGGTGAGAAACACACAGCAGCAGGAATATGTGGCCAACCCATCACACTGCATCAGCAGTGAGGGAGAAGCAGAGAGTGAACAGGAAGTAGGACCAGGCTGTACAATCCCAAAGCCCACCCCCAGTGACACACTTCCTCCAGCAAGGCTCTGTCTTCTAGAGACCCCACAGGGTTCTCAAGCAGTGTCACAAGCTGGGGACCAAGTGTCCAGTAACACAAGCCAGTGCGGGCATGTTTCACATTCAAATCACACACACAAATATATAATAACATATATTTCACATACAAGCAAGGCCACGCAGCCCATGTTTCGCTGCTCCCGGCTTACTTCACTGAACATAGTGATTGCCAGGCTCTCCATGCCGTTGGAGATGACAGAATTTAATTTTTAATGGATAAAAAGCACTCTGCTGTATGTGAGTATGTAAGACTTCTTTTTACCCAATCATCAGTGATAGACACTTAGGTTGTCTCGGTCTCCTGGCATTGTGACTAGCACTGCAGTGAATGCAGAGTATCTCATCTCTCTGTCATACTGATTTCCCCAGAACACTCAAAAGGGAAGCTGTTGGCTCAGGTAGTAGTCCAACTTTTATTTTTTTTATTAGATATTTTCTTAATTTACATTTCAAATGATATCCCCTCTCCCGGTTTCCCCTCAAAAAAAAAAAAAAAACTATTCTCTCCCCCTCCCCCTGGTCACCAACCCACCCTCTCCCACTTTCTGGCCCTAGCATTCCCCTACATTGGGGCATAGAGCCTTCACAGGACCAAGGGCCCCACCCTCTCCCACTTTCTGGCCCTAGCATTCCCCTACATTGGGGCATAGAGCCTTCACAGGACCAAGGGCCTCTCCTCCCACTGATGACCGACAAGGCCATCCTCTGCTACATATGTAGCTGGAGCCTTTAGTCCCACCATGTATACTCTTTGGTTGGTGGTTTAGTCCCTGGGAGCTCTGAGGGTACTAGTTAGTTTATATTGTTGTTCCTCCTATGGAGCTGCAAACCCCTTCAGCTCCTTGGGTCCTTTCTCTAGCTCCTTCATTGGGGACCCTGTGCTCAGTCCCATGGATGGCTGTGAGCCTCTACTTCTGTATTAGTCAGGCTTTAGCAGAGCCTCTCAGGAGACAGCTATATCAGGCTCCTGTCAGCCAGCACTTGCTGACATCCACAATAGTGTCTGGATTTGATGACTGAATATGGGAAGGAGTCCCAGGTGGAGCAATCTCTGGATTGTCTTTCCTTTAGTCTCTGCTCCATACTTTGTCTCTGCAACTCGTTCCATGGGTATTTTGTTCCCCCTTCTAAGAAGGAATGAAGTATCCACACTTTAGTCTTAATTCTTCTTGAGTTTCATGTGGTTTGTGGGTTGTATCTTTGGTATTCTAAGCTTCTGGGCTAACAGGAGCTCCATGCAGCTTTCCACAGTGGCTGCACTAATTTACACTCCCACCAGCAGTGTCCAGGCTCCCTCTCCTGCCACTCAGATCACCAGCAGTGTCCCAGGCTCCCTCTCCTGCCACTCAGATCCTAGGTATGCTGTGAAAATGCCACAAGAGTGGCACAATGTACACAGGCCACAGAGTCAGTGGTCCACATTAAATTCTATCAAGTAGCTGTTAATAAAGTTAAGGGAAAGGGCATGGAATGAATGGAATTCCTTTTACCATTCTAATGTTGCTCATTATTTAGAATCTGAACTCCAAATCAGTGCGTGTTCTGATGATAAAGTCAACAAAATTACTAACTTCTAGACTGGTCTTGGACTATTTTTACATATAAATACCATTGCTATAGAAAAAGCATGAAGGTATAGATTAAAGACAGAAAAATGGATTTAGAAATATTAGTTCTGCATTTGAGATGTAAAGAAATGCACACATATACAATTGTATAACTCATGCAAGACCTAGCTTCATTTGTGAGGTACTCCAGGGTACCACAGCAAGTTTCCATGGAAGCATGCAACTAATAGCAGTTTTTAATTAATTGCACATCTAGCAATCTACAAATATGAATTAAGCACTAGGAGTTTTTACTGTGGAGACTTTAGGTCTCTGCCCCTACACAGCAAGCAATTTGCAAAACTTTCCTCAAAGACACATAAAAAGCACCACGGCGACAGGTACCAGTGGTAAGAATAGTTCTATCCTGTAGGCTTCATCTTTATTCTCTCTAAAAGTATAGTGGGGTCTCTGCTGCGTTCCAGCTAACATATCCCCAAGGCTTAGAAAAAAAGTAATTTCATAAGAAAAATAAGATTATCTCTGAGCAATCATTTTATTAGCATAAATCTTAATATGTGATAGCTGGTTAGTTAGTTTACTACCACCACTACAGGTGATGAAACCTAGATTGCAGATGGCGAGAGGGTAGAAGAAAGCACACACACACACACACACACACACACACACACGGGCACACATCTACACACATCATGGGATAGATAATCAAGGTGAGCACTAAACTGGTCTACCCTGAATCCAGGCACTCTGAGATTAAAGAAACCACAGAAGGCTGCAGCACCCAGTCCATGCATCGGAAGTTCCCTAGAGGAGGTCCATCTCCTCCAGCCCGGCTAGGACCCACCACCTTGAGGGTCCTTTACCAAGGGAATCCAGGAGATCTCCTCCCCCTCTTCACTCAGATCCTGAGTCCTTGGGAGAATCATAAATCACTGGCCCCAGCCTTCTGTCACGTGGGATACTGGACCCACTTGAGTATACACTGTCTTTTTGTGAAAATCTCAGGGAGCTCTTTTGTGGAAGTGAATCAGCATCAGCTTCTCCTTTCCACTGTGAGCACTTCAGTGCATGCCGCAACGGAACAGGAAGTCCCTGGCTTAGTAATAAGGCCTCATATTCTGCCCTCTGGAAAACAGCCCCTTCTCTATCTCCCCACCAGCCCCACCTTTTGCAACTGAGCATTTCCAGCCCGAAAAAGCCCCACTGGCTTATTTCACCAGCATACCCCATTGAAACTTTTCATGTTTCCTCTTCTGCATCTTATAGCTGAGGAATATTCTGACTTTCTGTTCACTCTTAGAAAAAGTAAAGAAGTTTAAGATGCAGGTAGTTCCCAGAAGAAAAGGGCAATGCTACTATGGCAGCGAGCCCACAGGCAGCCGTGATAGCATCTGTGTGGTTCTACACACTTTACATATATGCTGATCACTAATCTCACCACAGCCCACCATGTGGGGGTGTTCTGAGCCCACACTGCAGGTCAGGCAAGTGAGGTCCAATGGGATGAATTAACCTAACCATCTATAGTTATATAGTCAATAGTGGAAGAACTGAGAGTTGAACCTAGGCAGTCTGGCTCCAGAGGGATGCTGACTAGGGATGGATGCTGTCAAGGGATGGATGCTGTCAGCAGGATGGCAAGGCACTGACATGCAGCACTAACTCAAAGCACAAATCGAGCACTGGAGATAAACCACTGAACAGGCATCAATTTCCTGAGTGCTCATGTTGTACCCACTTCAGAAAGAACAGGGGCTATGAGGGGCAGGCTAAAGTGGAGAGGAAGATACTTATATCTTAGGGAGATTGTTTTAAATTTTCAAAACCACTAGACAACATCAGATCTCAAGATCAAACTAGTTTCCGGAGTCTGCAGATAAAAAGTGTGAGCTGTGTGTGCAACCTCCAGGCTTCCCTAGGGCCACTTAAACCCAGAAAGTAGGCAGAGGAGACAGAGCCAGCTGAGGAGCTGGCAGCTTCTGACACTCAGAGCTGGAGTCAGTGCCCACAAGCATAGGAGTCAGGAACCAGACTCTAGTGACATGACCATGCCTCTGGTTTGATGATCAAGTGAAGGCTTAATGCCATGTATGAGGGTATATACATATATGTGTGTGTGTGTGTGTGTGTGTGTGTGTGTGATCCCAGTATTTCCTTCAGAAAGACTCCTGTTGAAGCTCACAGGCCAGCTACCCTGGAGTACACTTAGCAAGAACAAAACCAAGAGAGACTATGCCTCAAAAGATAAGGTAGAGTGAGAGAAATGACTCCTGTAAAGGCATC
Source organism: Mastomys coucha (assembly GCF_008632895.1). Classification (NCBI taxonomy): domain Eukaryota; kingdom Metazoa; phylum Chordata; class Mammalia; order Rodentia; family Muridae; genus Mastomys; species Mastomys coucha. The sequence goes on along the minus strand of NW_022196900.1, from coordinate 77,338,401 downwards.
TTCTGAACACACATGCACATGCACATGCACACACACATGCACACACATACACATGCACACGCACATAGACACACGCTCATATCTATACACACACATACATACACAGTCACACACAGACACACACAAAAATTATAAATAAATAACAGATAAATTATTTAAAAGGCCAAATAACTATTTAATTTTGATACCAATAAACTTAGAAGCTTCCTAAAAACACTGAATCCTACAATGTAAATTCCTCCATTTTTCCCTTAGCTCCATGACTCTGAGAGCAACCCCCAAGCAGCATCAGTCACTCAGGGATGAAGACTTTCTATGCTGGGCCCTTTTCAGGCATGACTACACTAGTCTTCCAGCAGCTGTAAGTTGGAGTGTCATCCCAGCGTCTGTTTTACAGGTGAGTAAGCAGAGGTCAGAGCCTGTGGTGCTTAGAAATGTCCTTATAGGCTCTTACATTTGAATACCCAGCCCCCAGTGGGCAGTGCTGTTTAGGGAGGTCATGGCTTACTGGGAGGAAGATGTCCCTGGGGTTGGGCTTTGAGGTCTGCAGCTTTGCCCTACTTCCTGTTATCATAGTCTCCCCCTTCTCCCATGCCCTATTGCTTCCAGCATGTGGATTAAAAGGCGATGGGCAAGTGAGCAAGCTTCCAGCTCGTCCTGCCACGTTTTCTCTGACATGATAGATTCTATCTCTCTAGAACTATCAGCCAGAACAAACCCTTTCTTTCTTAAGCTGATTTCATCAGAGTATTCTATGTGAGCAACAGAAAGTACATGTCTCTAGGGCATAATACCATGAATTAAGTCACCAAGGACTTGGGTCCTACCTGACTCCACAGTGTCACTTCCTATCTAATGTACAACTGTCTGTTCTTACAAGAAAACCTTATTAGAGGAAGTTCTGGAAATAAGGCATACTGATTACTCAAATCTTCTGGTAAATAGATGTGCAATCAATTCCAAATGCTCACTGGAAGAGCTTTCCAAAATGTTTATGGTCTCTTTGCTGCCTCAGTAGATATAGCACACTAAATATAAATCTACTCTACTCTACGAACCAATATATTTGCCGCCACCTTCTAGCTACTCCATAAAGATTACCTTCTTACTGAAGAACATTCAGACATTGGATTGAAGAAGACCCATATGAACGGTCTCAGCCCTGAAGAGTTAGAGACAGGGGATCTACCATAGCAAACTGGCAAGCTAAGCGAACTAAATTGGTGAATTCTGGGTTCAAGTGAGAGATCTTACCTCAATAGATAGGATGTAGTGTAATGGAGGGAGACACCCAACATCACTATGGCCTTCATATACACACACAGCACATGTACACACATATACATGAGCCCACAAGCACACATATATGTGTATATGTATGTGTATATATGCAAAAACTAATAGAAATAAACAAGTAAATAAATTTTAGTATCTAAGAAAATTAATTTCATTGTTTGCCTTGTGTGTGTGTATGTATATGTATATATGTGTATAAAACTTGAGCTAAATTTGGTTTAATAAAAGCATGAGCCACACCAATGGATGGCCTGTGATATGTGCCAAGTATAAAAAGGGTCAATGAGAAATAAGATGAGAAGCAAATGAGAAAACATGAGAAAGTATACATGTATGAAGTTTTCAAGGAATAAATTAAAAACTGAAAATATAACAAAACCCAACATCAAAACTAAAATGACCAGGCTCCCAATCCCAAGCAAAGGACAGTCAGTGTATTTTTATTTTGTGGCTTAAGGTTTCTGCAGGCACATTAAATCATAAAAATCCAAGAAACTATACAAACTTCACTATCAAACCACACAATGTAGTTTAAGGGAAGTGTCCCTTTTCGAAGAAACTGCTTGATTTTCAGGAAGTGGCAAAGTGGCAGGTGTATACCCATGATCAGCCAAAGAAACCAAACAAATACTTCACTGGGCAAACCTGTTCTCCCTGATAAACAGCTGCGCCCTGCACAGAGAGAAAGGAACCAGAAGAGAAAGGAGTCAGAGACTGCTCCTCGATGGCAGGGCACTTCCTTAAGGACAGCCTACAGCCCCGCCTGCATGGGTGGGGACGTCAGAGTCCCATCTATGTAAGAGCCCCAGACCACTCACCGTAAGCTTTGCATGAAGAAGCATTGCTAAGTTAGGGGTCTCAAAAAGACCAGTTAGGGCAAGAAAAAGCCATCCTTGCACAATTACTAGTGAGACTAGGAAAGGCAGAGGAGATGAGGGCTGATTCCTCTTATACCATCTGTCCCACAGCAGACTGGATACACAGGGTTCCTGGGAATCTCCCAGGTATGCCTAATAAACACCCAGGGAAGACAGTTAGGCTCCTGCAGTGTGAGCGTGTCTCTGATCCTAGCACTTGGAAGGCTACAGCAGGAAGATGGAAGGTTCTAGATAAGCATGGGCTATATAGTAAGACCCTCGTCTCAAAGACAAAGCATCTGATGAATGAATAGACTAGAAAAAGAAAAAAAAAAAAACATGGTCTTCCACTAGGAAAGTCTCTCACTGAAAACCTGACTGTGGAGTTCAGTAGTTGAGACACTATTTGCCATGCTGCCAATCCAGTTTGTTGTACTGCAAGTTTGTAGAAATACCAAAGCAAAGCAGAGCTGAATTGGCTGGCTGGAAATTCCAGATGCAAATAAGGGACTAGCTAAAAGAAGCAAGCCAGTTGGCTGTTCAAATGACACCAAAGTACAGGGAGAGTCAGTCTTGGGGGTGTGGGGGGACCTCCATACCACACAAAAACAGGGGGTGTTCAGACGTAGAGCTCTGAACACTCATGAAGACTGATGGGCTAGGATGGGCTTGGTGAACCAGAGCAGGCTGCCAGTGGGTCTGTATCCTCTGGGAAGAGTGCCTTGAAATGAAGGAGCTGTGAGGCAGCCACCAGTATGGTGAGCCAGGCCGGTTCTTCCTGCTGTTGAGACCTGAGATTCCCCATGCTGCCCTCCCCTCAGCAGAAGAGCAGGAAACATGCCTTCTGACCTGCTTCCGGCAACAGAGACAGCTCCTCTTGAATGCTGAGTAACATGGTAGCCTTATGAACATCACACAATGACAAAGCAGAGGCTGAGAATTGGAATGCACCTTGTCTGAGCCTATCTCAGATTCTGAGGCGCCTCAGACCTGAGCCTGCAGCTGTCAGAGGCAGTCTGAAGAGCTCATGCCCGAAACACTCACTGTCTTGACTGTGAGAGTCCTAGGAGCCTTTCCCAGCACTCTCTTCCTACCTGTCCTCATCCCAGCCCAGTGGCCTGTCGCCTCACCTGAAGACACATCCTATCAGACTCTCATGGACCTCTGGACACTCAGCTCTGCCTAGTTCTGAGCTAGCTCTTAACATTCAGTTAAAGCAGCTCTAAGCAATGACAACGTTCCACGGCCAGCTTCCCTGAAGGGTAATTCCTGGGATGGCTGCAGACCAAGGATTTCAGGCCACAGCCATAAATCTAGAGGAGATGCTGAGGCCTGGGGATCTGTTAGGCTATAAAGACCCTGTGACTTTTGAACCAGCTAATATACAACTTCCCTGTTGTCTCCCAAATCCTCATAAACATTTCCTATCCATCCCTAACTCCAAATTACAATCATATTTACTTAAGCAACAAATTCTGGATAAATCAAAATGTGGCGTATAAACATATTTTTTTAATTTGGCTATAAAAAAATAAAATTGAATTACTATACTTACAGGAAAATTGACAGAACTATAAAGTTGTATGTTAAGTGAACTAACCAGACTCAGAAAAAATACTATGTTTTTTCTCATATGTGGATCCTGGACTTTAACTTTATATATGCGCATATGTGTAGGTCACAAAACTAGACAGGACTATGAGAGGAGGAAAAGAGACTTTAAGGGAATGGGAGAAGAAAAAAGAGAGTAATAGAGCCCATGAGACAGAAAAATGGGGTAGGGCCTGGGGGAAAAAAAGGGAACCCACAGGGTCCAGGAAATCAACAAACAGTATATATGAAAAGTTCATAATGAAACCCACAAGTTATGTGCTAATTAAAATTTTTTCTTAATAAAATACCAACTTGAAAAAAAAGAAAGAAACGTTATAGAGGGAAAATGAAAGGAATTGAAAAGCAAAAACAAGTGGGGGATTGTCTTGCCATGAACAGAGCAGTAGTGCCAACATTTTGAAGGAATTCCTCCCAGGGTTTTTTTTTTTTTCCTTGCCTGGTTTTTGAAAATGGCATTGCACCTGCCTGGTGCTAGAGGCCTTTGTAGCCTCTGCCACCTGGGAGGCCATGCAGCTTCACCTCAGGACATCCTTGAGAGAGGCCATTGTTAACCATCCTGGGCTGACAGGAAAGGGTGGCTGATGCTGAGAGAACCTGATGTCAAGGAACTAAACCTGTGTTTCTGCTGTCCCTCACACTTTAATTATCAGGCCTGGGGACACTGAAATCTAGTTGTAGTATTTTATAGGGAGGGACCCAGACACAGCTGTGACATTAATGCCAAGGGCATCAGAAACTCACCTTCTTGACAGCCCCTTATTCTAAGAGCTTGGAACCAGCAGAGAGCTGTACTCTCTCTGTACACACAGTAATATGTGCCTAAGGATCCTCTCTGGCCCAGACAACCCAGATAACCCAGACAGACAACCCAGACAACCCAGACAGACAACCCAGACAACCCAGACAGACATCCCAGACAACCCAGACACCCAAACTAGTCTGCTTGCCTGGGCCCCTGTCCAGACCCCGCACATGTATTCCCAGAACCATGCAGTCTTCTGCATTCTCAATGGTGAGATATTTTAACTTCAGTGGGTAACTCTACCTGCTTCCACTCTGTCACAACTTCTTCCTCCAAGTCCCCTAAGTCCATGTTGGGAACTTACAGCATTTATAGAAGTTTAAAGATCCAGCTAAGGGAAAAGGGGTAAATTGGGTTTCTATGTAGTAGGATTTAAGTGAATGGTTCACAGTTACTATTTTATTTTATTTGACTCTATCTTGATTGTTTTTATAGTATTAGAGATTAAATCTAGAGTCTCACACATGCTAGGCAAGTGCTCTGTCTCTGAGTTATACCCCTAGCCCTCCTTTTGTTACTTTGAGACAAGATCTTACTAAATTGCTCAAGCTGGCCTTGACCTTACCCTGTGTGTAATCGCCAAGCTGGCTTTGAACTTTCTATGATCCTGTCTCAACCACACTCCACACATACCGCATCCCGCCTAGCCCCCCATAGCTGGAATTATAGACCTGCACCATCATGCCCAGCCACAGCTCTTTGAATGAAATGTCAGGTTATTGCTGGCTATCCTTATAAGTGTCCCTATGGCTTCTACCAGCTCAATGGTCTGCAGGCTCCACTGCACAGAACTTGGCCTGGAGCATGAGAGCAGAGTGGAAGAGCAATGGAGAAGAGTGGAAGCTAATCTGGACGAGCTTCTCCCAGGAGGAAGGCAGGCAGGAGTGCAGGAGAAGGTGGTTTGTTCTCACTGATGGTTACTTAAAGGGAGAAGTCTCCTGCTTAGAATATATTTGACAAAATAACATAGACGATTCTCAATATACCAGGCAGTTCCCTTCCTTTTGGTAGAAATGATGCAGAATAGAATTTTATCAAAATCCCTATGTTGTAGGACTCTAACCTACAGCAGTAAAGTTAAAAAAAAAAAAAGTGGGTGTCTGTTGCCAGGAGTCATCCTGTATGCACAGTAGCTGTCAATCATAAAGCACAAGTCTTGTCAACTGTGCTAGGAGAAAAACGAAGTTATCTTCTCAGTTTCCCTTTAGAAAAAAGAACCGCAAAATCATTATCATATGGAGGGTGATCAAAGAGCACCCAGCCAAAATCTAAGGGGAGAAACATTACAGAGGTTAGAGCAGCAAGTTAATAATAGTGATAATAGTGATGGGAATGATAATAACATTTGACTATTTTCTGGATTTTGCGGTTTGATACATGTCAGGTTCTAAACCTCACAGAAGATGTGATTGTTCCTACATTCTATATAGGAACATATATAAGTGTTACCTAATTTCATATTTGGAATTTTGTATTCTCTTTTTTCAAGGTCTGTTAAGATGCATATGCTTTAGAATATCAGTCTACCTCTACAGAAATGACTCTCCAGCTGGGAAGAGGCAATCAAGAACTAGTGATGGGGTGCTCATCTGACTTGGGGATTCCTGAGCATCACATATTGGGACCCTGGCACCCACTGAGCATTCTGGTCTATAGTGCAATGGGCTACAGGAGAAGGATGGAGTTCATGCCACTACAACTAATACAGTGAGCTTCTACCTCACCTAGGCAACCAGGAAAAAGTCTTTCTGAAGGTGTGCAGCCTGGCATGACTATTAGAGGTAAGCACCCAAACTGATTCAGGGTAAAGAATCATAAGCCCACATAATCACTATGCAATCACTCTCCCAAGGGTCACACTGCATAAAAAGTAGTCACCATTTTAGCCACATGTTTCCATTTCACTTTAGCCCAGTCCCTCTGTTGCCCTAGCCATACTTCAAATGCTCTATGGTCACACAAAGCTATTAATTTCTGAAGTGAGTGAGATAGCTATAAACACCTCCCTGCCCCCAGCTCTGCTGTTCAGTTTGGCTGAGATGAATATTCATTCCTGAGATATGGCGAAGCCCTTCTTCTCCAGCACGGGATGTTTTCAGGTCAGCATGTGATGTGAGGGAAGAGGAAGGAAAGCCTACAGAGAGCAGAGTGCATAGAGTGACAGGGGTGAGCTCCTGTACTCCAGTGGGTTGGAGGAGCCCCTACAGTGATAGGGGTCCAATCAGGAACATGAGCCAAGGAAACGGCTCCATCACACTCTAGAAAGAGTCAGATCCTGGATCCCAGCCGGGATCCAGGCTGGCTGTCTCTTAGGCATACACTCATGGACTCATACATACTCCTATAAAGTACACACTGTATCCCAAGTCCTTGCAGTTATATATTTGCATGCTTATACCGAAGGAAGAGGTGGCAGCAACAATGCCAGTCATGTCCTGGGCCTCCAGCCACTCCCTGGGTAGTCCTACCACCCAGACCTGTATGAAGTCAGGAACACAAGAACACTGCTAGAGCTGAAGGAAACCTTGTTTCAACTCTCCTGCAGGCCTGGCTCCAGAAAGTACAGTCTGCACTTGGACCCCTGTATTCCCAAGTTGGAGGACAAGTGGGGAGCCTCCACCCTTTCCTTGGTCTGCCAAGACCAAAAGGTCAATGTGTCCTGAGTAAGCTCACCTGGTAGAGTGAAGGGCCCACATTTTCCCTACATGGTAGTGTGTGTGTAGACAAGGAGGCTGGAAGCCCCCGGGAGGAAGGATGGTGACTTGACCCCTTGAGAGCAGCTGTGGAAGGAAGGGAGCTCCCAACAGGACTAACAGACTCTTTACAGAGGTGACATTGATCACAGGGTTCCCCAAACCTTACCTGTGACCTTGGGACACACCTAACCTCCCTCATCACTGCATCTAATCCTCTTGGGAGCTACTTCAGGATCCAACGCGGGCAAACAGACACGAGTCATGAAGAGAATATAAATCTAATTTTTTTTTAGTTTCAACTCTGTTGTTGCTTTCTTTTCTTTTTTGGTGTGGGTAAGTCCATATAAAATAATTGACAGTGAATTTATGAAACCTTAGCTGTAGCTCCCTGGGTGTAAGATGGTCTTTCTAACTGTACATAGGTTCACGGAGATATATAGAATTTGGGGCTGGGCAAGTGTGTGTTTAGGTAGCTATCATAATCTAACCATGTTATATTTTTGTGAGTTCACTACAGAAAAGTGACTTGAAAACAAACAACAACAAAAACAAGAGTTCTACCTCAGATCCTCTAAAAAGGAATGGGCCTAGAAGTTGTAAGAGGTTTGCCCAGAGTTAGTTGCTGGCAACAGTTCTACCATAATAACATTGACTCACTCACTCATCACCCAGTGAACACCTATTAAGAGAGAGCTTACATGGTGGGAAATAGTCAAATTCTGGAGTGACTGAGTTCAAATCCTGCTTATGTCAGATGTTAGCAGTATGCCCTTGGGCTCATGAGTCCATAGCTCTGTGCCTTGGTCTTTTCATTGTATTCAGGGACAGAAACAGGGATAATGGCAGTAGCGCCTACCTTTGGGTTGTTGTGTCATTTTAAGTCATCTACAGTGAGTGTGTCTGACTGAGCTGACAGGGAAAGCAGCTGTGATAGCAGAAGTGTGGGCAGATGGGTGGACAGCTGTATACATTAGCTGCCACAGTCTAGTACTGGCTCCAAACATAGCCTGTGCACCCAACGGAGCTTCCAGAAAAGTGAGGATGAGCTAAAGTAGAGAAGGTGCAGGGGCCTAAAATGAGGGGCAACAAGGCAGGAAGAACCCAATTCCTAAAGCCAAGTGACATCTAGGTGGGGTTTCAAAGAGCTATATGGTCTTTTTATACATTTCTCATTTAATCATTAGTCCATTTTAGAGGAGTCCAAGGTTCAGAGAAGTTCATCAGCTTTCCCACTAGCTAATGCTGGGGACCTTGAGCTCACACTGCTTTGTTTACAGAGTCCTCAGTCCAAGCTCAGGCAGCACACAGGCTGACCAGACAATGACAGGACAATTGTCTACACAATTGTCTACACAAGGCTGCACAGGAGGCTGAGAAACAGGGAGACAGCTCACCCAGGTCTCTGGGCAAAGTTTCTTAAATACTTGCAATTTGTCATGCCCACTCAGGTCTCCATCCCTTACCTCAGCTCATAGTCACTTAATGCTGAGAAAGGGTGAATCTAAATGATTAGCCTGCCTGGGAGGTTGTACCACACAGGGCCCTGAAAGGGGAAGGCCAGCTAATGGGGTCAGTTGGCACACCCATGTTTGTCTTCAGAGGTCCTAGAACCCCAAAGGCTCCCACGCACCCCCACAAAAGCACTTCTTGAGAAGGACTGCCCTCCTTTCAACCCTCCCTGGTCCTTTCTTAGGAAGCTTGACTGGTGTCTGATTCATGTTCCCAAATTCTTCCACCCTTTCTCTTTAACTCTATACTCAGATGAACATTTCACTCCCAGCAAGGAGCACAGTGAGAGCACGGGAAGTAGCAGCAGGCTGACCTCAGGCTGAAAGCTCCAGTCAGATCTCCGAACACCAGAGCTTAGTGTTTCTATGGACAGAAGAGAGTTGGCATCTATGTGCGGAGAATGTAGAGTTTTAGTTAAATCTTGTCAACACACAAAACCATTTCCATTTATATGTACTTCTCAGCTTTAGAATGCTGATGGTATGGAACAGGAAGAATTAGAGCATATGTAACCCGTGTCAAGAGGTAAGCTATGAAAGTCAAGTCTCCTCAAGGCCACAGGGCCAAGAACTTCAGTGTGTCTCCAACACAGTACCTAGCAGGCACTCAGCAAACATCAGTTGAACAAGTGGGGTTCCCTTTAGCTAGGGAAGTAAATTTGTGTTCATAGCATTCTGTGGAGGTTGATGCTCCTCAGCTTTCCCCCTGTCCCAGAAGACACTGGGGTGCTCACTGTCCACTGGCTGGATGGCAGGAGGCAACACTCCAAGGAAAGCAGGGGTTAATTGCTTCAGCTGATGAGCTGAGCCAGCTCCCTTGCATCATGTGCCCAGAAGTCACATCTTCCTGCCCTGATTTCACTGCTCATGAAAAGATACAGATTTCAGCATATAATGGAATGTGTTAAGCTCACAGAAGGATGTGTCTGTGAGAGATCTGAAGGAAAACAGTAGGCATGATTGGTCCCACCAGCACTGGAGAGATACCTGATTCCTGAGAACATATCAACAGTTCAACAGACATATCTCAGGGGAAAGGAATAGAGTGTACCAGGAAAATAAGGGAAACCCAAGACCCACAGCAGAGCTACTGACATAAAACCAATCACTGAGCCACAAAAAGCAAGATTTAGCGGAACTCCATTTACATCTTTTATAATGAGTACAACCATGAGAGCTTTGTCTTTTTTTTTTTTAAAAAAATGAGCACTGCACATCTACCTGCTGAGAGTAAAGATCTAGTCAGAGGCACCAAATAGCTGGCCAATAAATTCCTTACAAACAGGGTTGACCACCAACAAGGACACAGCAGCTCTGTCCCCATCCCATACTTACTTGCCTTGATGCACTGAACCACAGTTTGATCTCTGTTTCATGTTGAAGCTCAAAGGCTGAAGAAAAAAAAAAAGCAAAGGAAGGACAGGAAGTGGAGAGAAAGACTTGGATGTATAAAATGTGAATAAGCAAAGAGGGCATCCTGATGACAAGGCACTGACAAATGTCAAGATCAGCTGTCCTCTGGTCACTGACCCCTCTGCTCTGGGGTCCTACATAAGCTAAATCTAGTTAAGTCAATCAGTTATACTTGCAAGGGTAAGCTGACCACTGTGTAGAGAAGCACAGGCTATGCCTCCCTGACACACCTCATGATCTAGTACACTTATAGATAATTCACCCAGATGTCTTCCCAGCCAGGAGAACGAGGAGGAAAGAGTAGTCCAAATACTCCGCAGATACGCCCTGCCCTGAACTCAACCAGAGCGTGAAGGCAATGACTAGGAACTAGACTTACTGGAGTTCTTGTTTATTTCGTTTTTGAGAATTTTATACATGAGCACTATATGCACATTACTCCCACCCCTCCCTTTCCATCTGACTCCTTCCTGCTGTGTCCTCCCAACTTCCTCTCAAATTCATGATCTCTCTATTAACTATTGTTACATATGTCTGTATATGTTTATTAAAATGCAGTTTGCTGACTCCACGTGCTGTTACTCATATGTGCACCTTCTTAGGGCTGACCACTTTGGATTGGGTCACCTATCAGAGGCTTGTCCCTGGAGAAGACTGATTCTTCCTGTCTCAGTAGCCATTAATTGCCCATAGCTCTCCATCTAGGAGTGGGACGTTGTAAGATTTCCAGCTTGGCATGTCAATTGATGTTGTCATTGTGCAGGTTTTGTTTAGGTAGCTGTATTTTTTTTTTTTTTCAGATTTCTTGAGTGCAGCTTTCCTATCATGTATAATAGACCCTATGTCACAGCAGACATCCTGGTCCTCTGGCTCTTAAACTCAGACAGAAATTGTTGGCAAGTCCTCAGCAACATTGAGCTCCCTACACAGTGGCATTCAAATAGAAGCAGCTTCTCTACCCCAGAGACATTTGGCAACATGTAGAAACATCTGTGGTTGTCACTACTGGACCTGGGCATCCAGTAATCAGAAGCCAGCCTCACTGTTCTGTGTTCTGTCCCAGTGAATGGGACAGCAGTCCATAAGAAGGTGCTTACCACAGATGCCAAGTTTGAGAAAGCTGGCTACAGATCAGCAGGATACTATGTTCAGATCCTACCTGAGAGCTGCCTAGTTCAGCAGATTTTACACCAATTATGTATTCTCCCAAGGCTCCAGGTTCCTTTATGTCTTTAACAAAGAATGTATATGTGTCTTGAAGTGCCAGGCACTACCCAAAGCACTATATAGATATGAAGCCATTTAACCTTCTTAACTACTCTATACCATAATATTCTCTCCCCTCCTGCTTTATTGAGGGAACCGAGGCACAGAGGAGTGAAACCAGAACCCCACAGATCACCACAGTCATGGCTCACATTCTCCTGACACCTTGCTTCTAGGACTGCACGCTAGGTAAGACAGCTCAGGGCATTTTGTTTTCCATTTTGTTCCCTTCGATGAAGATGCTCATCAAATGTCAGCATCTCCTCCCCAGGCCTGCATTATTTCATGTCGTTTGCATTATCCCTGATCACAGAGACTGAAGGCCACACCCCATGCACTTCCTGCTTCCTTTCTGCCTCCCAAGGATGGACAATCATTCCAATACTTCCTCTACAACATGTAGCAAATCTCAAATGTCAATTTATAGCCTCAACACGTGTTCCAGTTAGGCTGCCATCCACACATTCAAACACCAAGTTTCTAAACCTTGTAGCCCAAAGCCGGTGACCACAGCCAGAGTTCCTGAGGCTGGAATTGTCCTCTGCCCCAAAACAACAGCAAAGGCTCCCTTGGGTCCCCACAGCTTGGTTCTTGATGTTCCCAAGAATGTCTCCTTGGAATAAACCATGAAGGGTTGTCTATCTGTAACAGATAGCCTGGCCTCATCAAGCAATCTGAGAAATGCGCTGTCAGAGCCCCCTTGTGAGCCACTTTGCAGAACAGGAGCTAACCTTGTAAGGATATACAAAGGCGAACAGCAAAACCTACAGGTTTCAGTATGGTTCAGGGTCTATGAGCACAAGCAAGGAAGTAATTAGCCAGGCAAATACTGGGGAACTTGATCCCTTCATGAAAGGACAACCAGTCTCAATTGATTCATGCAGAAAGGCCAGTCCTGACACAGTAGAGCCACTGAAGCCTAAGGCGGTCTCTGGAGAGTCGACATGCCTGCACAGGTCCTCATTCTGGCAATCCTGCATCAGCTACCTCTTTAGTTACAGGATCATGACTCCTCTTGCCTTATCTGCTTGGTCCCTAATATAACCTCTTCTACTCTTTAGCTACAGTGTTCTATCTGGGGCTCCTTCCAGAGAAAAACTTCAGATGCACAAGGTTTTATGACAGCTCCGTGGGCCTAGAACTTTCTCTGTACTTCAGGCTGGCTCCAACTTACGGTACTCATCTTGTCTTAGCCTCCTGAGGACTAGAGCAACTGGCCTGTAGCACCATGCCCCAATAAAGGCCTTTACTTTTCTCTAACATTTTTGTGACAGTGATGCTGGGGGACCTCTGTGACACAGGGCAACAATAGGTTATGACAGAGGAATCCCTGTGAAGATCCAATATTGATAGTGTAGCAGAAGCCAGAGGCCTTGAACCAGACTAAAGATTCATTGCAAAAGTGTATACAGTGTGATACTGTGCCTTAGAAATGTAAGTGTAAGTGTACTTACAGTGTAGGCTAGCACTCTACACTGAGCTACTGCACAACCCAAAGTTCACACTCTTTTTCTTTAAACATTTTGATTCTTTGTGAATTTCATCTCATACACCCTAGTCCCACTTATCTCCTCACCCCTTCATATCTCCCCTCCACCCCTGCATCCTCCCCCCACCACCAAAAAAAAAACAAGAATAAAAATAAAAACAAACAAGTATCTAACTGTGGAAGCTGCATAGTATCACATAGTATACACTTTTGCAATGAGTCTTTAATCTGGTTCAAGGCCTCTGGCTTCTGCTACACTATCAATATCGGATCTTCACAGGGACTCCTCTGTGATATCTATTGTTGCCCTGTGTCACCGAGATCCTGCAGCTTGGGATGTGCAGCCCCTTTGCATGCTCTAACAGTTCATAGATGGGGTAGATGCTAGGGTAGGCCAACTCAAAGACCTGGATCTGGGCCTGAATGGTAGTTGAGTTGGCCAGTCCACCAGCTCTCCCACAGCCATACCACCAGTACCCTCTCTCCAGCACTACCCTAGCTAGCTCATCCAAGTGCCATAGCTGGCAAGGGTCGGGACCAGATCTCCTACTCTTATGCCCTCGAGGCCAAGTCATCCACACTTTTACCATCAGGGCCAGGGTTGAGTCAGGAGAGAGGCAATGAGAAGCCATCAGCCTCTCCATGTTCCTTTGGTCCATGTCCTTCCCATCCCCCAGGAGCCAGTGTAGATAGTTTGCTAATTCTGGAGAGATGTCTCAGCAGATAAGAGCACTTGCTGCTCTTATATAGGACTTGGGTTTGGTTACCATCACCCACATAGTGGCTCACACCAGTCTGTAACTCCAGTTCCAGGGGATCTAACACCCTCTTCTAGCCTCCATGGGCAACAGGTACACCTGTGGTACAAAGACATATATATTGGCAAGGCACTTGTATACACAGAATAAAAATAAATATTTTTAAAAGAAGTTGATTCTAGGAAAAAGAGAAAAGTGAGGATGATATAATTATATTTTAATTTTTTAAAACTACAAAAAAAAAAAAAAAACCCTGAGGGATATTTAGAAGATAAAAAGAATTCTCTGCAAAGGTCTGACAGATTGAATTCAATACCCAGAACCCACAGTGGACAGAGAGAGCCAAGTCTCCAAAGTTGTTCTCTCACTTGCTGCTAGACAGTCTCTTCTAGACATGGGAGGGAAGCTGAACTCATGAAATCTCAACAGCATGATCTCATAACCAAGACCAAGCAAAGACAACACCAGCTGACATCCTAATATAAGGAGGAGGAAACCCCACAAGGCCCCGCCCCTAGATGAAGAACTATAGGCAACCAATGGTTGCTAAGAGGGGGAGTCAGCCTTCCCCAGGACAAGGCACCGATAGATGATCCTATCCTAAGTGGTCAGTCTATGTAACCCTAAATGGACTTAGTAGGGTGAGTGTGTGTGTGTGTGTGTGTGTGTGTGTGTGTGTGTGTGTTTGTGTGTGCATGTACATGTATGTGTGTGCACTCATGGATTTAAGAAGTAGTGAAAGGTTGGAAGGGAAGAGGGAAATGATATATAGGAAGTACTCATATATGAAATTCTCAAAAATTAAACTAAAAGAACCTGATTATAAAGCAAGCATGGTATAGCATGTCTATAGTCTCAGTTCTCAGCAGGGTAGTTCAGGATTGTGGTTTTGAGGTCAGCCTGAGCTACACAGTGAATTCCAGGCCAGCCTGTGACAGAGAAACCTTGTCTCAACCAAACAGACCAAACCAAAATACAACAAAGCCAGTCTCTTGCTACCACTTGACTGCATGTTCAGCGTCTACACAGGTGCCTCCCTTAGACTCTCAGAGGTCAGTCCTACTGTTTGATTTCTCCTGTTCTTCCTTTTGGAGAGAGAAAAAGGTCCGGCCCAGGAAGAGTTTCTATTTCTGTATTAAAAGATGAAGGGCCATGTCCTTGTCTCCAACATTCACTCCGTGGGCTTCGATCTCCATCTTAATAACAGCACTGCCCTCCCAGGGGAGTTTAGCTTGCAGAAATGGGAAGTTCAAGATGAGACTCCTCAACTGTGCTGACAGTGGATGCTGCCCTGACAGTCATGTCTTTACAGAACTATATAGGACAGGTATTCCTGGGCCCAAGGTCCCTTTGCTAAGCCTCTAGTCAGCACAGAGCTTCAAGCTCCATGGAAGCTGACTCTGAAGAGAACCAGGGGCAAGTGTCTCAGAGCACAGGGATATTTCCAGGCCTTGCTATTTGGTTGTTGTATCTGAGAGATGGAACTGGACCACACCAAAAAGCTCAGGCAGGAAGATCACAGGTGCTTAATTAGGAACAAAACTTCAGCTGAAGCAGCCAAGACAGCAGCTCGTCTCCAGGCTGGAAGAAAAGTGACAGAGGAAAGCACTGTCCACTCAGTACAGAAGCTGTTCAATGAGAAGGCAAGCGGCATAATGCCAGGAAGAAGAGTGGCTGGCAGTCCCATTGGAAGCAGCTACAAAGTCTGGCACACACACTTCAGACCCATTACTCCCTGTCAAGTCCTTCAAAAGCAGGGTATTCAAGACAGGCCAAGTTGTATATCTATTTCTATCTACCCATCCCACAAGAGAGCTTTCCACATTTGACAGGTGAGGAAACTGAGGCACAAAGAAATCAAGTAACTTGTGCAGGATCATGTGGTATATGACAAAGTCAGGGTGGAAGTCTGGCTCCAGTGCCTGTGTTCTTCCTTCTCACACCAAGTTTCCTATAGAGGGTGTCAAACAGGTCAGTGGACAATTAGAGTAAGTGACTCTAGCTCAGTGTCCAGCATCTGTCACTAGCTGGGATGGTTAATATTGATTATCAGTAAGATCTAAGGTCACCCAGGTGACGAATCTCTGGGCATGCCTGAGGAAATTCTAGATTAGGTTAACTGAAATGGGGAAACCCACTCTAACTGTGGGCACCGCCATTTGATGGAAAGGAAAAAGCGAGCTAAGTACCATCGTCCGTCACTTCCTGCTTCCTTACTTAGGGTGTAGTTTGACCAACTGCCTCACACTGCTACCCCCATGCCTTCCTACCATAATGGACCATATTCTCATAATGTAAGCCAAAATAAACTCATCCTCCCTTAAGTTACATTTGTCACGGTATTCTGTCACAACAAAAAAGTAATCAATAATTTGATGTTCCTTCATAGACGAAAAACAGAACCCAATGACAGGCAGATTGGTATAGAAATAGGAAATCAGCATTCCAACATAGACCTGATAAAGTATTTACCTAAAAGAAATGAAACCTTCCAGGCACACAAGGACCTGTATGTAAATGTTCATGGCAATTTTATTCACAACAGTTTGAACATAGTAACAACCCAAACTTCTATCCACAGGTATATGGGTATAAAAGCTGTGGGGGCAGGGGTGAAGCAGTTGGTAGAATGCTTGCCTAGCCCTGGGTTTGATCCCCACTACTGCAAAACAAAAACAAAAACAAAAACAAAACAAAACAAAACCAAAACAAAACAAAACAAAAACCGTGAGCACCAAAGCACACACCTGTAATCCCAAAACTTGGGAGATAGAATAAGATGCTCAAAGACATTCTTGGCTACCTGAGTCAGAGGTCAACCAACTGACCAGAACTGGGTTCTGAAGCCAGAGTGAGGGTTGTCTGTATGTTAGACTCTTTTGCCCCTCCCCTATCTTTCCTTTGTTTCCTTCTCCCTCCTTTTCCTCCTTCCCTTTCTTTCATTCCACATCTTCGTTTCCTCTCTTCTTTCTCTTTCTCTTACTCATCCCTCTTTCCTCTTCTCCCACCTCCTCTTCCACTCTCCACTCTCATCTTGTCCTCTCCTTCCAAAGCTTACTACCTCTCTTCCCAGGCCCCAGGATCCTTGATACTTCCAAGACTGCCATTACAAATTAGTGAGCTAATCAGAAACCCAGGCTTCCTACTTCTCAGCCTATTTCAAAGGGCAGATGCTCTACCGAACTGGCCAGTGACCTACAGAGAAGGCTGGCAAGCCTACAAGGCTTTCATTGGCCCCGTGTAGCTTCTTCTGCCTCCCAGGCACACTATCATGCATTCAAAATAAAATAAAATAAGTGATCTACCTTTCTATGGGTCAGTAGGTATAAAAAGGGAGGAAGAGAGCTTGCCTCCAGTAAAGAAAACAAGCCATTCTTCCTTTTTTTGGACCCTGAATTATTGTGTTGTTCATTTGAGAATGAAAGTGGAGTGTAGAGTTACATCCCCAGACTCAACTAGGTGAGTTCTTTCCATCTTAAGCCATAGGAATCATGCATGGAAAGAGGGGGCCCCTTATCCATCCAGTGCCTACATATATGACCATCTAAGACAGTCTCCTCCTGGCTCATATCAACCTTGCTTGGTGAGAATGGATAAAGATGTTGAAGGGCCCAGTGATAGGAACAGAAGTGAGATTGGAATTGTTAACTCCCCTGGGCTACAGGAGGTCCCTGGCAACCAGGAAGTCCATCTGCTATACCCTCCCTCCCCAACAGTAGGCTCACAGGAAGAGAAGAGGACAATAATGAACCAACTGTCCTTGCTCCAAAGTGTTTCAGGAAGGGAGCAGCAGGGCCTACATGACTGAGAGCAGGTCACAGCAGAGTCACTCACCAGTCAAGGCCTCTTGGATAGAGTTTTATGAGGTTCCTTAGCCAAGAACCCTGGGAGTTGAGTTCAGCCATGTGCAGCACAGACACATGGGCAAGGGAACAGGGCTAAGGATGCCAGCTGACCCCCACCTTCCTATTTGCTAGAAGGCAAGAGAATCAGTCCTGGAGAACTACTGGATGCTTTCAGTATACCACCACACACAAGAGAGTGAACCTTAAAAATTCCCTAGCATACTGAAACCAAATACGTGGAGATAGATATTGTGCTATGATCAGGAAGAAAAGAGGTATTATAACAGAAAAGCCAAATTGTTTTGGGTCTTGAGTCTTCCTCTAAGCCTGATTTACTCTACTTCAGGTCTGGGGTAGCAAGACAGAGAGTTGCATCATACGAAAGCAGAACAGTTAATGCATGAAACTGAAACCCAGCATAAATCCACCTGCTCTTTCAACTTACTATGGAGAAAGAACTGAGTCCCAAGAAGTTACACTTTTGCATATAAGGGCAAAACTGTTGATTACGACTCAGAATCACTTACTGCTATCCTCATAAGACTTTTACTGCCAGGTTAAAATACACTGACAATCAACACGTCTCCATCAGCCTTGGAGGAGCCTGAAATGCTGCCTTAGAAAGAACACCATACTATCTGCTGACTAGATCATGGGATAGACTGACCAAGGCAAAACCCTGAGAGTATATAAACATCCCTCAACGAGCTCAGCAGACTCTTCCATAGTTGGTGAGTATTAAGATCCATTGTGGTGCTATAGATGACCTAAAGGACTAGAATTTCCTAGTAGAAATTTCCTGGTAGACAGCACCAACTTACTGGGAACAATTAATACAAATGGGTATAATAGGGAAAACATCTTTCTAAATAACTAATGAGCTGGAATTTTTTGTGAGAAATGTGAGCAAGCAAAACAAAGTAAAAACTGCAGTCTAGAAAGGCAGCCAAATGCTGCATGCCAGCTAGAGGACAATTGCAGGTAATAGTGACCTTGAACTTCAATTTTTGTAACCTCCTGGGAAGAGGGGACAAGAGGAGAATTTCTCCTGACTGGGAAGATTAAGTATGAGATAGTAGCATACTATGAACACCTTGTGAAAGCATGGAATACTGAAGACAAACACCAAACATTTAAATGTAGTTCAAAATGAAAAACAATTAATTATTCTCAAAGGAAAGCCAAGACTGACAATAGATATGAAAGGTGACAATAAGACAAGGTGACACGGTGACAAGCAGAATAACCTTCGAGGAGAAAAAGCCAATTTAGTCCTTTATCCAACAACAAATAAAAATCTTTCTCAAAAACAAGCAAACAAAAACATAAGGGTTTTTTCTAACTTATCATTAAGAAAATAATAATAATATTTCAAGCTCTAACAGAAAATATTAAACAAAACAAAGTGGGTAGAATCATGTGAATATTAGTCCATATAAGAATCAAGACTAAAAGAATCCAAAAGAAAATGATCAACTTTGTTATATAAAATTCAATTAACTTGAAATACAAAAATTATTGTAAACTCATGCAGGCTTTTAATAACAAGGGCTCAAAATACATAAAAACAAAAATGGAAAGACTACAAAAGAAAAATCAAATCTATAATCATGTAGGAGACTGTACTTCTCTCAACATTTAGTCAAACAAACCAGAAAACAGTGAAGATAGAAAGGATCTGACCAACATAATCAAGAAGCTTGACCTAGAACTTGCATATAGTTCTTGCATATGTTATTATGCATCTAGAACTTACATAGTAGACTCATATAACATGACAAAAATTGAGCACACCCTCAACTTTATCATTAATGTGTTTTAAAGCTAGGCTTTAGCCCAAGCATAGTACTCCATACCTTTAATACCAGCACTCCAGAAAGTGGCAGGCAGATCTCTTTGAGTTCAAGTCCAGCCTTTCTACATAGTAAGTTTTAAGTCACCTTGTGCTATATAGTGAAACTTTATCTCAAAAAATTAATTAAAATTAAAAGTCAATTTTTATGCATACATATGTGATTTAACATAAAATTAGGTTAGAAGTTAATAGCAAGAAGGTAACAAGCAAAGCAAGTATCTAGATTTTTAAAATAAAAAAGCTATAGCTATAAGTAGGTACAAGTTAAGGAATAATTGTAGCAGAAACTATGCTTAAAACCAAATTATATAAAGCTAATACATGTCAGACACATGTAACAAATTAAAGTAGAAATGTTGAGTTCATACTGTTCATAATGAGAAAAACATGTAAATTTCTCCTTTCACAGTTTCCCCTCCAAAAAACAAAGAAACAAACAAAAACAACAAAAACAAACCCCTGTTGCCTCCCCCTTCCCCATGCCTGCCACCCCACCCTCTCCCACTTATTCGCCCCGGCATTCCCCTACACTGGAGCACAGAACCTTCACAGGGCCGAGGTCCTCTCCTCCTTTTGAGATAAAGTTTCATTTTAATGAAAATTAAAAATACATCAAAAAAAGAGATAACAATATCTCAAAGCTAACAGGAGAAAATTTAAAAACTAATATAAAAATGTATTTGCTGGAAAGTAAATGATAAGATCATAAACCACTGGTTCTTTAAAGCTATGACAAATTCTGAGAAGACTACAGAAATAGGAGGTACATTGGTTATAGAAATGAGGAGACACAACTATAGATCCAACAGAACTTAAAAGATACATGCCTATTAAATCAAGTTGATAGCAAATGTTTAAGAGTCAAATAAAATAGAAAAGGATGGTTTACCAAAATTGAGTCAAGAAAAAAATTAAAACCTGATTATCCACTAACTACTGAAGAAATTGAGTAAAAAATTTCCAGATTTTCAGGAAAAAAAAATAGTACAGGACATACAAAAGCCCTTCTCAGGAACAGAAAAAGAGAGATTGTTAGGCCTAGCTCAAACTCAATATAAAAAATGACAAGGAGAGGATGAAGAATGGAAATCACAACGTAGATGCAAAACTTCTAAGCAACATATAACAAAAATGAATCTTGAAGTATATACAAATGTGAACCTGTTATGATAAAGTTTACTCTAGGCAAGCAAGATTAATTTAATATTAATCAGTTTACCATATATTAACAATTTAAGGAAGAAAAATATATAAATCTCAATAAATATAAGAAAAGCGATTTTCAAAATTCCACTAATGTTTTTGTTTGTTTGTTTGTTTGTTTGCTAAGCCTTAAAAGGCTAGGCAAGATAGCTAAGCAAGAAAAGGCATTTGCAGACAAACCTCATGATCTGAGTCAATCCCTAGGACTCATAGTGGATGAAGAGAACCATCTTCTGCAAGCTGTCTCATGGCATGCGTGCATGCAAGCACACACACACTAAGTGTAAAAAAAATAAAATGTTTTAAAGCCTTCACAGATTACAGAAAAAGGGCAAATCCTTACTTTGATAAATGTCAAATCCACAGAAAATGCTAAGTTTGGGGGACATGAAAGAAAAAGCCAGAAACTTCTAGAAGACAGTGTTTCTCTTCAAGATGTCCTTAAAATATGAAATGCTTAATGACAAAGAAAAGATGGATATGTCTTTTTTACTTTAAATCAAGACCTTCCATTTCTTTAAAGATACTTTAAAAGACTGAAAGAGCCATGAATGAGAAGATACTTGTAGACAGAAGAGAAACAGCTTTGAGAATAGAAAGAACTCAGGCATAAATAGAAAAATGTATAGAACACTGATTTAAAATAAACAATCTAAAGATGTGGAAGATTCTTCACACACACACTCAAACACACACACACACACACACACACACACACACACACACACAACCTGAAAGGCCAGCAACTCATAAAAGTTCTGAAACAATCAAATATATACAACCAAATAAGCTATTGTTACACTTCCATATCCTACAAAATATAAAGCATTGGCAAGAGTATGAAGCAACAGAGACAATTCTACACTGCAGCAGGATGTGTGTGTGTGTGTGTGTGTGTGTGTGTGTGTGTGTTTGGCACAATGGAAATTAATTTTTTTATTGAGGTGAAGTCACACAAAATAGTGGAAATTATTTTTGAAACTACTGTATAGCATTGAAAACATTCATAGTCTGTGACCAGTAATTCTACTATTGTGTTTATTCTTCAAATGAAAACACATGCTCAGCAGGGGGGGGTTGAACAAAATGATTACAGTTATACTGTTTGCAACAGTAAAAAATCCTGGGAATCTGTTTATTCATAATAAGATAGTTATAAACCATGATGTGCCTGTCTTATTCCATATAGCAGCTCAGCAAATGAAGACCTCTTAGCTACAGTCAACAATGTGAATGGACCAAGGAGCAAAGCATCCAACCACAGGATTACAGTCCTGCTTTGGACCTTAGAGAGGGGGAAGACTCAGAGAAGTATCAGAGTTGCACTCAGGATTGATCAGGTCAGGAGCAATTTACTGATGATATGGAGATAGCCCAGCTGTTTGTCAACCAGTGCAGCCTTACTGGTGCGCCTGGGCCACATTTATTAGACACCAGAACAACAAAATACCAATATGATTCCATTTCTTATATGGCACCACAAACTAAGCAAGATATTGTTTATGGACACAAATATAAGAGAAATAAAGAAAAATAAGGGGAAAGACGTGGAGATGTGTGAGAAATGGTTATAGATGAGAAGTGGAGATGAAGTAGGGTGGATGGGGAGGAGGCTTCCACCTCTCTTTCTTTCCAGTGGACAGGGGAGTACTGAATGTTAGCAGTACTGTTTTTCCTTAGATACTGTTTCCTTATATGTATGACTTAAATACTTCACCATATGTTTTCTCTATTGTTTCTTTTTCATTACAATTAATTTAAAAGAATAAGGGATTGCCATCTTAGTTGCTGGGAAAGATTCCCCACATGGTGACTGATTGGTTTCTGGCTCTTCCCCATCATTTCAGAAACACCCTTACAAGGATGCCCACTGAGCAGAAAGTGGAATCCAGAGCATATTAGGCTCCAACTCTCCCATTTGCTGTGATCATAATTATGCTTTAAGAAATCCCTTGAGAGTTAGAGAAAGGACCAATGGAGCTGAGGGGTTTGCAGCCCCTTAGGACAAACAACAATATGAACTAACTAGTACCCTCAGAGCTCCCAGGGTCTCAACCACCAACCAAGGACTGCACATGGAGGGGTCTGATTGTTCTGGCAGCATGTGTATAGTAGAGGATTGCAAATTCGATCATCAATAGGAGGAGAGGACCTCAGCCCTGTGAGGGTTCTGTGCCCCAGTGTAGGGGAATGCCGGGGCGAATAAGTGGGAGAGTGTGGGGTGGCAGGCATGGGGAGGGGGGAGGCAACAGGGGTTTGTTTTTGTTGTTTTTGTTTGTTTCTTTGTTTTTTGGAGGGGAAACTGTGAAAGGAGAAATTTACATGTAAATAAAGAAAATATCTAATAAAAAAAAAAAGAAATCCCTTGAAATCATTTCAACTTTAGAAGTCTTTTAAAACAAGGGCAGGGAGCAAGTAGCTGCTGCCATTTCTCTCGCCTGGCTTTTCATAGCAATGCTTCAGTTGGGTTCATTAGCACATGCTTCACCCCTGAGTGGTCCAGTACCCTCACCAAGGTCTGCTGAGTCAGGGAGTTTCTAATACTGTATTAAGTCTATTCTGAGGGCCAGGGAGCTGGGATGTTTGGGGGAATGTATACATTCTCCCTTTTTTAGGCCACCCCAGCAGAAGGGCATTTGTAGTTAACATTCACTCTGAGTTCCTTGTGATCAACTCCTAAGAGCCATGCCCATGACAATTTGTCTTTTTATCTGAAACCAAATGTGAACTTTGTGTAATAAAGCCGCAGCTAAGAGGGATCAATGGTCTGGGCCTTCTCCAAGGTGCAATATGCTCATCCCAAGATACCAAAAGACACACAGAAATCCTGACATGAGAACTGCAAATTGCGAAGGCAAAGTGCTGGTGGTTCCCTCCTCGCCTCTGGTATCTGAGCTGAAGCCACAGCCAGAGGAAGCGAAGGGACTATGTTTATTTTTTTGTTTTTGTTTCTGTTTTTTGTTTTGTTTTGTTTTGTTTGCATTTCCAAATGTAGGCTTTGATCAGGACTCTAAAATATAGATCTTAACAAGGTTTTCAAAGTCCTCTCCTTCTCTGCCAAAGGTGTTTATTTCTTTCAAGACTCATTAGCTTTCACCTCCTCCTGTTGGGCCTGGAAATGCAGTCAGTGACTGAAGAGTCTTAAATTATTCATAGACTCAACTAAATATGTCATGTTATTTTTAATATGTGTATGTGTGTTCATGTTCATGTGTATGTGTATATGTGTGCACATATATGTGTGTGCGTGCACATGTTTATGTGTATGTATGTATGTATATGTATGCAGAATGCATGTGGAGGCCAGAAGACAACCTCAGATGTCATTCCTCAGGTACCTGGCCTGGAACTCACCAAGTAGCCTAGGCTGGCTGGCCAATGAGCACAAGGGATCCCCCTGTCTCTGCCTCCCCAGCAATGAGATTTTTAAGTCCCTCACCACTATGCCTGACTGTTTTTTAACCACATCTAGGGATTGAACTCAGATCCTCATGCTTGCAAGGCAAACACTTTGCCAAGCAAGCCCCTCACACATCATTTATAATACTGCTTTCATTTGTTTCCATTACTCTTTCATTGGCTTTTCTTTGGATCCAGTTATGTAACCATGACTGTTTTTTGTTTTTGTTTTGTTTTGTTTTGTTTTAAGGTTAACTTCCATTACAAGGGCTATCGATGCTCAGGGAGATCCCAAGGTCCCCATGGTTCTCTCTGCTTCACTCCTTAAATTTGAGGGCTAGTCTTGGCTCATACTTCTAACGTCTAGGAGTAAAGCTCCACCATACTTCTCTGTCCACAAGAATTTCAACTACACTTCGCAGTCAGGACCACTTGACGAGGGGAGGAGCCCCTCACTCATATATAAGTTCTTCTATCTTTTTCAGAGCCCAAACTTGCCATCCCACTTCCCAAGCAAGTGTTCTCAACAGTGACCCAGCAAGACAGCCTTGTGGATGGGGGGTGGGGGGGCTTCAGTCACTTCATGTCACCAATTCCTCTACTCTGCCTTCCCACCAACTTGGGATTTCATGGAATCACTTCTCTTCAACTCATCACAATGATGCCCCTTCCCTTGAAGACATGGAACTTTAAAATACTTCTGAACATTTCTAGTTATATCTAATGACCTGAAATGGACATTTTCTTTCAGATAAGGGATCTGACAATAAATGTATGCATTCAGACCTTAAGCATCACTGTTCGCTTGCTTTCAGTTAGGTCCTCACATTTTCCACAGATGGACCAAACTGTAAAAAATACTCTTTCAAAAAGCACCTTCCTTTCCTTCTACTTGTGCTTTTCCTGTTGCCTTTGTGTTAGAGAAGAATTGCAGCTGAGCACATGGACAGAGGGTTGGGCCACACTCTGTGTGCTCACATAAGTCAGACATCCTTCCAGTTCTGAGTACAGCATCTGAATTGAATAATCCCCAACACAAACCCTGGGGTGTGGTAGTAACATCTTGAACTCGATTATCCAATGGAGCAGTACAGTGGCAGTGGTCAACCTTCTTTCCCTAAAAAGGCATAAAAAGCTATGCCACCAGAGCCCACTTCTTCTACCTGAGTCCACCATCAGCCCTCTTTCAATTGTAGCATAATGTCACTGGCCCAGAAGGCTGGAGTGTGTCTCTTACCACAAGAAGATACACAAAAGTTCCAAGATCATTTTCTCAGGATTCTCAAATGTTAAAACAAAACTTCTCTAATAATGTATAGTACAGCCCTATTAAATGCCAACCAAAGATCACCAAGTTCCTAGCAGGACTTTATAGTTGTACTATGATTTGATTGGCAAGCCATTGCCTATCCAGAAACTTTAGAGGGTTCTGGGAGGCAGACTATTTTCTTAAATAGCTGCATTTTCTCTCTAAACAACATGCTAAACAGAACCCAACCACAACTCAGTTGGTTTGTGCTCCAGACCCATGTGCCTTCCTAAACAGGGCACAAAAACATCCATTGGTATACACAGGTCAAAAGATGCAACAAAATATATAACATTTTATTAATTTGCTTATATGCATTTGCTAATCTTAAAAGTCCACATTTTGAATTCTTATAGCCTTTAAACATAATATTTCAGTTTCTCCTGTTTCTAGCATTATTATTTTTATTATTACTGATGTTTGATTAAAAACAACTTCCCTAACCCTTTCACAAAGCTTTAATGATTTCTCCAGATTTTCTAAGGGTATTTAACAAGGCTCTTAGAATTTTAAATTAAATGCTAAGTCCTGAAAGAGGGTCTTAAATTCCCACCAACGATAGAAGCAGGATGAAGTTCACATGCAGACTTGTGATGGATGTTTCTCCGCTTTACTCTTCACAACTGTGCAGTCCAGATGGTGTGACACCTACAAAGCCTTCCAGCTGCAGAGCAAGCACACTTTCCAATCTATCTCATTTTCTTCTCAAGGTTCTGGTCCTTCCACCAGCTTTATAGATGAAGAGCAAAACTGCTTGCTCAGGGAGCAGGGTTTCCTGCCCTGCCTGTCCTGGTACAGTTAGGGAGTGGTAAAATGTGCCCTGATTCCCCCTGGGGTAATAGACTGAAAACCAGCCTGTCAGGTCCTAAGGGAATAAATAAATTAAACAAACAAACAAACAAACAAACTCCTGAAAGACACCAAGGAACTTGCTGAACAGGAAGAAAGACAAGTTGAAAGCTTATCTAGTTGACACAGAGCTTTCTTAATGTTATCTTCCATCAAGCTGGGTCTTGGAATCTGTCAGGACTTCAGACTAAATGTATCTCCTCTTGCTTGAGCCTTTCACACACTAAATGCCTCCCTGACTCATTTGGCAGGGGTCCAAAAGCAGCTTACACTTCTGCACTCTGAGGAGGGTGGCCACTGCTGTAATACAATGGGCGGAGACATCTTGACAATAGCGCCAATTGAGTACATCTTGATCTACAGAGCACACAGTAGTAGTTAGCCTTTAAAGCAACAATGCTCCCATCACCCCTGCCCCCACCAGCCAACTGCTGTGCCAGGGTCTTGAGGACCCGAAAACAACTTTAGCTTTAGGAGGCCAGACCTAGTCACCAGTCCCACCGTCTCTGTATTAAGAGACTGTGAGTACTTTACAGAATTGGGTGGAAGGGAGAGCTAAGCTCTCCTGCCTGCAGAGCTCCTCACAGGACAGCTATCCCCCTACCTTGTAAAACCCCCAATATTGCAATGCAAGGATGGAAAGGGCATCCAGCTCCCTCAAGTCTACATGAAAACAGATCCATTAACATGGGACTCTTTCCACCCTACAGGACATCCCAGCCCAGAATAAAACTGGCACAGGTAGCAGGGCAGACTTCTCTTTGGCTCTTCCTCTGGAGGCACCTTAGTGGCTAGACCCAGCGTCCTTTACCCTTTTGAGTTAGGAATCTGAGGGCCTTGCAGAAGTGGCTATACCCTTCCCCGTGAACAGAGAGGGGTGAGATTACAACAGAAAGTTCAGACAAGTATCACCTGGGTAGAAATCAGTGGGAACGTTTCAATCAACACCAACCCAATTCTGAGACCTCTGTCCTCAAGCAATAAGCCCGCTCTTTGCCTGTGTTCTTGACCCTTACGTTGTTCAAATGACTCTTCCTTGTCCCCACATGCTTCCTGTCATCATCCCACACATAATTACATAAAGACATTATAAACAACAAAAGCACCCAACTTGAGTGCAGAGAGCTGATGCTAGTATTTGGGCACAGGGTCTGATCATTAGCTGGGATTACATAACTACATAAACAGGGGTTGGAGAGAACACTTCTGCAGAGGTTAGTTCAACAAATGCCTTGTTCTCTTTCTCTCACCCCTCCACTCCCCACCCCCAACCCAACAACAGAAGGCAAGCCTGGGTTAAAAGAAAAATCAAAGCATGCCTGATATCTCTGGGGCGCCTGGCCACCACCTTGCAAAACCAAAGGCTGCCAGAACTTTCAAGATGCAAAGCGCAAAGAGGACCACAGCACCACTCCTCCAGGCCAGCAGGCTCTGGTGCAAACACTGTCCCCAAAGTTCAAGGACAGGCCAAGCCACAGAAAGGGTCCTGACCCTGACAAGCAGTATAAACCAAACCAGCCAGCTTCAAGGAAGTCCATACCGATCTCCAAGTTCCTCCACTCCACTACTTCTGCCCCAGCCACCAGTCTGGTTGTCCATCACCTCCCCAGGGGCCATTTGTCACCAGCAGTGTTCCCATTTTAAAATATGGTGAAATGTGGGGCATCTAGGAAGGGGCACCTGCTTTATTAGTGACAGAGCAAGATATTTGCCCAACCCCCACTCCCACCTCAGGAGGAGTTTGGGTTTGGTGTGGTGTAGTGTGCTTTGGGGAGAGGACTGACAAGGTGTAACACCCCCCACCCCCCATGGAATCATTTTCAAGGGGTGGCAGGACTTTGAGCAAGAAGAAAAATCTCTCTCTTCCATCCTGGCACCCAGCATCAGACCAATATGATCCTTCTACCAAGCACCAACGGACATCTCTGGGGCCTGACCCTTCCTAGAGCAGCAGTCCGGCCCAGGAGCCAGGTCTGCAGCGCAACGCAGCCGAGCTATCATCGTGGGGGCGCGCGGCGCGCACAGGGTTACAGCCCAGCAGCGGCTGCGAGTGATTGACGCGCGGGGGTCACTTGAGGTTCGCGCTCCCCCAGCCAGGCCGAGCGCGCAGCCCACCGCGCACACCGCACACCGTGGCCACCCTGCCAGCCCGGCCACCGCCACCCAGACACCTGGTGTGAGAAAGGCAGCGACAAAATGGAATCCCAGCACTGTGGCACTTCCCCGTGGCGGCCGCGGGAGAAAACACAATCAGGGAAAAATAAAGCGCAAGGAATCCATCCGCGGAATAAAAACCCAGAGTCCCCTACCTTCAGCGTTGGGGTAGCAAGCTGGTCCTGTGTGTTCTCTGACCCACGGATCCAGCACCCTTCTTCAATTATTCCGGTCAGTCGGGATATTGTGCATTTTTTTTCATAAACACCTGTTTCAAGTAAGGGGTAAAGACCTTATTGAAGGAATTGCTCTTAAGAAATAACCTGTGCGTATGTCTGTCCATCCAGGCGTGCATGCGTGTTTGTATACACACACATGCACACGGAATACTCATGTATACTGGAGCACCAAACTAGGCAGGGGGATAATGGGAGAGTCGGCTGGTGGTGAGCATGCTCGCGCCGGGAACAGATCCACCCTCTGTTATTCCTCTGAATAAATATAAATCACGATCAGAAACCCAAACAGAAGCATCCCTCTTGAATTCCTGTTGGAAACACGGAATAAATTCAGCCCGCAGACACAGAATCTAATCAGCAGCTGCTTTCTGAATCCAGAGCCAACCCATGCCCAGCTTGTCTTTTCCACTAGGAGTCCAGACCTTTTTTTTTTTTTTTTTTTTTTTAAAGGGGTTTTAACCTTTTAAAGATACAGTACACCAATTATCACTTGGATAGCATGGCTGGGAATACTGGAAGGAAGGCAGCACCAGGCCTATTGCCACACAGGGCAAATTGTAGGCAATGACAGTGTTCATTGACTTTCCTGTATCTGCACACATGGATAATGCATTACATGGTGGGGGAAACATATGCAAATACAGGATATAAGCAAAGCACACGTGTTTATTGCATGATGAGCTTTCTAATGATGAATAGCACTGCATGTGAACACTTCTAAACATTCATGTTTAATAGGTTAAACTTTTCAAAACAGCAGACTTTTCAAAACAGGGGTCACTCCTCTGGGGTCCCTTATTGCTCCTGAAGGGCTAGAAGGGCCAGGTGGCTGAAGGCAGTGAAGTCTCAGCTGAACCTCACCCTCCACCCCCAGCTTAATCCTAGAGCTTGCTGCCCTGCCCTGGAGCCTCAGGGAACTGAAAGATGTTCCCAGTCCAAAGGATGGCTCTGACACCATTTCTGATCCACCTTGAGATTCAGTCCCAGATCCTGGTCTAGGACAGGTTTTCTTCTGACATCAGAAATCGAAACTGCCACCTGGGCTTTGGTGTTTGACTATTCTGATCTGGCTCCTCTTCAAATTTTTGTTAGCAAGGTTTCACTGCTATTCTGTTTTTAAGTGGGGGGTGGGGAGGTGGGGAGAGTTGGAACAAAGTTGAGCATGAAGGTTGAACAACATCGTAGGGAGATAAACCACCCCCAGCCTAAACTGCGTATGACAACCACTTCAGCCACCCAGATGGCATCTAGTCCAGTTTTGTTTCAGCTTTTAAAGAGGTACCACTGAGAACAAACAAAAAGTAACTTTACTCTTGTTTTACTCCACCCAAGAGCCCCAGAGCATCATCCCAGCCCTGCTATCTGGCCCCCTGTTCCTGGCCATCAGCAGGCCCTCTATTGCTGTGTGCCTAGGGCCACTCAAGGACAGGTCCCTCCAGCTCTAGCCCCAACTCTCATTCCCTCTCCTGGTCCTGCCAGGCAGACCACTGAAACCCATGCCTGGCTCTCTCTTACCTAGCTCTGTCTGCCTCACCCACCCCCAGCCAAAACCAGCCCCCTTTCCTCCCAGACTCTTTAGAGAAAAATTATCATATTTCATGTGTCATCATCCTGGCTAGCTGAGTCTGTCACTGATTGGCTGGGCACTGGCAGCCGGAAATGTCACTAGCCACACAGCATGGAGCTGCCTCTCCTGTGGCTACCACAGACCTGAGCTTAGGAGGCTTGGTGACAAGGCACAGACCTACCACAGGGAGCCTGTCACTCTTCTCAAAGCCTCTCTTCTACCAAGACCTGGGGGAGGGGAGGAAAAGGAGGCAGGAGTCTCTGCCGCTGTGGTGTTAAAGGAGAGGAGATGCACGGTGTGAAGAAATGAAAGATGTCTCTATCCCTGGTCAAAGATCAAGGAAGTGTTCCTGACAAAAGCATTCTTTCTCCACATTAAAAAATCAGGAACTGTTCAAGAAAACAATTTTTATTTTCTGCAGCTCATCTCCCTCTAATACTACAGCACCAAGCAAGAATCATAATATGGTCAAGCTGTCAGGGATTCAGAAGGAGATTTGGGCCCACTCCAAACCTCTTTTAAGGGCCCAGTTCTCAATTGCCCCTGCTTGGCCTTAATTCACTCTGAAGCCCACAACTTTTTAAGACTCAATTGTCTTTGTAGTGACCTACAGGAGCCTTGTCTCCAGCGGATTTAAAGCAACTCAACTCAGCACTTCAGTCATATTTCATCCTGCTCTCTGCCAATGTTAAGCCCCATCTCTCTAGCTTCTTTCTCAAACTTTAGTTGTATTTAGGTTCAAAGAAGGAGTCTGGCAAGAAGACAGGTCATGTGATCCAGCCATGCACAAGGCAGAAGCTCCAGACTCCTCCCCTAATTCCACACATAGGTCATGGGTCTGGTGAATGATAAATGGGGCTCCTATATGTTTTCTTGTTCATTCTTCCCGCAAAGAGCCACTTATGTGACCAAAATGTCAGTGGTCCCACTGGGTACCAAAGGATTGTGCCATCAACATATAGACATTTGAAAGAGTAAAAGATTCAGAGTCATGAGGCCTAAGGCAGGAAGGTTTGTGAAGGTTCTGCACAGACTTTGAAGAAGTCATTGCACAGGTTCCCAGGAAAGGGTTCTAGAAAGTTCAAGCTCAGAAGATGGAGACTGGAGGACGATTATGGGTATAAAGAAATGCAGAGACAGATCCAGGTCATGGGGAGCAAGACTAGTTCACTAAAGACAGAATGGCTAGACATGGAAGCATTTTCACAGTTTCTTTGCAAAGTGGGAAGTTTGTTCCTGATATAAGTAGGAACTAAAAATGAGGAGAAGCAGGCAGGATAGCAGCTCCCTTGGGGGCTGCTAAAAATACTCCGCATATGCACACATACACATGCACATGCACATGCTCACACACACACACACACATGAAGGATAAAATACTTCAGTAACCAAATCAAGCATAGAGTATGTGCAACGGAGCTGGGATTACCCAGCAGAGTTCTGAAGGAACAGCAGCACCAAGGAGAAGCAGAAACACAGAAGCAAAGAACTGTCCCCTTCAGCCGAAGAGTGGGGTGCAGGTCACCAGGTGTACTGGCAGCAGCGGTGTTAAGCAAGCAATACACAATCATAGATGCAGAACCCCAAGAGCAAAGAGACACAACCACAAACGTACTCATAGGGGAGGAGGACCTGACTGCTTAAAAGAGATAAACTCAGAATGACTTCATAATCCCCTTTTAAAATGCAGCTCACAGACACACCTGCACAATGCTTACAGGGGACTCCAAGGAAATGTACTGAAACCTCACTAGCTGTCACACTAGCATTGCCCTCTATGTGATGAAAAATAGAGACATGACATCACTGGCATACCCTTTATTAGGAAAAATTTCTGTAGATAACTTGAGGATCTCTGCTAAGCAAGGGGGAAAATAGGCCAGGAAAATGAATTCACATGAGGAGAGGTTATTATGTAAGAAATGTAATATGGAATGAAGCCAGGTAAAATGTAATGTTGAGTACAGAATTGACAGCATACAAAATTTAATTATTAAACATTTTGAAAGATGAGAGTCAAATGATTTTAAATATGTAGTATTCTCTCTATTCTGTAATATCACCTGCTACTGATTTCATCATTTACCTATAAAAGAACAGAGAGAGTCACAGAGAGGGATAGACAGACAGAGAGACAGACAGACTTTCCAGTTTACAAAGTTTTGATAGGAATATTTGGTTGTAAGTTGTTCTATTTTCTTATTGGTTATTATTATTAACATTCTACAGTGTCTAGTCTACCTTCTTACCTACTAACTACCATCTATTTGTTTTTAAAATACAAGTTCCAGAATTAAATATACATATTAATAAAACTGAGAAATGTTCAATGGAGATACAGAAGTAGAATCACAGTAATAATAATAATTAATAATTAATGATAATAATAAACAAGACTGAAAGGACCATTTTTGTCAGGTAGACAATTCCAGAATGCCTCTATTTCCAAATACCATGTTAAAGTAACAGTAAGGACAGAGCTTGTTGATGGATGGATGCTTGTTTAGAGATGGCATCTTGTTATGTAGCCCAGGCTAGCCTTAAGCTTCAGTTCCTCCCTCCTTGGCATCTTGAGTACTGAGATTATAGTATACAAGACAGCACCCAGTACAGCTGAAATATCCAATGAAAAGGAAAACAGTAGAAGGGCCATTGGCCAGGAAAACAGAGAAGGAATAAGAAGAGGCTTATTTGCCAGTTAGAAATACATAACACTTCAGTGTTATAGTAACCAAAAGAGTCTCACACTGCAGAACCTGCAAAACAGGCTGATGGGACTGAATATAGTCAAGAAACAATTTGACTATAGTTTGTCATGTGAAGGTAAGAAATGAAAGCTGAATTTTAAATCCGTGGAACAAAGAAATCATTATCCAGTAACATAATAATAGTATTTGTCTACGGCTTGTTGAAAAGAATTATTTCCTTTAACCCATGCCTTATTTAAAACTGTTCTGTTTTCAGAAAAAGAGACCTCCAAGGATAGATAGATATTATAGTTTATTATTAAGCTGTTCAGTGCCATAAAGTTATTTTCTAATAGTGCAAAGAAAAACGGAGGTCATCAAGCCTATGCAAAATAGCATTGGGACAGGCTAAACAATGCCCCCCACAGATATGTACTACCTAATGCCTGGAAAGGAGCATTACCTAACACACAAATGATGTGAATAAATTAGTGCTCTAGATATGGGGAGGTTATTCTAAACAAACTAGGAGAACACTGCATGGAATCACAAGGATCTTTTGTAAGAGACAGGAAGCAGGCAGAGAAGTCATGAGATTACAGAGGTCAGGATCAGAGGGATGCAGCCAGAAGCCAGGACAAGTCAGAAGCCATCAAATGTAGGAAGTAGCAACGAATGGATTCTCCCCAGAGCCTCTGGAGGGAGTTTTCCATTGTCTGTTGGCACTTGATTACCACCCAGTGAAACGGACTGAAGACTTCAGATGTCCAAACTACGAGCAGATGAACATGTCATCCGATGGCATCAAGTTCATGGTACGTCTTACTCAGTCATAGACTATGAAAACCCACTGCAGTTAGAACTACAGGGAGTCCATTAAGTGTTCCCTCTTACTGTGTGCCAGGCACTACTCCAGGATTTACACATCCAAGCCATTTAATTTGTACACCAGGGGGCAGTAGGGAGCAGCCGTGGTGAAGGCTACCTAGGTTATAGTGCTTTCTCATTTGTCAAGCAGAGATGTTATGACTTGAACTGGGAACATGCCCTCCAGACTCATGCTCTGAACGCTCACCCCAGCTTGTGGTGCTACTGAGGAAAAGGAGTGGTGCTGGAGAGCCTTAGGTCCTAAAGTTTAGGAGGCAAGGCATAGCTGGCTGAAGTAGGCCACTAGAGAGGGGACTCTGAGGGTATGGTCCCTAGTTCTGGCCACTCTGCTTCCTTGACTGCAATGATGGGTCTCTGCCACACTCCCATGAATCCCACCATGCCTTCTCTGCCGTGATGGAATGTACTCTTCCAAACCATAAGCAAAAAACAAAACAAAGCCTTTCATCTCTTAAGTTGTTTCTGTCAGGAATTTTGTTAATAAATAAAAATAAATAAAATTAACTAATATGAGACATAATGGTGACACCTACCTATTGGTGCTGTGGGGGATAAAATGAAGCTAACTATATAACAAGCCTGATTATAGGTTCACAAGTGATAAGCAATAACTAGAAAGCCCTTGAATATTCAGCACTCCGGTCTGCCTTCTAGAACTTTCTCTTACCAATTCTCTTTCTCACTTGATATAAACAAGATGTGAGTCACTCCTAATCACCAAAATATTCCTCAATTATTTGAGAATGTTGATCAAGTCCTCAGGAATCTGAGCTGGTCCAGACTAAGATGCCTCTCTAGTCATCACTCTTCGGGTCATCTGCATTTCTCACAACACTCACCAGCTCCCTGGAACACAGCCTCCTACATTTTAGATGTGACCAGATGACCGCCATGCTTCTGCTAAGCAGATATACACAAACTACAGCCCTTAGAGCAGCCTGATTTGTACAACTCACATAAGAGTGCAGGTGACATTGTGGAAGGATCGTACAAACATAAACAGGGAAACGTTGTGACAAATACCCTATGTGAATGGTCAAATCTAAAATGTTTGCTATTTTGTCCTTTGTTCTGGAAAAGCTAGTTATCTCATTCTAGAGAATCCTATACTCCTCTCAGTACAGTTTTTCTGGGAGTAAGACTACACTGATGTACATGCTGGCTTTATTTCAAGCCTGCTAAAGTTCTATCAGCATCCATTCTTCCCCTCCCATCTTAGTAGTTACTCAGCTATTCAACTAAGACTACATTTCCCAGCATCCCTTGTAGGTGTGTCTAGAGGACAGGTTTTAGCTCTGAGTTGCAAGCTCAAATAAACTTATTAGTTTTCTGATCTGCCCTTGAAGGGAAAGATCACACCCTCCCTCCAATTCTCTTTCCTATTCTCTGGAGTGTAGGCTTGGAAGTCATGTGGACAAGGCTGACTGAGCAGGAAGACAAAGGACCCTGGGTCTGGGGTGCTAACATTTTATCCAGCCCTGGTTATCCTCAGTCTCAGTCAGAAGGAAAGTAATTTTTAGTTTTTAAAGTTCCTTCAGGTCCTGTGACAACAACTGAATCTGGAGATGCAAGCAATACAATTATACCACTCTTTATATCTATTTATCTGTCTATCTATCTATCTATCTATCTATCTATCTATCTATTGATCGATCAATTAATCTGTTTATTTATTTATTTATCTGTAATTACTGCTACTGAGCCACACTCTTTCCTGGTCTACACTCACACCAAAACCTTACATTTACTTATCCTACTTATATATTATATTATAAGAATAAACCTATCATTTTGCCCTGACATCTGGGACCTAATTCTGTTGACCTAAGTGTCTCCTATCATTTCTAGTTTCATAACATTCTTCAAAGGGCAGTTCAGTTGCCAGGCTCACTATCCCACACTCAGCAGAACAGCTGATTAAGATTGAGTACAATGCAGTGAGGAGGAGTGCTGTGTCAGTGTGTGGAGGAAGGAAATGACAGGTCAAAACCAAGAACCAAATGGAAGAAGAGGAGGAGGGAGAGAAGAAGGAGAAAGAGGAGGAATAAAAGCAAACTTGCTAAGATCCAGTCTCCATACTGAAAGCCTCCTCATTGCTAGCTCATTTATTAAATATTTTGATCATTCAATTCCTTTGAGTATGTTTAGGTTTGGGGGGTAGTCATGTATATATGTGTACATGTAGACGTGCATTTGTACAAGTGTGTGTGTACACGTGTGTGGAGGCCAAAGGACGACTTTGGGTGTCATTCATCAGATGCTGTCTACCTGTTATAGGATCTAGAACTCTCTGAGTGGGCTAAGCTTGCTGGCCAGCAAGCCCTAGGGATCCCCCAGTTTTCTTCTCCCCAGATCACTGCAATTAAAAGTATCATCAGGAATGTCTTAGTTAGGGTTTCATTGTTGTGAAGAAAAACCATGATGAAAGCAACTCTTATAAGGGACAACATTTAATTGGAGCTAGCTTACAGTTTCAGAGGTCCAGCATCATGAAGCTTGGTACTGTGCAGGCAGACACGATGCTGCAAACGAAGTTGAGAGTTCTGCATCTTGGTCATACTGCAGCCAGACTGTCTCTGGCCAGACTTGAGCATATATATGAGACCTCAAAGCCCACCACCACAGTGAAATACTTCCTCTAACAAAGCTATACCTCCTCCAATAAGGCCACACCTCCTAATAGTGCCATTTCCCATGGGCAAAGCATATTCAAACCACCACAAGAATCCAACTTTGTTGGCATTCTCATGTGGACTGAAAACCAGCAGCTCTCCAAGAACCATTCAGGCCTTCAGGGTCAATAGGACTGTGGAGGCATCCAGGCTTACAGCCAAACCTCCCCCAGTTCTCATCTCCTAGGAGGGAGGCAGACATTGCTGGTTTCTCCAATTCATATCATGTTCCAGTCTACGGAGTTTTCTTTCATAATATATATTAATCCACCAGTTCTGTTTATCTCGAGCAGTGATTCTCAACATGTGGTCTGTGACCCCTTAATCAAACCTATATCTCTGAAAATATTTACATTAAAATTCATAGCAATAGTAAAATTTCAGTTATGAAATAGCAATGAAAATAAATTTATGGTTGAAGTCACCACAACATGAGGAACTGTATTAAAGGGTTACAGTATTAGGAAGGTTGAGAACCACTACTCCAGAAATCTCTGACTAGTACAGATGGCATACAGTCTGTACTCAACTCAGATTGAAAACCCTGTGTAGCGTTAGGGGGAGACAGACACTATCAAGTTTCTCCAGGAGGAAGCTGGCATCTAATTCACATTCCATGACCAATTCTGGCAATCC
This sequence comes from Mastomys coucha, assembly GCF_008632895.1. Classification (NCBI taxonomy): domain Eukaryota; kingdom Metazoa; phylum Chordata; class Mammalia; order Rodentia; family Muridae; genus Mastomys; species Mastomys coucha. Next base: position 77,301,399 of record NW_022196900.1, on the reverse strand, counting down.
CAGTAAAGAACTAGTGCAGGCCTCAGCTTTAGAAAGCCATGGCCCCTTATAAAATGTCACTAGGCCCAATATCAACCAGACAGATTTGATACCAAGATCTCGTACCATGGATTCAGCGTACCAAAAGCATAGCCTGAATGCACTCAGCAGGGCACAGAACAAGAAAAGGAGCTAACAGTCCAAAGCCTGGGTGTTTCTAGAGCACCAACTCAGAGGTAGACATTTTGCTCAGCAAGTAACTCATAGGGTCTAATTTGGCTTTGTCTCTCAGACAAGGCTATCCCTTGCCCTGCTAAGCTTCAGTTCACTATGAGGAAGTTTCACCCATCTAATGAGACCCCACTTTGGGTATCTCACACACAGCAGTCACGTATCAGACCCCCTCTGCTGCTGCACTGAGACAGACAACCTGGCTTCTGATAACTTTGCAGTCCCTGGGTAAGACAAGCCTCTGTGTGTGTGTGTGTGTGTGTGTGTGTGTGTGTGTGTGTGTGTGTGTGTGTGTGTGTGTGTGTGTGTGTGTGTTGGGGTAGGTGAGGTTCTTTTGTGATGACCACTGTCCATCCCAAAATTCTATAGATGGATGCTCGGCCATGGCTACAGATGACTCTATAGCACCACAGGAGCAGAGTGTGAAATTTCAGTCGTACTGAAATAACATCAACAACGCCGTAACAAGAAAAGGTCATGAATAAACACTGCAAATCTCATGTAACTTATCATGGAGGATCGAAACCTAGCATGCCTTTAGGGACCAAGCACATAACAAGAATGAACTTAACAGGAATAAGCAAAGCCTGTGTATACTGAATTTAAAAGAAGCAGAGAGTTCTGTTAGTTAAGAATAGTGGAGTCAGATGGTGGGATGTGGGCCTGCATAACTCACTCCAATGATCAGTCAATAAAATAAGGGGGGAGCTCATCTCTCAATTGGGAAGACAAAGAGAGTGCACTTTTTAAAAATGCTTATATAGACATATATTGATTTTTAAAACAATTTTTAGGAAAGAGAGAACATGCAGAAATCAGGATGTCTCTAAATGAATGGGGCAGATGACTTGATCACAGTAATTCTCAAACTGCAGTCCTAGAAGAAGAGTCATGGGAGTGCCTGGGAACTGCAAGATGTTCTGCAGTAGATCACCGACACCTCCCAGGAGACAAGGTGGCCTTTGCCTCTTTCATCAGGGCTATTTCATCTAAGCCCCATTCTTTCATCATTTTAAACTCATACAAGATTTATACAAAGAATCTTCCTCTAGAGCTCCTTATTGTTAGCATCCTCTGTAACCACAGTAACAATCAAAGTCAAGAAGGTGGTGCTGGTGCAACACCTCTAACTGAATGGTCATTTTCTCCTATGCTTACATAGGAGGAAATGTCTGACAAACATGTATACAAACAAGGCTACATTACAGCTATCATCCAGGTGTCACTCTGGGTGGCTGTGACTCCTCTGTCTCCTTGGCCTGTATTACCACTCAGCCTTGGCTCTCATGGCTCTCAAGTCTCTTGTCCTTTTTGAACAGTCTTGCTTAGGTTTTGTGGGCTGTCCCTTGTTTGGATTTTTCTGGCATTTACTTATAATTAAATTATGCTCAGGAGTCTGGGGCAGGACTAGTATAGAAGTGCTGTGCTCCGTAAGCAATAAAATAGCATGATGACAGCTCCTTTTAAAATAAAAGTGTCTTGAGTCAGCTTTGGTCAAATTACTGATAAACAGAAACAGTGGACACCTGCCATAACCACTCTCCAAATAGTTGAACTATCCTACCCAAAGTACAAGTGTAGAGTAGATTCCTGGCAGCCATGCTTGCCCTCTGACCCACAGACATGACAAGGGCATGTGCTTGATGAGCTATAAACAAATAGGGTGTAATGTGGAGAGATGAACCCAGACATAGTTTTGTTAAAAGACAGTCTTTTAGAGATAAGCGATGCCATGTAAGATTGTACCCTACTGATTCCTCAGCTGGTTGGAAAAGGGAAGAAGGGACTTATATTGAAGATATAAAAAACTGTTCTTGGAGCTTAGTCAGTACACCTGACATTCTAGGCCAACGCCCATCTTCACAAGGGTGGTAGAGAAACTTCCCTGCTTTCACTCTTCAGAGCTGCCAGTGCTCTTAGTATGAAACGATGACCCAATATTTCCCACTCTGTATCACCAATATGCTATGTCTGTTCGTCTCATCACTGGCCATGCCAACCTTGATGGCATCTGCTAGGTTTCTCCACTGAGAAGTGACTCATTCTCTCTGTCATTGAGTATTATCAGGGAATCTCAAATGTCTGGAGATTGCTCAACCAGTAATTTGTGCATTTGGGTAATTTGGGTGAGCTGTCTGCATCCTGAAGGTGATTTCCCCTCTCTTTCCCCCTTTCTCCCTCTCTCTGTCTCTCTCTGTGTCTTCCTTTGTCTGTCTCTGTCTCTGTCTCTCTGTCTGTCTCTCTCTCTGACTCTGTCTCTCTCTCTCCCTCCCTCCCTTCTTCCTTCCTTCCCTCGTTCTTCCCCTCCCTTCCTCCTTCCATCCCTCCCTCCCTCCATCCCTCCCTCTTTCCATTCTTCATTCCTCTGTACTAGCCATCAGGATTCTTTGTCAAGGAGGAGCCACATTTTCCTCCCATGGAAACATCGAGGCTGTTCAATACTTTTTTAATCATGACAGATTCATGAATACTTACTTTGTTCTTTGAGTTATGACCTAACACATCCTTATTTAATTTTCATTCAAATTGTTCCCATCTGGGCCATGGGCAGCTCTTTCAAGTGGCTCCTGTACTCAACATGTTCTCATTGGTGGCAGTTAGCACTGCCTGACTTTCTGGTACAATGAGATAGTCGGGCCCTTTCTGTGTCTTTTGCAGCCAATCCTACAGTGGGTTTCTAGTTTTTAACAGACTTGCTTTGAATGTTATAGTTAGAATTATAAAATCAAATACTTAATTTGATTTTGGGATGCTATTATAAAGGCATCTAAGTTTCAAAAACCAAATATTTATTGTTAATATAAAGAAATATGACAGGGGCTGGGAGCTGGCTCAGTGGTTAAAGCATTGGCTGCTCTTCCAGAGGACCCAGGTTCAGTTCCCAGCACCTACATGGCAACTCACAACCATCTATAACTCTAGTCCCAGGGAATCCAACACCCTTTTCTGGCTTTCAAGAGCCATGCACACAAATGTTACATAGATATACGTACAGGCAAAACATCTATACACACAGAGTGAAAAAATATTTTTAAAGAAATATGACTGACTTTATCATCCATCACCTACTAAACTCACTTAATAATCCTAGGACTTCTAAATGTATGAGTTCTTTGTCAAACTATCTGTTGACAGATGTGGTTTTATTTATACTTTTTCTAATATTTATACATTTAATCCCCTTTCTTGTCATATTTTATTGATCTTGGATAGGAATTATAGGAGAGAACAGTGTTTAGTCTTTGACTAGTAGGTCTATTGTTAGGAGTGAACTTTTTCCTTGCTTGTTTGTCTGACTGCCTGCCATTCTTTGTAAATACCTTTTATAAGACCAAGACAGTCCCCTTCTTATTTCTCCTCTGCTGTGAATTCTAACCATTAATTAACATTGACATTTCCAAGTGTTTTTCTAGGTACATGGAAATAATCATATAGTTTTTCTTTCTTGGCTCTGTACATATGTAAAAGTACTTAGATTTCCCAGCACTGAACTATCTTTGCATCCCAAGGATAAACTCCATTTAGTATTTATATATGTTAAATATATGTAGATACACTACTATTAGGTTTGACTTAGTAATATGTATGTATAAAAGCATGTATATACTTACAAATAAGAGTTCTACATGTCATCTTAATTAAAGATCTTTGTATTATGTTTGCTTCTTTACGTTTTGGGGAGCATGCTTGTTCCATAGCATGCATGTGGAAGTCAGAAAACAACTTTTGAAAGTCAGTGATCCTCTTCCGCCATGTAGGCTCCTGGGATTGAATTCAAGTCATCCAGGCCAGGGAGCAAACCCCTTTACCAACTGAGCCATTTCAATGGCCCAAAATCTTACTTATAAACATTCTCTTGAGGAGTTTTGTAAGTATCACATGAGGGATACTGGACTATAATTTTCTTCACTTGTATTCACTTTGACAGATATGTGTATTAGAGAAATTCTGGTCTCATAAAATAAACTGAGAAATATTATTCTCTCTTTTTGAAAAGATTATATACAATTAAGATTCATTAAATATTTGGTAGAATTTGTTACTGAAACCATCTGTTCCATGAGTTTTCTTTAAGGAGACCATTCTAAATCTATAAATATCAGTTCCAGGGTATAAAGGATTATTCAAGACATCTTTTTCTTCATGAACAAATTTTCCTACTCGTGGTTTTCATGGAATTTGGCCATATCACCACAGCCAGTACTGAGCTGTGTACAGTACTAGCTTTCTATTTCTTTACTGTCCATGAGCTTCTGTAGTGATAACATTTCTTTCATTCCTGATTCTGGTCATTTATGTCTTCTCCTTTCTTTTGTCAGTCTCATTAGAAGTTCATCAATTTCCTTGACCTTTTCAAATAACCAGTTTGGGTTGGCTGATATTTCTGAATTGCTTTTCTGTTTCTAATTCATTGATATTTTTTTTTTTTGCTTCTGTCTTTATTATTTATCTCATCCCTCTTCCTTTAGTTTTAATTTGCTTTACTCTGATTACTTTTCAGTATAAACACCTTTCTTCTACTTCTGACATAAACTTCTAATATTGTAAATGTTCATCTGTACCCCACTCTTACTTCATTTCACATGATATGTTGTCTCTCCTTTTCAGTCATCAGGAATATTTTCAAATTTCATCTGATACCAGTTGTTGCTGTTGTTGTTTTAGATATGCATTGTGTAATTTTCATATACATGAGAATGGATCATAAACTTATTGTTCATGATGTCTAGTCTTCTGAAGTTAAGGTTTGTCTCATGGCTCAGAATACATCTGTTGGTACATGCTGCATGTGTACTCCAGAAGGGTGTGTTGTTTGATGAAATGTTCTATAATCAACTAGATCAGGTTGGCTGGAGATGTCACTCAGGTCATTTATAATTTTAATGATTTTATTCCTTAGTAAATTTACTCAGTAATTTACTAAAAAAACAGCATTGACTTTTAAAATTATGATCATGAAATCATATATTCACTTTTTATTCTACCAGCTTTTGCATCATGTATTTTGAAATTTTGGTGTTTTGTATCTTTGGAGAATGGAATCCTTTATAATAACTTAATGTATAGTTGTATCCCTTATAATAATTCTTGTTTTAAAGGTTTACTTTGTCTCATATTATTATAAATAATTCAACTTTGCATAGCAAATCAATGTTATATCCAAAAGTTTTTAATCTACCTGGTTCTACATTTAAGGTGGACTTATAAAGACAGTGTACTTTTGAATCTTCCTTTTTTTACTCCAATCTAACAATCTCAATATTTCAACTGAAGTATTTATGCCATTCACATTTAATGTGATTATGGCATGTTTGAATTAAAATATATTATCTGGTTAGCTGTCTTTTTTCCCTTTGTTCCTTCCCTTGCCCCTCCCACCTTTCTTCTTTTTCTGAGTTCTTTTGTTACTGTCCTTTGGGAATAAGAGAAGGACATAATTTCATTGTTCTTCTGAATTATAACACAAAGCAATTGTTAGTGCTTCTTAGCCTGCTTCAGGCCAAGACACACATAGAAAAGGAATCTACTTAGGTGATAATGGGGGAAAATAGAGGCAGCTGATCCAGGGTTCCTGTCACCCCTATATACCATAACTTACCGTCCCTGAGAGTTAGAGACAAAGTGAATCCATTCCTATATACTTGTAATTGACTCAGCATTACAATGGAGTTCTGTCACCAAGTGGAGAGATCGTCAATAGCTTGTATTTAAACAACTAGACAAAGTGCAGAGATTGAGTGTCTGTTCCACTGAACATGGGGCACCTGTGTCATCCCCTCAGCAAAGCTCAGGGAACTTGTGTCTGGAAAGGACTGGAGAGCTTGAGGCCAGGGAGGTCGGAATGAATCTGTCACCTGGACACAACAGGAGTGCTGCATGTGTGAACTCACAGCACCTGTGCTTGTCTGCACAAGATATGCACAGGATCAAGCCCAGGGCAGACTGGAAGGGGCTCATGAGCACCCGTTCCCGTTCCCAGCGGAGGAGCTGTTGGCAGGTGATGGCGGCTGGAGGATGAGGCGTCAGTTTTCTTTAGTGGTTGTGGCCCCGGTATATAAACTGTGCTCCAGTGGATAACACCACACCCATGTGTATATGTGCAGCACAAACTGGACTCGGGGTTATAAAAAAGAAGAGATATTAAGCTGGGATGAGGAATAGTAGAGTAGGAGTGGATCTGGGAGGAGTTAGGGAGAGTAGAAATAAATAGCAAATTACACTGTGTGTATACATGATGTTATGGAATTAATACAAATATGTTTTAAATAAAGAAAAATTACAGGACCCAAAATTTTGACCTGTTCGGAACAGGAACCAACAGCACCATGAGGTTACTCAGCAGTTGAAATGGCACTCATATAAAGACATGCCGGATTTCAAAAACATGATGTGAGAAAAGAAGTCTAAATATTCCCCTAGTAATTGCATATTGACCACATGTTGTAGTTAGGATGCAAGAGATATATATGGCATCTCTATGGAATAGTGCTAGTCCAAGACCTTTGAACTTCAATGAATGCAGGCCTGGTGGAGTCCTTCGTAGGAGCCCCTCAAGTACGTTCATTATCAAACACTTACTTTGCTTAGTTAAATTTTCTTTGGCTTTCTAATAGGCTTAGCTGCATCCTAACAGATATAATAAACATAGAATCATCCTGTCCTTCCAGGATATTTCTTCTTTTTATCAATTAACTGGCCAAGGGCCTTTATTCATGCCAATACTTTAGTAGTAATATGCTCATATCTATACAAAATAGTCCACATATGAGCAAATCAACCATTGTTTCCCTGTGAATGTCACCGAATATGTCCAGGGTGTGGCATATGCTCCTTTTTCCAGGCTTCCCTGCCAACACTCTTACCTCAGCCTCTCCATGTTCCTCACCTTCTGTCTGGTACATTCTGTCCTCTCTTTCACTTGCCTGACTCCCTCTCATTACTCAGGTCACAAGTTAACTATTCCTCCTTCAGAGATGAATTCCCTGACCCATGATTTTGGTTATTTTGGGGGGGGGTTGTTTTTGGTTTTGTCTACCTTTCATCACACTTTGCCTTCTTTATGTGGCATGGAGCTAACTATGTGTTCATCTCCTCAGAAGGCTGTTTAATACCCCTCCCCCACTACACTAGTTTCTCCCTTTTATCCCCAGGACCTGGTACAATGATGAACTCACAGTAGGTATTTCATCTGCCATAAGTGAATGCAGAGTGCAAAAGGAGGAGGTGAGTGAAAAGAAGGTGAAGCGATATGGTGAAGGATTCAGATAATTTGGTGTAAACAAGCCCCTGATGAGCAGTGGTGGACCCTTTATGGCAAAGCCAGAAAGCAAGTAAGGATGAGAGTAGGTCTGATCCCCAATGGCTCCTCAGACCTCCCTAGATAGAGATGCAAACAGTAAAAGCTGCCACTCAAAAGCATTCCTGAACTCTGGACAGTAAAAAATTTATTGAACATTTTGTGTGCTGTTTGTGTCAACCTGGTTCTCAGGCTTATTTTTACAGCCTGAGTAAAGACGAGGGAAGCTGAGGTCCACATGAGAGTGCTCAGCTCATTCTGTCCAAGGGCAAGGTCACTGGTGCCAGAGCCTTAGTGCATGTGCTCAGTATGGACCTACAGTATGTTACAGGATGCTGGGACAATTTGGAGGAGAAAGGTTCAACCAATATATAATAACAAGAGATGTAAGGCAGGTTGTCTAGGCAGGCCAAGGTATCAGCTACCCTGGTATTAGATCCTATCACCATTTGTGTGTTTTACAATAAAACACATTTTAAAATGAACTATGTGCTCAATTCGTAAGCTAGAACATTATCCTTAAGCACTGTGTGGGGCTGGGGGGTGGTGGGGGGACACTTCCTGGTTTCATTTTTATAGAATGAAAGCTACTGCAGTAATGCTCTACAGGAGTCTAGAGAAGTTTTAGAGTCTAAGGATGATGGAAGCTGCTCATGGTGAAGTAATTGAGGAGACTGAGAAAAGAGAAAGTCACCATCTCTCTGAGAAATAACAGGACCAGGAAGTCTGCCTCTTGAGGAAATTGGGTGCAGAGCCCTTCCATCCAGGCACCTCCATTTTCTAGCAGATGATTTTCACACAAGGCTGTGAGAAGGCAGTTCCTCACAAAACCAAAGACAGACTAAAAAGGCAAACACAAGATCACAGAAATGGAAGCCTTTGCAGAAAACCTCGTTTAGAGTTGAAGACTTTAGTGGTAAAATGAAGGCTAGCCTTTTTTTAGAGCTGAGAAAGGAGTAGGATTTGTCTGAGGTCATCCAGCTAAATACATGTCTCCAGCCTCCAAAACACTATTCATTTATAGAGACTGACACACACTCGTTCAGGGGTCCTTGAATACATACACACACGTGTATGTTTTCTTACTTCTTTTTAAAAATATATTTCACTGGGCTGGGAGATGGCTCAGGGGTTAAGAGCACAGTATGCTCTACCAGAGGTCCTGAGTTCAATTCCCAGCAGATGGTGGCTCATGACCATCTATAAAGGGGTCTGATGCCATCTTCTGGCATGCTGGTGTACATGTGACTGAGCACTTCTACATTAGATAGATAGATAGATAGATAGATAGATAGATACATAGATACATAGATACATAGATACATAGATACATAGATACATAGATACATAGATACATAGATACATAGATAGATACATAGATAGTTAAGATTTTTAAAAACACATTTCACCTATGACAGGTCCAAAAACCTTGCTAACAAGAATGTAAGATGCCACACCCATGTGGAATGGTTTTTCTCTTAAAAACAAAAACAAAAAACAAAATACAGATTGGAATGAACTCTGCCTTCACCCTCTGACCTAGAAATCTACCCAAGAGACACGCTGTGATGGATAAAATGGTATGTGAATGAGACTGCTCACATAGGCATAGCTGACAATGCAATGAAGGAATCAGATGAATGATAACAGGCCCGAGTGCCCATCTATATGGACAGATTGAATGAATGCTGACATGTGCAGAGTCCGGTACTCACACAGACACAGAAATAGTGGAGAAGATCCTGTGTGTCTGACATGAAGGATGTTGAGTGAAAGGGGTAGAAGGCAGAATGTGAACCTTGTGCTATCTTTAATTTTAAAAAGGAAGGTGAACACATATGCACACTTATATTTTCAAAAAGAAATTAAATGAGACAAAAATCCAACAAAATGGAAGTACATATAGAAGAAAGAAATTATAGAGAGAGGCTTAGTGTGGAAACTAGATCTGTCCAGATATACCAATTGTTTTATCATTAAAAGCATATAAATGCATTATAAAACTAAAAGTGAAATTTAATAGTAAAGAACGTAATCTATCCATACCGAAGCAATGTGAAATCTTGAAGTTCTTCCCACCACCTACCTGCTGGGCCTTCCCCAGTCTGCATTCAAGGCTGTCTAACCTGCCCCACCTACCTGCTGGGCCCTCCCCAGTCTGCATTCAAGGCTGTGTAACCTGCCCCACCTACCTGCTGGGCCCTCCCCAGTCTGCATTCAAGGCTGTCTAACCTGACCCTGACCGTGATGCCACCTTACTTCCTGACACCCCTCCCCATCCACCACACACGAGCTGCTAATATCCCCCGGTTCCAATTTGTCTCTCCAGCTAGGATAGGACTCTCTGAGGACGGACTGTACCTCTGATGTGTTTTGGAAACCTACTGCACTCAATCCCTAAAGTGACTAGAACAACATCAGGTGATACTTCTGAACTAGAAGGTATGGAATAAAAGTTTGATATTTATTCTGAAAAACTTAAGAGAAGCTAACATTCTTAGCTAATATATAAACTATATAACTTTAAATTTCTTTTGAATAATGCTGGGGATTGAACCCAAGGTTTTTGGCATGCTAAGTGAACACTCTACCATTGATCTAGATCCAAGACTTAAAAGTGTAATTTACTGTTTGTTTAAAAAAAAAAAAAGACAAAACAAAGCAATCCAATGCCCAGTGAACAGAAAATGACTGAATGAAAAAAATATGACCTCTAAGTACAATAGGCTATTCTTTTGTCAATTCCTAATGACAGAGGAATGACATTCTGACCCACACTATGGTTTGGATAAAACATGGGAGGCATTCTGCTAAGTGAAATGAATCCATCCTAATAGAACACATACCATATTATTCCATCTTCATATGGTACTAAGAGTAGTCAAATCAGAGAGACAGAGAGTAGTATCACCATCTTTTCCTTCTGCCTTCCGAATCAGATGTAGAACTCTCAGCTCCTCTCCAGCACCATGTCTGCCTGCGTGCTGCCATGTTTCCTGCCATGATGATAATGGACTAAACCTCTGAACCCCAATTAAATGTTTTCCTTTTTAAGAGTTGCTGTGGTCAGGCTGGGCGGTGGTGGCACACGCCTTTAATCCCAGCACTTGGGAGGCAGAGACAGGCGATTTCTGAGTTCAAGGCCAGCCTGGTCTCCAGAGTGAGTTCCAGGACAGCCAGTGCTACACAGACAAACCCTGTCTCGAAAAACCAAAAAAAAAAAAAAGAGTTGCTGTGGTCATGGTGTCTCTTCACAGCAACTTTTACTAAGACAGGCTATCAAATAAAAAAATCTCAGTGCCAGGTATGGAATACCACTTTTCAAGTCATTGGTCAGTGAGGGCTCATAGAGCACACTCCTGAAAATCATAGGCTATTATTCTTGTTTGCCCCAGAACTTGATGGTAAGACCCTGTTGCTGAACACACTGTATACTTGACTCATCGGACATGAAAGAAAGAGGAACAGCTATTACAGTCCAGTCCCTGGATTCTGTTACTGATTACATTGGAAGCTTTTCATTTTTTTCTCTTGTCACTTACTTAGAGAATATAGGTAAAGGTATTGAAGTTCCAAACTATAAAGGTAAGCAAATAGATGCTGAAAGAATGAGGGAATTAAAGATTGATTTAGAAGGTAGATAGAAGCTCACAATTCCACCTACGATGGAATAGCTGGTATCAGATTAAACCTCCTGAGAAAAGTATCTTCAGGATGTGGAATAAATCCTGCATGCACATTCACACACCAGATGTATTAAGACCCTGGAGAATAACTGAGACAGCCAGAACATGAGAATCTGAGCCCAGAAAAATATTCAATGAGTGGAGACTTCTGGTCAGAGCCATGCATTTCCCTTAATGTATTTGATGCCAGGCACTGAAAACATTAAGACCAAGTGGAAAACGGTAGCCCAGAGACTGACAGTCTTCATGGGCTAAAGAGACAAACTTTGGCATTCAGGGATCTCTGAAAGTAGGATGTCTTAGTCTCTTCTCTGTTGCTATGATAAATTACTACTCCCCCTGGACGCCTCCATCTGCACTGAAGCCAACTTACACTTCTCCAAACACATAACCTTTCATATGTATATGCATACACACATGTGTAAAGCATGCATACATATAGATTCATTGAAGACAATGTGGAAAAATTGCAAGAGAAGAAGAAGAAAAATAGCCTATCATTTGTATTCCCAGCATTCAAACATTTATGCAGTGTGGGAATAACCGATGTCATCCTGAATTCTTCTCTTGTCATACCACCCATCCCCAATATCATAAGCTGAGAGCACCCGGGACCTCCATCTCTGTCTCTGTTCACACTATTTTAACTCTTACAATCACTTCCTTCACTACTCCAGCTTAAAACTCTGCTGGCCAAATTAAAATCTGTCACATCTCCTGAACCCTCCCATGATGACATCTGTCACAGAATGAGGTTGACAGTGGCATGCTCAGAGTATAATGTCCCTTAACCTTGGCCACATGTGTAAGAGGATAAAGTGTCAGGGTTCCATCAGAATGCTGCACTGAGGACTGAGCTGATCCAGTTCAAGGGTAACTCAGCACAGCGCCAGATGCATGGCAAGTGCTAGGAAGGTGCTGCTCATTCTATGTGCCCAGTGCTTGCTTTCCCCTTTGTGTTAGTTATCCTGTGTGTCCATAACAAAATGCTTAATACCAGATAATTTACAAATAAAACATGGTCTATTTAGCTCATAGTCTGGAGGTTCAAGGACACAGTATCAGCTTCTGCTTGACTCTGATGAAGACATCAATGTCATGGTGGATTTCATTACTGTCAAGAGGAAAGGATTACAAGACAGGAAACTGGAAAGCAAGGCTGGGTCCCAGAGAAGAATATAGTAATCTTGTCTGACCTATGTCTCCAGAGACCAAATAGCCTCTTGCTAGGCCCCTCCTCTTTTTCCCTCTTTAGTTTTTGAGACAAAGTCCCACTGTAGCTCAGGACGGCCTTAAACTCACTATCCAGCCAAGGCTGGCCTGAATTCCTCCTATTTCAGCCTCTGCCTTCTGAGTGCTGAGATAGAGGTCTCACCTCCTCTCAAAGGCCCCACCACCTCAGCTTTGCTATACTACAGACCAAGGCTCCAACATGGCCGTTGTGGGACAGCTAAGACCATACCCAGCCCAGAGTATCCCCGTAAGTACACATAACATACGAGGGGTTTCCTATTTACTTTTATAACCTCCACCTCAGGCTCAGTTTTAACTGCATGCTTCATAAGTGTTTGAGAAATTAATGCATGAAGGGCCTGCCAAATGTTGACATATTTTCTCATTGCTCCTATTTTCAGTTTAAGAAAAAAAAAAAAAAAAAAAAAGAGGATGAAGATACAGAAAAGCATAAAAAGAAAAAAAGAGAGAATGCCAAGGGGAAGGAGGAGGAGCTAGAAGGAGGAAGAGGATGAACACCATTGTATTATCACTATTGACAATAGGATTTGACTCTTGGGTGCATAAAACTGGGGCACCATCACAGTGGCCTGGGCTGTGGCAGACTTTCTTGTTCTCCTTGGAAAGCCACAGTTATGTTGGTCTGACTCAAGGTTCAAGGAATGATTTGTAGAGCTGTGACTCTGCCCAGAGATGGGACTCTCCGATGCAGTGCTCCCAAAGGACACATGTAAAACGACCACACATGGGCTCAGGATATCTGGAGGACAAGGCTGTGTGGCAGGTATTCCATGTGGGGTATCAATCCATCCTCAACCTCCCCAGGACTGATCAGGCCCTTGGAGTGTGGGCCATGTATAGGTTTCCTTGCAGGGTGTGGATCTCGGCAAACTTATTTTTACTGACTCCAACTATGCTGGACTTCCACCTCTGCAGTCGGTGAGGACTCCCTAAGAGCTCATTAGCAGTTCTGAGCACATATTAAGGTGCAGAAAGCCTTTGTTTTGCTGATTAGGGAGGCAGCATACATTTTTGACTTGATTTTTAAGAAATAAATCCAACCTTTGTAGAAGAATCCATTTCTTTCTGTCTCTTAACTAAAAACCAAGGAGGCCTTCAGGTGGTTTGCCACCTGTTGTAGGCCAGGTGGCTTCACTCTGCCAGGGCAGCTGCTTCTACTAACAGGGCACTTATCACCAGGGGCCCAAAGTCTCTGAGTGTGGGGGTTGGGGGAGTGATGACTCATAGGAGTCATGAATGCACACCAAGAACACTTAGTTTCAGATGTTTGCAAGGCTATTAGACCAAGGTCTTGGGAGGCAGGCAGGCTCAGCTCCACCATTTGCCAGCTCTGTGTCCTCCGGCATGTTGCTTCATCTCTCTTAAGTTTGAGCTCCCTCGTTTGAAAGTGGATGATAACGGTATCGACCCCTCAGGGTTGTGGCAGGAATGAAAGAGCTAATGTGTGCCAGACTCAGGACATAAGTCACACATAGTAAATGATACCTATTGTTACTATTATTTAGGATATAATTTCTCGGCTTTCAGATTGTTTTTTATCCTCTGGTGTTTCCACTAAGAGAGAAAATAAAAACAGAAGCCAGGGAGACTGAATTAAACATTGTAATAGCTAACCTTTGGGATATTTAAAATGTTCCAGGCACCAGGTGGGTGGTATTGACATGTTTTAGCTCAATTAATCTTCACAACAACAATCAGCCAGGTGGTACCATGAACCCTACTTTTCAAAGGGATGTCTGGTGCCAATAAAAGTAAAACAATGAATCTTGGGTGTGGATTGAGGAAAGAAAGAATGCTTGGTAAACTTGGGGGAAATGGAGGTAGAAGAGGTGGGGGGAATCACAGTGGGAAGAACAGGAAGTATTCTGAGCCTCTGTGGGTTCTGCATTGTTTCCTTTCATGTTCTTTAGGGGACATAATTAAGACTGGGAATCCTCTTTAGTGAGATGCCTCATGCTGTGTGAAGACCAGGTAGGCTCAGAGGGCCCTCTCTGGCAGGAGGAATGCACTTTCACCAGAACGGTAAGCTGGTATTCTACAATAGCAAAGACTCCCATTAGACCCAACCAGAGGCCATGACCTCAGCACATTAACTACAGTACCCTGTAGGTCCAATGTCCTCAAAGGGGACAAGAGGCAGCTAAGACCTCCAGATGCGCGGCTATGCTTAATCACAATAGTCCACCCCCGAGTTTCTCCCAGGACTCAGCTCCTTTGTATTCGTTCATTTTTGTCCTCTCTATAATAATGAACGTGTGACTCAGAGGTTTAATGAGTTACCAGGAGAAGTTAACCAGGAGGGAAGCCCATCAAGTAAACTCATAATTAAAGTTGCAAATGGACAGAGGAATACAATCATTGTGTGAGCTGGAGGACTCAGGGATGACTCAAGAGTTAGTCTGGTTAAAGGAGGGCCTCCGAGACTTCATGTATTGTGAATGAAGATATAGAAACTGAAGAACAATTCTGGAAGCCTTCTATAGTCAAAAGAGATAGGTCTTTTGGGCCTTTTCCCCCCTCTTAAATGAGACAGAGCAGTAGCCAGGAATCCCTTCCCACAGAAGCTGAGCAACAGTGAAGGCAGATTTCACCAGGGGAGTCATTACTACCCAGTTGCTAGCACCACCAGGCTCTACTGCCAATTACTTCCTGGTTTACTCATGGGTCCTGTGGGAAATGGTCACAGACAGAAGAAGGTGAACAGCAGAAGCACCCACTGGATTTCTGCCTCTTTCTCAGCAAACCAGAATATTTTGTACCTGCTGAAGCTTAGCTATAAAAGACTATGGAAGCCTGGTGTACTGCCTTTAGAGAAAGGAGACTGTGGTAGATGACATGGTCCCTATGCCCACCTGGGACCCACTGTCTATTTTGTGTGCCTCAGGATCAGTAATGCAATGGTCCAGGAGACTGTAAATTCTTAGAAAAAAACTCAGGCTAATCTAACACTATTAGAAACAGAACCCCAGAAACAGCAACCACAGAAAGTGCATCCTGCCTACAAATCTATTCCAGGACTTTTGCCCTGATTAAGCATGCCAATAGAACAGCCCTACAAAATAGTCCCAAATATCAGATGATCCAAACAGCATGACTCACTGTCTTGTCCCCATATGGTATGGTGTGAATATGAAATGTCCCTCACAGCTCATGTGTTGGAGCCTAGGCCCCTAGATGGTGGTATTATTTGGGGAGATTCTAGAAATGCTAGGAGGCAGAACTTTGTGAGGAAGTATGTCACTGAGAAAGAGTACTTAGGAGTAATATCCCTGTGTCCCTTTCTGTCACTCTCCCTCTTCCCACCTTCTCTGTGTCCTGTTGCAATGAGGGAAGAAGGTCCTTTCCTCCACATGCTCTCAGTGCTGCAATGTTCAGCACAAGTGCATGTGGTCAAGCACCCACGGGCCAAGTCCTTTGAAACTGTGACTGTAAGTCAACCTTTTTTCCTTTAAATTGTTCTTTCATGTAATTTGGTGACAGTGCTGCTGAAGCCTAACTAATATATCAAAGAGGTGTGACACCTGAAGTGGGCAAAGGCCTCCCAGCCCTCCCTGCCCTCCCATAAGAATGCAAAAGTAACCATTTTGGCAACAGAAAGAAAAAGAAATGACCGCAAACTATTTCCACTAATGAAAATAAAGGAAGTCTGAAGAGCTGGGGATGGCTCTGTGGTCCAAAATGCTTGCTGCTCTTGCACAAGTTCAGTTCAGTTCAGTGGAGTTCAGTTGCCAGAACCAGCATTGGGAGGACCACAGCCACCTGCTTATTCCAGCTCCAGGGGATCTGATGCCACTCTCTGGCCTCTGAGGGCACCTGCACACATGTGCACAAACCCATACACAGATAGACAGACAGACAGACAGACAGAAAGACAGACAGACAGACAGATAGATAGAAAGATAGATAAGATAGATAGATGACAGTTATATACATAGATACATACATAGACACATAGATAGATAGGTATATATACATAAAATCAAAATGTTTTTAAATTAGAAAGGAGATGTGAGCCCATGGACCTTTAATTTACACGTAGAATTTGAAATTCAGTTTTAAATTTTGTTTAAGTATTTTGGTGGTTTGAATGAGAATACCCCCTCCCCAGGGCCTCATACATTTTGATGTTTGGTGGACTGTTTAGGAAGGATCCTCCAACAGCCTTGTTGGGGAAGATGTGTCACTGAAGGTAAGCCTTGAAGCCCAAGTCAGACTGTCTGTCTGTCTCTGTCTCTGTCTCTGTCTCTGCCTCTGCCTCTGCCTCTGTCTCTCCCTTCTTCTTCCACCCTGCCTCCTGCTTATGACTTAGATGTAAGCTTTCAGCTATGGCTCCAGCACCATTCTTGCCTGCCTGCTGCCGTGCTCCCCACCATGATGGTCATGGACTTATACTCTGAAATTGTAAGCAAGTCCTTTTATAAGTTGCCTTGGTCATGTGTCTGCTCACAGCAATAAAAAAGTAACTGAGACAAGTATGTATGGGTTTGGACCAGCACTGGAAACAAATT
Source organism: Mastomys coucha (assembly GCF_008632895.1). Classification (NCBI taxonomy): domain Eukaryota; kingdom Metazoa; phylum Chordata; class Mammalia; order Rodentia; family Muridae; genus Mastomys; species Mastomys coucha. Next base: position 77,284,444 of record NW_022196900.1, on the reverse strand, counting down.
ACTGAAGCTACAATACAATCCATGAGAGAGAAGCAATTGGAACGTGCTCTAACTTCGGTTTCTTGTGCTTCTACATAAATTCTTCCTACTCATTCCTCTGTGCTCAGAACAGATGGGGAGGGTATTGCTTGTGTCTAGAAGTACTTTGGGAGAATAAATCTATTTTTTTATTTTAATCAAAGTATATGCCTGTTTTGTAAAAGAAGTATCCATAAATACATATTTGGAAGTGAAACAAATATATTAAATGAATTATTTTACCATAGACAACTGATTTTTCCCTCTCCTTGACTCAGTAATATTGTTCTATTTTACCATACTTCCTGAAGCCTACCTCCTGCCAGTGTGTAAACCTATAAACAAAGGCTAAAAGAAGCACTCCAAGGCCCACAAAAGCAAAGTTTGCCCAGAATAATCCTTATATCAACAATCAGATATTCATTTTTATCAAATGAAGTAGAATAAAAAGCACAATTATTACAATATTAATACTGATCCAATCTCCAGGCAGTTTTTAATTCCCTAAGACACTGCTAAATGAGGAGGTATAAGTTTCTCATCCTTCATTGTCAATAAACATAAAACATATTTAGTATGGACCAGTCTGGTGCATCAGAGCCAAACCACTTAGGGTCAGATCTTAGTTCCCACATAAATAGCTTAGGCATGTGAATAGACCTCTCTGAGCCAACCTCCTCCTTAGAGTTCCAGTTAATCCAGAGGCATCTGGAAGAGCTCTGTGTGCCAAGGACAAACTGGACAGAAGGAAGAAAAGTTCACACTGCAATGACGCCCATTGTCTAGACTAGACACAGAGCGAAGACTTGAAGTACTGGAAGAAGAGGAGGAGGAGGAGAAGGAGGAGGAGGAGGAGGAGGAGGAGGAGGAGGAGGAGGAGGAAGAGGAAGAGGAAGAGAAAGAGAAAGAGGAAGAGGAAGAAGAGGAGGCAGAGTCCAGGAGGTTTTGCTTGTGGTCCAAGTCTATCGTTAGCCAAGGGATAAGATGAATGCCTAAAAGGTTATTTACCATCCAGACGATCCTCCCTAATTTAGCCAGTTCTCAGTCTGAATCACTCACTGAGTCAGGGCAGGACATGGTGCCAGTGCCTGTCCTTGAGCAATTCAGGTACCTGAGTCACAGCCTATTTTAAAAAGACAAAACTGATCTACATCTGGCATTGCCAGGGCGAGCCAATTCCCCCACATGCAATCTACTACAGGTGACTCTTCTCTACTCATTGAGATTGCAGAACTGGATTTGGCTGGCTGTTGGGGGCAGCAGCAGAAATGGCACAGAGAGACTCCCAGCCACCACTTACCTGCCCTGAGACCTTGAAAATGACTTAAACTTTCTGAATATAGCATTTGTTAATAAAAAGTCAGCAAAATGACTCCTGCTTTGAGTGGGACTCAGAGCATGCTGGTCCTGCAGCATGTCCAGGCCCTGCCCTCTCTCTGCATGGCCAGGAACAACCTGAAGCAAAGGCAAAGGCAACATCAAAGGCTGTGCTAGATGAAGGTGTTGTGGGGCAGTGGCTGGAGATATTCCGCATGGAGAATTTTAAGGCATACCCCTAGGGCTCTGGAGTAAGGCCTGTAAGTTCTTCGGCACAGAATAATAAACCACTAAAAGAGCTTCTGGTAGCTTCTGGGCCACCTTGTGGACTCTGACCATGGGACAGCATGTGACTAAATGGACAGAGCTACAAAACTTTTAATGTAATATTTTTGTTAATTATTGGAGTATTTTATACATGCGTCCAATGTACTTCGATCATATCTACCCTTCCCCCAACTCCTCCCAGTTCTACTTCCCTACCTCTTTCTTATGACATATCTATCCTCCCTTTATAACCTACCAAGGCCAGTTTGTATTGCCTATATATTCATGGATATAGGTACCAACCACCAGAGTAGGTTCTCAACCTTCCTAATGCTGTGACCCTTAAAACAGTTCCTCATGTAGTAGTGACCCCCCCAACCATAAAATTATTTGTTGTTACTTCATAATTATAATTTTGCTACTGTTATGAATTATAATATAAATATCTGTGCTTTCTAATGGTCTAAGTCAACCCCTATGAAAGGGTCATTTAACACCCCCACAAAGGGATCATGATACACAGGTTGAGAACTTATTGATGACACTAGAATGTAATTGATCTACAACTAGTTGATAGGGGCTAAACACTTAAAGTAGAGCTGCAAACGTTGAGCTAATTACCATTATACCCCACAAAGTCATAATGCTAGGAGGTCCACCACAATCCATCATAAAGCAAAAGCTGGACATTCCAGGCTTCCCAAAGTAGAGGTCCACCTCTACTTTGCCGCTCCCTGCTGTTACAGCAACCCTTCCTTCTCAGATCACAACTGTGACCTCACTGGGGAATTTCCCATGCTCAACTGATAAAGGAGGGGAATGCCTCAGAAGAGGTTTGCAGATATGTCAGCATATCCCAGCTGGGCTGGTATGAACTGAAAATAGACAGCCAGTGCCATGCCTGATCTCACTGTATGTGGAATGTGGCCCACAGCAAGGCTACTACTACAGACTCATGGGCCATGGAAAGAGGCTTGTCTGGTGGCTTTGGCACAAGCAAGTCTGCAAAGAGTTGGATGGACAAGCCTCTGGTTACAAAGTCTGAGGGCCTTTATATTGTACAGATGTCCCTACTAGTGGGCTCTGACTATGGAGGACATATGAATAACCACATGAAAACTGGACAGCTGTCCATCAACTCTGGCACTGGGCATCTGGTGCTGATGCAGCGGGCTCATGGACAGAGCAGTCAGGGTTCTGGGAGAGGCCATGGCAGGTTTCCACCTTCTTAGGCAACTCAGCTCCTGCAGCTGCTGCTGGTACAAGTTTGATCTGCCAGCAAAAAAGGCCACTACAGAGTCTTTGGTCTAGCACCAGCCTTAGGTAAGACGAAGCACCTTGATGACATGTGACTGGCCTTTCACCCTGCACAGGGCAGTATTGCATCCTGATTTAGATTGGTGGATATCTCAGACATGGATTTATCTGCCCTTCCCATCTGTAGGCCTCAGCTGTCATGACTATCCAAGGACTCCAACTGACTAGTATACTGCAAATCTATCCCCAACCCCCCATACACACACCAAATTCACTTCAGACAGAGAAATCCATATTACAGCCATGTATACCTACATACACACACACACACACACACACACACACACACACACACGTATGTGGAATGTGGCCCATGTGTGTGTGGGGGTGTAGGCAGCCCTTGTCCAATTACCACTCTGGGGCTGCTGCTGGTTTGACAAGGCATGGGAACAGTCTCTTAAAATCACGGATAAGTCCAAGCTTAGACATAAAGTCCAGCACAGATAAGGCAGGTCCTTAGGGAGGCAATATAAATTTTAAATTAACAGCCATTTAAGAGCATTGGTTCTCTAAGAGAATACATTGGCTTGAGAACTGAAGTTGAGAGGCTAAGAAATAAGGACCCCACTTGCAATTGCTCCTGGTGTCATATGGGATATGTGTGCTTCCTGCACATAGTACTTTAGCCTCAGAAGGTTTAAAGAGGCTACTGCTGTAGACCACAGTAGCTTTCTCAAATTGAAATGAGACTTAAAGCTACGTGCCTGGTTTCTGTTGTGGCTTGAATGTCAAATGTCCTCTATAGGCTCAGGTTTCACATTTGGACCCCAGGTGGTGGCACTCTTTTGCAAGATTGCAGAATCTTTGGGAGGTCTAGCTAAAGGAACTGGCCTGCTGGGGAACAAACACTGAGGGTTACAGCCAGGCCCTCTCACTTGGCCTGAACCCTCTGCTTTCTAAAAACTAATGTGATATAAGCAACCACTTCACACCTCTCAGTGACATGCCACAAGCCATTCCCACCATCATGCCTTCCCTGTCATGACAGACTCTTGGATCATGAGCCAGCATCCCTTAATCTTAAACTTCCCTTGGATCATGAGGGAAATCTCCCTCCCTTAAGCCGTGTCCTTCAGGTATTTTGCCTTAAGAATGAGAAAAGTAACCGAGACAGTTATGTTAAGTTTCTCATTTTAAAACTGGGCAAAGAAACTGGCAATGATCACCATAGAGGGTGGAAGTGCTACTACATCACAAGGAAGCAGGGACGTGATGGAGATGGGGATGCTGCTGCACCATGGGGACAGAGGGATACTGCCATGACATGAGGAGGAAGGGATGCTGCTACATCATGGGGTTTGGAATGATGCTATGTCATGAGAAGGAAAGGATGCTGCTACTCATGAGGGCAGGGAGGAAGGCACATGAAGAGATAGCACACTTGGCTGGCTTGCGTTGCATTACTTCAGTGCCAAGTTTTAATTGTAGAACAAGTATAAAGCCACAGCCTAACAAAAATATGGCACCCAGGAGCTCAGAGTTTAGGGATGAAAGTCTAGGTTCCTTCACTATACAAAAGCTGGTTCAGTACCAGAAAAGGGAGTCTCGAGAAGATAGTAGACATGAAAGATGATGAGTGTCTGCATGACCTTAGGACTAACCACAGCCATGGGGACGGTAGTTTGTCCTTATAACTAGAAAACTTCTACAAAGAAGAACCCTGAGGATGATCTGAGAAGACTGGACCACTTTAGAGTGAGGAACAAGTGGTTCTGAGTAACAGAGGGGCAGACGGGCGCAAACGCAACTCATGTTCCTGCACCACATGCCAGGCTGTTGTGTTACATTAGCCAGCTTACCCTCACTATAACAAAATACCTGACATCGGCTACTGATGGAGTAAAGTGAGGTTTATTTTGGCCCATGGCTCTAGAAATTCAAGGTCAGGCTACATCTTAAGCCAGAAAACAGAGAGAGACCAGAATTCAGGAACCCTCATTGAATGCATACCACTAGACCTAAGGTCCTTCCATTAGTCCCACCCATGGTGGCTTGAATGGCCCCAATAGGCTCAAATTCTTGGTCCCCAACTAGTAGAACTGTTTGGGGAGGGATTAGGAGGTGTGGCCTTGTTGGAGGAGGTGGGTCACTGGCGTTGGGCTTTGAGGTTTCAAAAGTCCAACCAGGTCCAATTCCTCTCTCTCTCTCTCTCTCTCTCTCTCTCTCTCTCTCTCTCTCTCTCTCTCTCTCTCTCTCTCTCCCATACCATCTTATGGCTAGTGTATCAACATGTAATCTCTCAGCTCCTGCTCCAGTGACATCCCTGCCTGCCTGCTGCCATGCCTCCTACCATGGATGCTCATGGACTCATCCTTTGAAACTGTACATAAGTTTCCAAATAAATGTTTTCTTTTACAAATTGCCTTGGTTATGGTGTCTCTTCACAGCAAGAGAAAAGTAACTAAGATACTATCTTTTAAAGGGGGACAAATACTGCCACCTTGGGTACCAATTCTCTGTATACAGACCCTCGGGGGCACACATGAGTCATACTAAAGCTGTAGCATGCACTCTTCCTTTTGCTGCAGCTGCACACCTACCTGCACCCTACCTGGAGGAGTCTCCTTATCTGAGCCACCTTACCTAGAGATGCTTGAGAAATATCTCAGGTGTTGCCCCAAGTGACACCCATGACTCCTCATACAACTAAATGTCCAGTACTACCCAGTTTCCATCCTACCCTTGGCTGCCTCTTCCACACTGCCATAAAGTTTTCATTATAGCAACCTCCCAATTAAAAAAAAAAAGTCTTCCACAGGCTCCATATCCTAGCAGCCAGCTTAACAGCAGTTACTCAGCATATACTTTGTGCTTCATTGTTTAAAGCCCCATACAAAGTGTAAAGGCCCATGACTTTGAGAGCATATTTAGCCTATATGCACTCTTCTCCCCAAACCGTGGTCACAGGATACATCTCTGCTCTGCAGTGACAGGCTGTAATACTCTCTCACACCCTTCATGTTCTTTTTATGATGTGACATACCCATCCATTTGAAAGTTGAGATCTATTTTCCTTCCAATAAAAATTGGGCAGGTTTATAACTGTTCCAGCATACATGGACAAAGTGTTGCGCGATATGATTCCCGAAGCTCATGGTAAAAGATGGGTGCCTTCCATTTAGTTCTCTGGCAGCAACTATGCAGGAGTTCTAACCTGCCTTGTGCACAGTGTGGCAATTCTCAATTCACCAACCTGTTTGGAAACTCCAATTGGCCCGCATGGAAAAGCCTGAAACAACATGAAGACAGAAAAATCTGACCCAACCCCCACTGTGCCAGCTCTAACCACCATTGAACTGTGGCTTCGGGAGAGACCCAGAGTTGGGACCACTTCATTGGGTTCTTTTCTGAATTTCTGACCATCAGAAACTATAACAGATAATCACCATGCAGAAAATATGCCCTGGCTACAACCGTGCCACAAGCACAGGAAGATGGGCTGTTGTAGCAGACCTGGACAAAACCCACAATCTGGGTCCAGCCCAGCCCGGAGCAGCTAAATCTTGGAAAACCTGCTTGCAAGACACAGGAAAGAAGGAGGTAGAGGAAGAAATAGAGAGCAGTTGCAGGACTGTAGAGGACTATAACAGTGAGGCTGTTGTTGTTACACTGCATTTGACAATGACCAACACAGGAGAAACAGGAGAATAAGAGAAGGCACTGCTGTTCCCAATGATGAAATACTTCATAATTTTAATCCAGGTGGTTCTATAACAATTATCATGAAAAATAGTGCTGGGCATACTAGTGCACGCCTTTAATCCCAGCACTTGGGAGGCAGAGAGAAATGAATCTCTTGTGAGTTCAGGGCCAGCCTAGTCTCTACACAGTCAGTTCCAGGACAGCTAGAGCTACATAGTGAGGCCTTGTTTCAAGAGAAAGAAAGAAAGAAAGAAAGAAATAAGAAAGAAAGAAAGAAAGAAAGAAAGAAAGAAAGAAAGAAAGAAAGAAAGGAAGGAAGGAAGGAAGGAAGGAAGGAAGGAAGGAAGGAAGAAAGGAAGAAAGAAAGGAAAGAAGAAAGAAGGGAGGTGAAAATATTGCTCCCCTTTTTAAGTATCTGAGTATATAACAAACGATGCTATAGGTTTTCCTTACCTAGCACCTAGAACAAAATGTTGCCAAGTTCCTGACCACCTCACAAAAGGAAACAATGCACAGACAGAAAATACCAGAAAGCATGAGCTAGAATTGGCAGCTCTATAAGTATAAAATTAATTTTATAAGAGGTCAGGACTTCCACCAATAAAGTGTTTATTGACACAGCCAAGCAGGAGATTAAGGTTAGAAGTTTAAAAGAAAAAGTGTCAAGAGATTCATTTAAGCCAATATTACAGGAATCTACACTTCAATCCAAGAGGAAAGGACAATAAACAACTACCCATGAACATGGATACTCAGGACAAAGTGAGAAACCATAAAGAGCAGAGACATAGCCAAGTTTCCTCAATCAAACCCAATCTCAAAATCTCAAACTGTGGCATACCCAGTTTGGCTTAAAGGGCTTAGCTTTCCTGGGCCAGTGGTCTATAAAGCATTCATAGCACATATGAAATACTTGCCGACTTTTTAAAATTGAATATAAGTTGATTAGAAAGAAAAGTACTGGAGAGATAGCTCAGTGGCAGATCACCTGCCTAGGATACATGGTGTCCAAGTACAATTCCTGCAGCACACACATATAAACACACACATGCATATACACATACAGTCATACACAAATGCACACATGCATGCATGTAAGTGTACATATACATACACAGAGGCACATTCACATATATACATACACAAACAGATATATATGCACAAATATGTGTGCACAAACAGAGACATACATGCACATGCATGTATACACATCCATATATATGCACATACACATGCCTGTGTACACAGAGACGTATACACATAGACATACATGCACATGTGCCTGTGTACATACAGAGACATACATACACCTAAGCCTGTGCACATACACACATGTATACATACACACAAATAAGAGAGAAAGGGGAAATTTCATGGCAAGCTATTCCACAGTTCATATATTTATTTTTGACATTACCTCACCACACACTCATTTGTGACCTCAGTCACCTTCCCTGGGCTCCACTAGACTCTGAGAACATCAACTTTATTTTGTAACCTTTGATGGTTATAAAAAGGAAGGAAGAGAGAGAGAGAGAGAGAGAGAGAGAGAGAGAGAGAGAGAGAGAGAACTGTTTGGCTTTGGTAATACTGGTTTGACTGACTTGATTTCTATGTTCAAACTTAACTCACCACACCAACCAAAGCAGCAAAGGAGAAGAACGAACACACACACACACACACACACACACACACACATACACACACACACACAATGAGAGAGTTCCAAACTCAAGCCAAGCATTTTATTATCACTACCCTAAAATGCTGAGGCATAGGGCTTTCAATATGGCATTGCCATAGGGTTTCTGAGTGGCAGCAGCATTAACAATAGAAATGCATGGGGAGCCAGCCCTGTGCATTATTGGGCCTTTGCTTAGCAGTATCCCTGGTGCCCACTAAATAGATGCTAGTGATGCCCTTCCTTCATCCATAATTACCTCAGCCACAAATTCCCCTAAGGGGCAAGATCACGGCCACCCCCAGTTAGTAGCCGTGGCATTGTTGTGGAATCATTTACCTAAGGATAGAAGGGAAGGAAGAACATCTGGAGCTTAAGGAGATAATGAATGGAACATGCACATACTCAGCATGGCCTCACTTTATTTCCTCTGCCTTATAGATTGATGTCCATAAGGCAATGTTCACATGTATATTGAGATTCGAGAGAATAATACAACTCCAGAGCCTCTGAAAAGTCTACCAGTGACCCTTAAAAGACCATTAAAATGCAGATGAGCAAAAATACTGTTCTGTGGGTTGAGTTGTGCCCACTAGTAAAGTTATGTTGAGAATAAGGTGTGGTATTGCATGTCTGTAATGCTAACGCTTAGGAGACTGAGGCAGGAGGATTGTGCATTCTGACCAGCCAGTGCTACATGGCAACACAGTGAGACCCTGTCTCAATACCAAAGCAAAATGAATACTAAAATATGTTGAAATCCTAGTTGCTCCCTGCCATAAAGAGCTTTAGAATGTGACCTTGCTTGCCAGGCATTTATGGATGCATGCAACTGAACCTGGCCTATTCTGAGAGTCCAGGAAAGGTACATTGAAGGGGTAGTGCATAGTGGATGAACACCAAAAGATAAATAGGAATTAATTAGGCAAAGGGGCAAATGTGTATGTGAATGGGACATCCCATGTACCAAGTCAGGCATTTTGGTTAGTGACATCTTCATATCCCCACAGGACTTGTCCCAGACAAATCCTAAATAAATAGTTACTAAATTTTATTTTCAAAAATTTATTGAATATGGGTCACTAAGAAGGCTCTTCCCAAATCATTGCTATGATTTTAGAAATTATTTTTAATTATAAGCATGCAAGTAAACATTGAAATATTATTATATAACCCAAGCCTCCATGTGCTCAAGTCAACAAAGACAAGCAAGAATTTTCCAGGTAAAGAACATGTTCCCAGCAAAGCAGAAATCACCTTCTAGAGAAAATTCATGGGAGCTGCACATTACATGGTGTACTCTGAAGATGGATGAAATTTGGTTCTAGAGGAGGGGAGACTTGACAAGGGCCAAGGGGGTTGGGTTATGTATAACCCAGAGGCTTGCAACCACATGCATTTCTTGTTTCAAAATCTTTTGGGTCAAAAACTGAGGCAGAACTTAATTGTGTTATCAATGCCAGCTTCAATGTCTCTCACAAGGTCTTTCCCCTAGACCTCTCAGAAGGCCCAAGTAAGATGTCTTCTGGGGCCACACCACCTCAGGCTTGCATGGGAGTGGAATCTGCTCCTAGCCTCACTCAGTGGGTGTTGGCACACACGGGCAACTGTTGGCAAGGTCTAAGTCCTCCTGGGACATTAGCAGAGGGTCACTTTGCTGTGCCCCACTTGCCAAGTAGCTGGTTTCAACAAACCATGAGGAGAGGAGGCATAGGATCATAAAAAAGGATGAAGTAAAGGGAGAATGGTGGGGAGGAGAAGGAAAGAGAGGTAGAACCCATAACTCTCTCCCCCACTGTACTCAGTGGGAGCATGTCACTCTGTCCAGGAGTGCAGGGGTACCAGAGGGCCCCAGTGGAAGAACTAGAAGAAAAAAGGCAGCACAGATTCCAAGCTGGAGGCAAAAGTAGAGAAGTCAGGAAGAGAATCAAAATTCAAGGAAATCAGGAAGGAAACTCTAGAAAAACTCATTTCAAAAGAGAAAGTGTTTCCCAGCACCATGCAGGGAAGGTTACTGCGAAGGTCACCAGGGCAACTGCTGGGATCTCTGTGGAAACTAGAGAATGAGTGTGAGAAAGTAGGCAGTACAAGATGTGTCCCAGAGAGAAAACTGGAGTCTCCCAAGAAGGGGACACATGAGCTAATAAGGGACAGATCATTTAGTCCAAGAGCACATAGAACACGTTCCCAGCATGGAGGGCAGGACCTGGGGTGGAGACCAGAAATAGCCAAGGGTGTGTTTTTTTGTACACCCATGCCCATGCTGTGTGTTTGTAAAGGTTTCAAAGGCTCAGGTAGATGTATAATAGAAATTTGGACCTGTAAGAAATGGAGAAATCATCGGTATCCCTCCCATTCCTAGACTTTGCTGGAACTGCCACCAGCTCTTCTGTGTTCATCTGAAGAGCACTGGGTCCTGGTTCCTCCCCTTCTCCTCTTCTCACAACAGTTTCCCATTCCTCTGGCTTGTGCTATTACTATGCCTTCTCTCCAGCTCACTGACCCTTGCCAGCCTCGTTTACACCTTAACCTACCTCTTACACCATGCACGCATCCCTTTTAAATGACCCACTCCTAACTCTTCAGCTCTCTTAGATGGAATTTCTTGTACCATACCCTGCCTCTCCTCCCCAAGTCTCACTTTGTAGTCTGTTTTCTTTCTGTCCTCCTACTAGGACACACTGAGATAGCAGTTGAAAGCAGAGGCAGAGTTGGCCCTCCTCCTGTAGCCCTTTCATCTAAGGGTATCCTGGACACACTTACTGTAATTCATTATCCCCCATCACTTCTATCCAATGAACCATTATTCTCCTCCCTAGACAGAGTCAACTAAGACTCAACTAAGCATGAGTGGAGGCCTGACCTCTGTCTGTGACCAATAGCCTCCTATTGTTGAGACTCGTGGAGAGACATAGGAATGCTCTGAAATCTTGCCCTATCTCTACATAGCCACCATCACCACTGAGGGACATATTGTCCCAGCTAGGAACCAAAACCAGTTAGTTCCTATGGGGCCATACCTACCTCCTGAGGACAGCTCCCATGGCTGGTGCCTTTTGGTGAAGGTATCTTGACTATAAAGGCCTAGTCTGCTTGCCTCCATTTGAGACAATCCTGAGATGCCTTCCCAGATCCTGGGCCTCCTGTGGGGTCCTCTAAGCCTTCATTATGACTGTATCCCAGTTTGATATTCCTCTATTCTGATGCTTCTTCCCTTATTCCTCTGTAGACAATGAGCAGGGACAACTCCTCAGTGTCCCTCCTGCCTGCAAACCTTCATCTGGGGTCTGTTTGCTAGTTTCTTTATTATTGCTATGATAAAATACCATGACCAAAACAGTGTATGGAAGAAAGGGTTTATTTGGGACTCATGGTTCCAGAGGGATGATAATAGTCTATCATGGTAGGGAGGGATGACAGCAACCAGCAGGGCATAGGAGCAGAAAACTGAGAGGTCATCTTACCCCATAAAACACAAAGCAGAGAGAGTGAATTAGACATGGGCAAGGCTGTGGGATCCCAAATCCCACCCCCAGCTACATACTTCTTCCAGCAAGGCTGTGCTACCTCTCCAAAATAGTACCCCTACTGAGCACCAAGTGTTTAAACACATGAGCCTAGGAGGGACATTCAAATCACCATAGTACTTGTGAGGGCACTTGTAAGATCTGCGATGGTCAATGGCCGTGAAGAGATATGCTGCTGAATGAAATCAGATCCATCTGCAAGCTGACGAATCAGCAAGGTCATGCTTGGAGATCAAGGACCCTGTTGTGGGCTTCGTGTGGAAGCACACCCAGTCAGCACTCATCCAAAGGCAGGCCATTCTTAGGCCAGAGTAGGAACAACTCATACCAAACTCAGAAAGTTATTTCAAGGCCAGTGAATTCAGCCACCTGATTGATTTTCCCTTTATCTGCCTCTAGATCAGCCATGCTCACTTTACATCTGTTATTGCAGCTAGGACCCACTGAGACAGATGGATAAGAGTAAAGTGTAATTGTGAATTGGCCTTTCCTCCTGTAGCCCTTTCATCTAGAGATCTCCTGGACACTGACTGTAGTTCATTAACTGCCTCCTCCTCTAAGCACATTACTCTCCTCCCTAGACAAAGTCAACTAAGGCTTAGAAAGGATAAGCAAGAGGCCAGGAGCCCAACTTGGAACCCCAGCGCCCCTGAGATGAGGTCTAAGGGACTGGGATAGCTTACTCCAGACTGTCCCAGGAGCCATAGCTCAGCTCACTGAACTCCAACCCTTTCTGAGTTTGCCTCAAACTAACTCCACCTGATGTATTACTACCTCACACTCCTTTTCTCTTTCTTCCTTTCCTCCTCCTCCCCTTTCTCCTCCTCCTCCTCCTCCTCCTCCCCTTTCTCCTCCTCCTCTTTTTCCTCCTCCTCTTTTTCCTCCTCCTCCTCTTCTTCCTCCCCTTTCTCCTCCTCCTCCTCTTCCTCCTCCTCCTCTTCCTCCTCCTCTTCCTCCTCTTCCTCTTCCCCTTCTTTCTCCTCCTCCTCTTCCTCCTCCTCTTCCTCCTCCTCCTCTTCCCCCTCTTTCTCCTCCTCCTCCTCCTCTTCTTCCTCTTCCTCCTCCTCTTCCTCCTCCTCCTCCTCCTCCTCCTCCCCTTTCTCCTCCTCCTCTTTTTCCTCCTCCTCCTCTTCTTCCTCCCCTTTCTCCTCCACCTCCTCCTCCTCCTCCTCTTCCTCCTATTCCTTCTCCTCCTTCTTTTTCTCCTCCTCCTCTTCCTCCTCCTCCTCTTCCCCCTCTTTCTCCTCCTCCTCCTCCTCTTCCTCCTCCTCTTCTTCCTCTTCCTCCTCTTCCTCCTCCTCCTCCTTCTTCTTCTTCTCCTTCTTCTCCTTCTCCTCCTTCTCCTTCTTCTTTTTGCTAAGCTATTATGTCATTTTTAGACTTTGCTATCTGTAAAGTATGTTATTTTTTAAAGTATAGTACAGTATTTATTGGCAAATGTATCCTTTGAAATAGCAAGTCAAATCACAACTAAAGCATTTTCTCATGGTAATTTGAAGCTACTATTATAGAAATAGAATCATTGCATATGTGATTATCTAAAGGAGACTATAGTCATAGGGGCTGCTCATCCAATATGGCTGGTGCCTTTACAAACTGGAAACTGGAGTGCAGACATGAACACAATGAGACTACCAAAGGAAGAGAGGAATCAGGCTGCACCAAGCCAAGGAGTTACCAGAAGCCAGCCGAGTTAGTGCCTGCCAAGAAAACAAGGCTCTGCTGAGACCTTGATTTTGGGCTTCTGGCCGTTACAACTGTAAAACAATACATTTCTGTCATGCTAAACCACCTAGTTTGTGGTACTTTGGAAGCCCTAGGAAATCAAAAGTCAGCCTGTCTGCAAGGCTCCCAACTTTCAAACTTTCACCATTCCCCCAGCCTGCAGGCTTAGAACCTAAGAAAGCAGAAAGTGAGCTGAGTAAGGAGAAGTTGGGCATCTGGCATATTGTTCTACAGTGGAGGGAGGAGGGGAGAAGGGGAGAAGGGGAGGGATAGATACTTCAGCAGGAAGCTCAGGTCAGACCTTGGCAGGGCAGTATAGGAAGGGACAGGATGAGACTCACAGCCTTCTGTGGTCCCTCCAGCTCCTTGATGCAGAGGCCCCCACTTGTCTTTCTGTGTGAGCCTCTGGGTTGCTGCCACCTCCAAATGGACTCAGCCATGTGGGAGAGGGATGTGGCTCCCAATTCTCTATCTCCCAGTCTTCCTGCCTCCCTGAGGACAGATGAAGAAGCAGATGTAGGCTGGGAGGTAAGCATCCAGCCTCAGTGGCATTTCCTGCTGAGCTTTGAGTGACATGAGGGTAGGGATGAGGCATTCAGGAAATGATGGCTGCATCCCTCCAGAGATCACAAACTCATCCATCTGAACATTCGAAAAAAAAAAAAAAAGAAAGAAAGAAAAATGAAGGTCTCTAGTGAATGGCAGCCATCCAGAACCTGCTAAGTATGGGACTCTGGTAAGAGAACTAGATGCTGTTGTTATCTCAAAGCACAAGCCACACTCCACATCTCCTGCCAGTGCCCACCCAAAGATAAAAGACTCTGGCTGTGTGGGTCCTGTCTCATTCCTCTATCTGTCCCATTTCCCCAGCCTGCCTTAGTGGACACTGCTAGCCTAGAGCCAGACTCTGACAGTCTGGGAGGGCTGTGGGGACACTAGAAACACAGAGCAAAGGTGACTTCACACCATACCATCAACAGACAACAGTTACCAAATCAAAAAATGAAACATACCTCTTAGAATCCAATCTTTTAGCACTTTTTATTCCTGGGTCTCTCCTACTGAGACCTACGTCTACACGTTTAATCTCCAGTCTGGGTCTGAATTCTAAGATTACAGGTTTACAACCAAGTTAGCGCTTCTCTTACTGAGAAGACTGTGGTTCCTAACCCTTGCCGATGTCATACTGTGAACTATGACCCATCCATCCTACCAAGAGGGGCTCACCACAATGGCACTGTGGACGGAAGGCACTATTTCTGTGTTGACTGTGTCTTCATGTACTTCTAAAGATCCAATTAATGCTAAACAAGACTCTAAGAATCTACAACCGTGTAAGGATGAAGAGCCCAGGGATGTTCTTGCATGGAGCAAAGACCATTTGAGGACACAGTGGAAGGCAGATGTTCTGCAAAGAAGCAGAAGTCAGGAAGGCATACTCTCTGCCCCATGTCATGTCTCTGTCTCCACAGCCCTTTTGACTTCACACCATGGCTCTCAGGGCTAGCAACAGCTATTCCTGGAAGCTTGTTAGGAGTACAAATTATCAGCTCCCCATCTCTGTCCTCTGAGGCTGCAGCCAAAGTGTTCAGGTGACTCCCAGGTAGACAGGAGTTTGAGGATCATTTGTTACACTCTGGAGTGCACTCTGGCACACTCAGGTTCTCTACTGATTTAGTGTCTCAGTAAGAGAACTTAAGGCATGAAAGACAAAGGAAGCTGTGTTTTCTCATATATATTTTTTCCTCAAATATGTGTGTGTGTGTGTGTGTACACATATGCATATACATATATATACTTCTTACTGGGTCATCTTTCTGGAACTCGATTCTGCACACTGCCAAAGGTAGAAAAAGAAAAGAGAAAATGTAGAAGGCAGAATTCCATATCCCATCAGTCAACTATAATACAAGGAAGCCTCATTTCCAGGAACTGTCTGACAGGAACCATGTGGTACAATAAGCCATCATGATTTTCTAACACAGCCCTGTCAGTGAGGAACCAAGCCTAGAGCCACAAGTCTGTCATTCCAGTGCTCAGGAGGCTACAGCAGCAGGATTATGAGTTCAAGACCAGCCTGGGCTACACAGAAAGGAGTCCCTGAAGAAGGAAGGAAGGAAGGAAAGGAGGAAGGAAGGAAGGAAGGAAGGAAGGAAGGAAGGAAGGAAGGAAGGAGAGACAGAGAGAGGGGAAAGAAAAAAAGAAGAAACAGACACATGCATGGGTGTGCATGTGTACACACACACACACACACACACACACACACACACACACACACACAGGGAGGGGAATGTGAGGACCAGAGTTTGGATCCCCAGAACCCATGTAAAAGTCTGGCAGACATGGCAACTGGCTGAAACCTCAACACTCATGAGGCAGAGATGGTAGATCCCTTGAACAAGATGGCCTCCTAGGCTAGTCATAGTCAGTGAATATTGCATGTAGTAAGACCCTGCCTCAAAAAATGAAGTAGAAAGCAATAGAGGAAGACACCCAATGTCAACTTCTGGTCTCCACATACATTCATGTGCACTCACACAGTTGTACCCAAACCCCTGAGAATACACATTCACACACACACACACACACACACACACACACACACACAAATAAAAGAAAAAAAGCGTCTATCAAGGACTCCGAGAGTAACTGTGCTGCTGGGTTTCATGGTCCTACCAGTACTCAAATCAGAAGAAAGCATTGCATGCGGCCAGAAAGCACATGGAGCACAGAGATCACACCAAGCTCTATGTCACCAAGCTCTATGTCCTTGCACAGCCCCTGCTATAGAACCCATCCTTGGTTGGAATATATTTTTAAAACTTAATCACCATCATCTTGGAAGGTTCCCAAAATGTGTACTTCTTGTAAGTCCTGGCTTTGGTTCAGCACCATCCAACCCCTCCCAGAAATGCCCCAAGGGCTCATGTCAAGTGTTTCTCCTCCAGGGCCTTCAAGTCCCCCAGGGAGTTTCTGAAGCTGAAAAGCGTCTTCCTGCTTACATTGGACATTTGCATGGCAAGCAAGTCCCCTGAAAGTATACAAAGGTGACACTTTCTCAAAGCATGGGGTGGAACTGGGGCTTGTCTCAACAGTTAAGAGCATTTGCTGCTCTTCCAGAGAACCCAAGTTCACTTCCTAGCATCTCACAACCTCTTGTAACTCCAGCTGCAGGGAATCGATGTCTTCTTTTGGCCTCTACAGACATCTACATGCATACCCCTAAAACTGTAAAGGAGGGCAGGTGGGTGCTTCTTGAAAGGTAACAAATGTTTTCTTCTTGCAATGAGGAGGCGGTAGGTGATCAGAGGATGGACAGCTGGGAGCATGTTTATCCTACAAAATCAATTTCTCTCTCCCAGTATTATAAGATTTCCTTTCCTGCTTGTTTGAATTAATGGCAAATGCCCAGCTCTGTAAGTGAGGCCTTATTGGTCATTCATGTGAAGGGGGGCTAGGAAGGTACAGGTCAACCTATGAAACAACTGCCATGAAAAGTTAGGGAATGGAAATACCA
>NW_022196900.1:77158373-77266596 GCF_008632895.1 Mastomys coucha | reverse complement strand
CACACACACACACACACACACACACACACATTTTTTTCCTGAAAGGAAGGAAAGGGACATGTAGAGCTGGATGGGAAAAAATGAAAAATAGCCATGTTCAGCCACACCTCTAGAAGCACAAGCTGTGCCTTCTCAGTGGCCCCAGGCAAGGTAGGACACATGCCAAAATGACAGACCACTGGGGTACCAGATCCACCTCCCTCAGCTGAAGAGCTCCTGGAGGTTCATTTGGGTAATTCTCAGCCTTGCTAATGCTGCTCCTGGAGGTTCATTTGGGTAATTCTCAGCCTTGCTAATGCTGCAGCCCTTTGATACAATTCCGCATGTTGTGCTGACCTCCAGCCATAAAATTATTTTTGTTGCTACTTAAGTGTAGTTTTGCTAATTTTATGAATTGTAAATTCATGCATACTGCATATACTGTATATATATATATATGCAGTATATCTGATATGCGACCCCTATGATCATTCGACCCCAAAGGTGTCACAACCCACAAGTTGAGACCACTGAATTAGAATCAAACTACAAAAAAGAACACATTCTTATGAGACTCAGTCTACTCCACACCATCCAGTGTGGTCATAGGTCACAACTGAATAGTCCCGTATACAAAGGGAAGAGCATGCACCACTTGAATCAAAAGTAGAAGAAAGAACTAATTTTCTAGAGCATTTTTAAACCAAGTAATAGATCTTGACAATTTTCCTTAGGAGGGGTAAATGGGCAAGTGAAAATTACACAAGTACTCAAGAATAGCAAAAATCCTGGGGGAGAATTTAAGCCAAGCTCTGTTCTCCTAAGGAAATGTACAAGGAATGCAACATATATGTTGGGGTGGGGGGAAGACTGAGAGAGATCAAAGCTGTCATATCACAGACAGCATGAACTAGCTAAAAAAGGGATGAGGGGGGAGAAAACATAATTAGGAACTGTAGGACACATGAGAAAGTTCTAAAAGTAGGACTAACAATTCAGAACATGAAAGCTATGGTAATAAAACTCATATAAGAGGAATGGGGAATTAAGTGAGAAATGGATTAAAGGGATAAAGAACTCAAAACAAAGCATGGAAGAAGACAGTGAATCTTGATGTCTTTGGTTTTCACAGAAGCCTGTTCCCCTCTGACAGCAGTGCTGCAGTAGTCCAGGTCTTGACTGGCTCTCCAAAGCCTACATGTTAACATTTAGGGAAGGAGACTGGCGGGAGGTCTTCAGGAGCTGAAGTGGGGTTTAGGACTCCACCTCTTGCTATATTTCATTCCCTGATTGTGAGCCAACTATGTTTGCTCTGCAGCACACACCAGAGGTACATGGAGTGGACCCTCCAAAACTGTGAGCCTTCTCTCCTCATAAGTTTACTGTTTGTGGCATCTTGTTATAGTGATGTAACGCTAACACCATGTTGCTCATGCATGGACAACAGCAGGAGAATACAGTAATAACTCCTAATGAAGGGTCATTTCAGGATACAACTCACTTAGCAGGTGTTTCTGAATCGCCTGCCACGTTTCACTGTTGGGGCATACAATCTACAATGGAACAAAGAACAAACCAGCAAATGCACTGATCACACAGAGTTCTCAGAAAGAAAAGCCCAGAGAGGACCAGCTTCCAGAAAGAAAGAGAAACAAGTGCTCCCCTGTCTCTTCCTAGGAGGGGGCATCGTTGTAGGATAAGAGGCAGCCATAGCTGATGAGAAGTCTATTGTCCTTGTTTTATTTATGTTTCTATGATAAAAACATCCAACAAAAAGCAACTTAGGGCAAAAGCATGATTAGCTCATAATTGTAATTTATAGTCCATTATTTTGGGGAAGTCAAGCCAGGAACTTGAAGCAACCAGTCATATCCATGTCAAGAACAGAGAGAAAATGAATGATAGTGTCTACTGTCCCACTAGCCTTCTCTACTCTTTACAGTTCAGGACTCACACGGAGAACGATGCTGCTCACTTTTAGGATGGGTCTTCCCATGTCAACTAACATAATCAAAACAACCCCCCCCACACACACACACACAGACATAGCCACAGGCCAATCTGATACAAATAATTCGTCACAGAAACTCTTCCCAGGTGATTGACAATTAAACCTAACCATCACATTTACATCTGTCATTACCTATTAACATCACCTGACCCAACTGTGTCTAACTCCTGTGTCTCCTGCCACCTATGTCTGTTTCATAGCAGGATCTACAGCACGGGTGCTCTCTCAGTGTGATGCAGAGCTGGTAGAAGTTGCTAGCTGTTGAATGTTCAGAAATTGATGGGAACTTTGACCCCACACTGAAGTAATCTGCTTAGGTTTTCCTTAGCAAGATGAGGAATATGTTTTACCAAAAATGTTGTCATATTCATATAAAAAGGCTTCCATGGTTAATGTTATACATATTTGCTGAAGAAGTGGAATGAGAGATAAGAAATTTTAACAAAATAAATGCATTATTTACTATACAATTAATAAACTATTTATTAATGTAGTACTCTTTGGGAAGAGTATTAAGCGTAAATTTTTCCAGGGGTTTAGTTTGGTTTTGTGAGACAAGGTTTTACTATGAAACTCAGAATGACCTTGAACTCCACAGCGCTTTTGCCTCAGATGCCAAGTTCTGGAATTACAGGTATATTAGTTTTGTCCAGCCAAATGAATGCTATTTATCTAATATAGTTAAATGTGATACTTTTGAAAATGAGTTTGTGTTGGAGAAAGTTGTATTCCATAAGTAAGCAGACTTCTGTAATAGGTTGTTGCAGAAAATGCTAGGCACTGTCTGTATTCCTGATTAACAAAAGTCTATGTGCTGGGGCTAGAGAGGTACTTCAATGGTAGCAGTACTTAGTTCTATCACTGGAGTTTAGATTACAGCAACTCATAAAAAAACCCTGGCATGCCTGTAACACCACTTCTGGGGGTAGAGAGACTGAGGCAGGAGGATTTCTGGGGCTTGCTGGCTTTCAGCTAGCTCTAGATTCAGTGAGAGACCCTGTTTCATGGGAAGAAAGAAGAAAGTGATAGAGCAGAACACAAGAAACTCATTGTCTCCCTCTGGTTTTCATGCATATGTACACAAGTATACATGCACATGCACATGCACACACACACACACACACACACACACAGAAAAAAAGAACCCTGATCTTCTCTACTTTACTAAATTGTGTCTAAAGGATTCTAAATAAGAGATAATGTTCATTCATTCATTCATTCATAATTCTGCAAATTACTCACTAATCCTGTCATAGTAAATAGTATACATAGAGGAAATAATACTACAAAAACATGGTCCAAAGAGAGATACAGCTTAATGCAATTTCTATAAAAATTTCAGTAATATATTTCACAGAAATAGAAAGATAACCCCAAAATTAATGTGGACCCACAAAAGACCTCTCTGGAGAAGGCTACTTGTTCTTAGTGGTCAATACATTCCCAGGACATCTTTTAATAATGATAAAACTCACAGAGGAAAAATATCCCTGAACCCTGGGGAAACATAAGCAGGACAGCTGGGTGAGAAGCAGATAAGCCAAGGCTAGGGATGTTGCAATTATCAAGTATAAATTATAAAAGGACTGCACTTACTGTGTTTAAAGTTACAGTGTGACAATGCCTACAGGGATCCAGAATCTGGAGACAAACACTAATGATTTAAAAAGTAGCCAAGAAGAAGCTCCAGAAACAACTGTTTTAAAAAAAACACAAACGGTTGACATCTTGGTTTAATAACAGCTTAGACCACATTGAAGAAAGGATTAATAGAAAGATCCAAAAATGACCCAAAAATATAGCAAAGAAAAAGCAAGAGGGAAGTATAAAAGACACTGTGTAATAGAGAAGATAAGGTCCAAGTGCATTTGTTCGATGTCTCAGAAAGAAGAGAGCAAGAGAACAGATAGAAGCAAGCAATTCTCAGAGAAGGTTTTCCAGAATCAACAGAGCTGATCACAGATACCCAAAGGCCTGGAGAGAACCTATGGTTGTGGAAGTGGTCAATGCATTCCAATCACATATCTTTTTAACAGTGATGTACTCACAGGAGAAAAAAAAAATACCCAAGCACTCTAGGAAACAACTCACTCCTAGGCACGTCACACTGGACCTTCATAAAATAACAAGTAAAACATCTTAAAAGTAGCCAAGGAGAGAACAGTGCCTTCAGAGACTAGAATGTGGCTTCCTGACAGTCACCGAGGAGGCCAAAGACAACGAACGGGTTGTCATCTTGATGTATTAGCTTTTTATGTGCATGTGTGTTTTGGCTGCATGAATGTCTATGCACAGTGTGTATGCCTTGTACCTTCAGATGTAAGAAGAGGACATCGGGTCCCCTGGTACCAGACTTACAGATAGTTGTGAGACACCATGTGGGTGCTAGGAATTGAACCCGGGCCCTCTACAAGAACAACACAAGTGCTCTTATCCACTGAACCATCTCTCCAGCTCCATCTTCAACTTATCCAAAGAAAACCATTCTCCATCTAGGATTAGATTCTCAGTGAAAACATCTTTTTTAAAATAGAAGCAAAATAATGGCATTTTCCAACAGAAACTAGTCTTACTACCAGCAGTAAAGTCACTTGCTAAAGTAAAGTGCTTGCTAAAGACAATTCTAAAGAATGTTCCTTGGGAAAAAGAGTGGAGAGCCCAGAAGAATGGTGAGCTGTAAGAAGAAAGAACAGAGGAAGTGACAGAGTGGACAATTGATCTACATGACATGATGCTCAAACACTTGCCCATAAGTCTGGAGGTTTAAAAGGCAAGAGAAAAATGGGTTATAGTTGAGTCTTTTTATCATTCAGGAAGGGTACATGGGTATTTGTTAAGCATTTTAGACTTTGGTGAGTGAAATGTTTGCACTGTAACTTCCAGGGAAGCCACTAAAAGAACATTAGAGGACCTAAGTCAGTAGAGGAAAAAATTATATGGAATAACCAAAAAGGCAAGACGTAGAAGAAAAAGAAACAGGATGATCAAAGCAAATAGTTTCCCAGCCCACACCTATCACAGATAACACTGACTATAAATGAACTAAATATCCCAGCTAAAGGTGACCTTCTCAAAGTAAGTATAACACAGAATTTATGACATTTTCAGAAGACACATATGAAATATAACACAGGAAGTTGAACATTCTAAGACAGGAAGTAAAATATAACATGGGTACCTCCAAAGTTAACATGGATTATTAATGAGTGCACACACACACTCACAAAGACATGTGGACAATATACACACACAACATACCTATGTCATATAGAATATTTTCATTAAGACACTGACAGCTGCGTCCTAAGCAAAAGGAAGGATAGAGGTAAATGAAGAAGGAATTGGGAAGATGAGAGGAATGACAGGGTGTTGAAAAGTCAGTAGAAAAGGAAAAACTGTGTGGGAAGGAACAAAAGAAGGAAGGAAGGACGCAAGGAACAGGTGAAACACAGCTCTCAGGCAGGCCAGATTATGGGATGTAGTGTCCAAATGGAAGGCCTAGCCTCAGTAAGAATATAGCCAGGATATCCACTGGCAAGAAGGCAATCATATGGGTGTAGGTGCCTCCTAGATTTGATATTGAGGTCTGAGGAAACTCCCTTCTTGTAGCTTCTGTGGTCTCAGGAAATGGGATCATAGTTATCTTTTGAAAGCAAGGGAAGAAAGGTCATGCTGGGATGTGTAGAGAAGAACATGGGAGATAGACCCTGCGGCATCCTCTAGCACCCTAGTCCATGTTTGGGAGGGAATGAATTCATGAACAAGGAGCTGATGAGCGTGTCGGAGCCACCAGCAATGAACAGTCATAAGGATAAGGAGACTGCTTGCTTTCCTTCAGCTACCTTCTTTTGGGTTTATTAGCATGACGGCACCATCTGTGGCACAAATGAGCACTTTAAGGATGGGGGAGTTGAAGGATCTTGTTAAATGATGAAACTCACCTTCTTTTGGCTTCATACACACACACAGAGTAACCATCTTGTTTTCTGTTGCTGCTCTCCAGGATCCTGTGGCTTCCTGTAGGCTCATCCTAACTGACACAGCTGGTGGTGTTACATAGCTCAAGTCTATGGGTTTCAACAAAGCATCTTCTATCATCTATCCCTGGACACAAAGTCCACACCAAGCTCCTAAGAACACATCTGTGTCCTCCAACCTCATCATACCCTCAACCCAAATTAGCTTGTGACATGAGACCATCTACACAAGCCAAACAACAGTGGCTTCTGGGTACTGAGTAAGAGGTGACACCATGGCTCACAGAGCCTAGCTGTCACCTTAGCTTCAGCAAATCACTCTGAACTTCCTGGTATGAAATAGGCCATTTGACTAAGCTTATGGATTTCTTTTGAGTCAGGAATTTGGGCAGAGAGCACTTGTCTCTGTTCCACTATACCTGAGATTTCAAACTGGATGACAGAAAGCTGAGGATAACTGCAGTGACTGGCAACTGGCTGGTGTCTACAAAGATTTCCCAACTACAAATGTGATGGTTGGTCTGGCCTAGTCCTAAGCCTGTGTTCTCATACAAGCAGCTAAGGGAATATGTAATCTGGGATTCTCATAGCACAACGCCTGGTTTCCAAGATGGTGTGTCCTGGGGAGAGGCCTAGAAGAGTTAATATGCCAAAAGAGCCAGGCCTTGTGTTGGGAAGATGGCTCAGGATGAGAAAATGTTTGTCACACAAATATGAGGACCTGAGTTTGGGACCGTGGCCAGCCATTTTAAAGAGCAAAGTGCTACAGAGTACACCTCTGATCCCAGTCCTGGAGAGATGGTGACAGGAGCACTCCTGTGGCTTGCTGGCCAGACAGACTAGCTAGCTAAGGCAGAGACCTCCAAGTTGAGTGAAAGACTCTTGTCTTTTTTTAAAAAAAAAAAAAATTAGAGGGCTGGAGAGATGGCTCAGCAGTTAAGAGCACTGACTGCTCTTCCGGAGGTCCTGAGTTCAATTCCCATCAACCACATGGTGGCTCACAACCATCTGTAATGGGATCCAATGCCCTCTTCTGGTGTGTCTGAAGAGAGTGACAGTATACCTGCATACATAAGGTAAATAAATAAAAATTTTAAAAGATTTTTTAAAAAGTAGAAAGCAACCAAGGAAGATACCTGATGCAAAGCTCTGGCTTCCACATACACATGTTGACATGCACTGTCATACATGTGCACATACCATAATAGAAAGCCATGAAGCCTACTGACCTAGCCTTGTGTATCAGTCTCCTGCTACAACTATAGCAAGCTTCCTTGAACCTGACCTCAAGGCAATACAAACCTATTATCTTACAGTATCGCAGGTCAGAGTTTCAAGTGGGGTTCACTGGGCTAAAATCAAATTAGCCAATCTGCCTTGCTTCAGGGGACTCAAGGAGAACTTGACCCTTGTCTCATCGAGCTTAAGAGGCTGCCTGCCTTCCTTGACCCCATGGCCCCTTCTCCCCCCTTCAAAGCCAGCAGCAGTGTCTTCATCTCTGACTTCTTGGCCCCCTCTTAAAAGGGATTATATTGGATTCACTTGAAAAAATGCATTTATTATTTTCCCATCCTAATTTATTTATTTTTCATTGTGAACCTAGTCTTTGATGGCTGAGCCATCTCTCCAGCCCCCATCTGAATTTCTTTACATCTGCTAAAACCCTTTGCTATGTAACTCACGGTAGTCATAAGTTACAAGTCAAATATCAGGTGCAGGGAGAGAGAACCATATGCTACATAGCACACCTTGGAAGCCACAGGTTATCACTTCTGCCCCCCATAACAAGTCCAAGCTAGCACAGCTAGCACTGATCTGAGAGGAGGGGCATAAATTCTGGGGCTCAATGGAAGGGTGCAAATTAACTCAATGGAAGGGTGCAATTTATGCACGGTTTGCAACTGTCGAGCCGCCCCTCCTCCTATGGCTGGGAGCTACACGCCTATGTGACTTGGGAGCATGGAAGCAGAGAAGCAGGCAGTCTGGTGAGTCCACAGACATCTGAGAGGAAGCAAGATATGTACTCTGCACAGTCTTATCTATGCAAATATTACTGTCATCTAAAATATGAATAAACCCTTGTGCTACGTACGAATGACATCAAGCAAATCACTTTTTATATGTCTGTATCCACAAGTGAAAGCAAGGCTTGAGCTGTGTACGTTTCTCACTTAGTGGGTTCTTCAGGAGCACCCCTTGCCATAGCAAATAAACATCCCATACCTGTATCAAGTCTATAAGGCTCAAATCAGTGCAGCACAGGAAAGGAAATGGAAGGACGCAAAAAAAAAATCATTCAGCTGTTAGCACACAGATGAAAAAATCACTGAATGAGTACCACTCACCACCCACCCCTACCCCTACCCCCACCCCCAATACCACACATGTTCCCTGTGCTGTTTAGAGGAGGGAATGTTTCTTCTGTTGAAACCGGGCATTATTAGTAAACACCAATTGAGGGAGCTCGACACAGCTAAATTGCAGGCTTCTTTGGAAACAGGCCTGAATGGAATGTATTAACATCAATTGTATTTTTCATGGTTACGCTGTTAAATATCAAACTGTGCTAAACGCTAGCTCTCTATACAGTGGCTAAATCCAACTACCTGTTATATCAGTTGAGTAAATCGTCAGACTTGGGGGAGTCAGCAGTGTAATGGATGTGTTTATAAAATATCCTGAGGTATCCTGGCTTAACATCAAGAAGCAAAACACCCCTTTGAGTGTTAAAAGGCTTCTATTAAAAAGAAGGCTTGACAGAGGGGTGAACATTAGATTAATTTTTAAAAGGAAAGCCAAAATACTGTGGAAAAGAATATAACCCACTGCAGGTTTCAAGTGAGTAGTCATATTCTGTCTTTCTCAATTGTTTATTCCATTTAGAATACTGGACATAAGTTTAGCCAAGTTAACTGACAGTCGATTTTTGTTCTCTTTCTTCTTTGACTTTAAGTATGTGGAAAGTTTTTTTTTAATTGCAGAAAGTAAGCAAAACTGACCATTTTTTATATAGAGATAATTTGTACTGAGAACTTCAGGATAGGACTGATGTCTATCTTTGTGTGTGAGGCTGTATTGTGCAAATGTAAATATGTACACATGTCTATGTGTTTGGGGGATTACATGTGTATATGCATGTGAAAATAAGGTTTTGTACACACAAAACCTTTGTGTTCAGATGTGCATGTGTGGGTGTGTATGCAGAGGCCACAGGTTAATGTTGAATGTCTTTGTCAATCCCTCTCCAACCTGTCCTTTGAGACAGGGTCTCATTGAGCCTAGAGCTTGCCCATTTAGTTAAACTAGTGGCCAATAAGTTGCAGTCTCTTTGTCTCCATTTCCTCAGTACTGAGATTACACACGTGACCCTGTCTACACACACACACACACACACACACACATACTGTACTGGCTGGTTTTGTGTGTCAACTTGACACAGGCTGGAGTTATCACAGAGAAGGGAGCTTCAGTTGGGGAAGTGCCTCCATGAGATCCAGTTGTGGGGCATTTTCTCAATTAGTGATCAAAGGGTTAGGGCCCCTTGTGAGTGGTGCCATCCCTGGGTTGGAAGTCTTGAGTTTTATAAGAGAGCAGGCTGAGCAAGCCAGGAGAAGCAAGCCAATAAGGAACATCACTCCATGGCCTCTGCATCAGCTCCTGCTTTCTGACCTGCTTGAATTCCAGTCCTGACTTCCTCTGGTGATCAACAGCAATGTGGAAGTAAGCCAAATAAACCCTTTCCTCCCCAACTTGCTTCTTGGTCATGATGTTTGTGCAGGAATAGAAACCCTGACTAAGACACACACACACTGCCATGCCCAGCTTTGAAGTACTGGGATTACACACACTGTGGTACCCATCCTTTCCTTGTGGTGCTAAGAATCTAAATTTAGGTCCTCATATTTGTATGACAAGTGCTTTACCCACAGAGCCATCTCCTCACCCCTGCAGGTGTCTTCTATGGCATGTCTGTAATGCCCCACACAGACACGACCTAACACCCTGAGAGGACATTGCTTGAATAGCATTGGCTGTTATTACTGACTGATAAAAATCAGATCACAAATTCTTGTTTGAGTTCTGGCTACTTGAAATAATTAGAACTAATGAAGCATTCATTACCAAGTGGTTTCCTCCATATGACAAGATCATTGGAGGTGAAGTCAGCTGTCATTGCCACCTCCTTCATACTATGTTCCACTATTACTCCAAGCCCTTCTGAATAACAGGTAATCATTTTCCCTCTCTAAATATTTTACTACTGGTAAGAGCGATATGTGCTCATTATGGGAATATTATAAAATATAAATCAATTAAATAAAAGGATGAAAATCCTCCAGAAGAATTCATTTAAATCCTCTTCCCAAGTAAACTCTCATTCTTATTTCTTAAGCCAGAAGACATTAGAATTAGAGCAGTAATAAAAATAAAGCCATAAGTAGCTGGAGTGACATCTCAGTGGTTTCTCTGAGAAGCATCTTCTCACTGGCCCCACCCCAGGATCCCAAAAATGCCTGCACCTCAGCCAGCATGCCCTCCAGCCACTGACAGCAGGGCCTCAAAGCCAGGATAACTCTGGATGACAAGTGAGCCTCGGGAATGACTGAGATGACAGTGAAAAGCCAAAGGAGTAGAAAATAAAATGGTATGTGAGCCCAGTGAAGGGAGAGAAGGCATCTATACCTGATCAGAGATGCCATGGACACATCTGAGTGGATGAGGATGCCAACAATGACAGTATCTCAAAAACAGGAAATGCAGAGGGAAGGCCCAGGCCAACTTCAGAAGAGCCTCAGCCACCCATCCTAAAGTCAGCGAGAGTCAGACCACAGCTTGGAGACAGCTATCAGAAAGGACTCAAGTGCAATGTCCATAGCCCATGGTCTTTGGGGTTTTTGTTTTTGTTTTTGTTTTGTTTGCTTGCTTGCTTGCTTGCTTGTTTATTTTAATGGAAAAAGAGGCAGCATATAGTGCCATGCACTTACACTAATTTCAGATCTGGGGAGGTGGAGACAGGCAGAAACATGGATCTCAATGGACGGCTATCCATTACCCTAATCAGCAAGTCAGGCCAATGAGAGACCTGCCTCAAAAAAGCAAGGTGGTCAGTGCGCCTGAGGAATAACATCTGAGATTGACCTCTGGTCTCCATTTGCGCTTGCACCTGTGCACACACACACAGACACGGACAGACACAGAGAGAGAGAGAGACATACACACACACACACACACACACACACACACACACACACACACGATGTATACCAAATGGATCTTTCTCAACCTTTTCATATAAGGCCATATCAAAGAATTCTAGAAAATCAAATGTATAAAACATTTTTAGACTCTACCCCTCAGGACTGTTTAGCCCTGGTTGGCCTTGGTACTCAAATTATATGTTTATGTTCTGTCTCTTTTTCTTGTTCTCCCTGCTTTTCTCTCTTCCTTTTCACACTAATTTCATTCTTTAGCTATAGATAGACTGTGTACAGGGCAGGCTTTGACAGTTCAACACTCTCATAGCTTACTAACATGTGTCTAGAAGAAGAACTACAGATGTCTGTGAACCTCAGATTGGGAAAACACTGCATCCTCAAACTAAGCTAGGTGACAAGGAGGATGTGATACTGGGGTAGCCCACATTAGATCACATGCCCCCTATGACAGCAGAATGAAGTAAAAACCACCTTAATGACCACCCCACCAGGATCACATGAGGTAGAGAGTCATGCTCTCAAGAGAAGAGAAGGATGGGAGAGTGACTGACACACACCATCTGTAACTACCCAGTTTCTCTCAGATAATTCCTTCCATCTCATCAATGGGGTTGCATCATGAAGTCCCTCAGCCAATCTCCAGTCAGGACTATATAGGTAGGTGGCAGTTCTCCTGTGATTCACAATGCTGAAAAAATATATTCAAGCCAGCCTTGAAGGCTGTTAGTCAAGGATGCCCCCCCCCCACATTTATAAGCCAAACTCCACTGAAATATCCTGAAACCAAGCAAAGGTGCCAACTACTGCAGAACCTCAGCCCCAAGTATGAAAGTCACCTGGCTGAGTCTGTGTCTGACATTAGCATATTTGAAATCTGGTCATTTAAAATTAGATCCTAAGTGGAACAAGTATCCATATGGCACCAAAGATGTGCCAGGCCTTGTCCCTAAGTGTGTTCCCTATAGTAACACTAACAGGACCTATTACTGTTTCCATTTGTGGCAACAAAGCCAGAGCCCACAGAAGACACACCCACACTGAACCAGACTTGAGCTCTAGAGCCTGAATGGCCAACCTCAAGACTAGACTCAGTGTCTTGACTCAGGATGGATAATAAAGATAGTGAGCCAGGGAACTGAAAACAAATGACACTCTGGACCAGAGTGATATGCAGCAGAATAAACAAACAGATGCAAGAACATAATCAAGATGCTGAACTGTCAGCTCAGCAGCACACACTTGTCAGCGTAGCCCCAACACTGTCTAGGGAGGGTATGAGCAGTCTGGTTTCACAAAACCAGGCTAAAGACACATCACACTCTACCAGTATGAAAATGTCTTTTCTCCTGCAGCTGCCATGCGAACAGAGGGCAGCCTAGCTTCTAGGGAGCATCTCTCTGCAAGGTATCACTGTTGTATCTGCATTTTTCTTAGTATAGTCTTCATTTATTCTTTGACAATCCCATACATGTATATAAAATGTTTCAATCACATCCACCTCCCATTCTGCTCTCTCATTCCCCTCCCACTCCCTCTGGAACTTCTCCTCTTCCCAACATATCCCTCTCCTACCTTCATGTCTTTTTTTCTATTTAATTAGGCTTGCTTGCACGTACATGGGTGAGTGTAGGGTTATTTATCAGGCCATGGGCAACTGACAAGGCTACATCATTGAAGAAAATAAATCCTTCTACCCCAACAAACACTCCCTGCCAATAGTTCCTCAGCTCGAGCAGGACTTCATTGGTCTCTCCTGGCCCATGCTGGAATGCTGAGTGGCTAGCTCTGGCACAGGTAACCATGGTCTCTATGAGTTCACCAGTGTAGTGGCCATGTCAGGGCCAGAAGACAGCACTCAGAGCACTTGTCCCATCCTCCAGCTCTGATGTGTCTCCTGCTCCCTCTTCTGGATGTTCTCTGAGCTTTGGGGTGAAGGGAGATGGTAAAGGTGAGCACTCAGCACTCCCTTACCTTCAGCACTCTGACAGTGATGAA
This sequence comes from Mastomys coucha, assembly GCF_008632895.1. Classification (NCBI taxonomy): domain Eukaryota; kingdom Metazoa; phylum Chordata; class Mammalia; order Rodentia; family Muridae; genus Mastomys; species Mastomys coucha. The sequence goes on along the minus strand of NW_022196900.1, from coordinate 77,253,418 downwards.
TCTGCATCAGCCCTGTCCAGGTGCTTCACATGAGCACTGAGGCTTCATGGCCCCTGGCTCTTAGGAGAGTCAGAACAGCTAAAAGGCTACATTGATAGTCAAATGTCTTCATTAAGGCTTCTACCAAAAAGCAACGTAGGGAGGAAAAGGTTTGTTGCATCTTACAACTCCCAGGTCAGACTCAGGCCACTGAGGGAAGTCAAGCCAGAAACTTAAGGCAGAAACTGAAGCAGCCGCCACAGAGGACTGCTTGCTTACCGGCTTGCTCCTCTGTGGCTTGTTCCTCATGGCTTGTTCAGCCTGCATTCTTATACAACTCAGGACCACCTGCCAAGGGATGGCACCACCCACAATGTGCTAGGTCCTCACATGTCAATCACTAATTTTTACAATGCACCACAGCCTTGCCCACAGGCCAATCTTATGGAGGCATTTTCTCAGTTGAAGGTCCCTCTCCTCAGACTAATCTTGCTCGTGACAAGTTCACAAGTAGTGACTGAGCACCTACTATGTGTCTGGCCCCAAGGACACAGCACTGACAGGACCATGCCTCTACAGCATCTTTCCCCTAGTCTTAACTGACTTCACACTGCAGCCGAGGTTGACTAACATGTTTACCATCTTTTACTACTATAGCTTATGTACAAATACACATACCCTAACAGACATATTTGTTTGACAAAATACTTAAATAGTTTTTGACCATTTGGTAAATAGCCGATGCCTACCTAAATCCCTCAGGTATCCCACCCTGCCCTGGGCCTAATCCAAGATTCCCCCAAATACCCCATGATCTGTCATTATCTAGAGAGGTAATCCAGGCCCAGCAGGAGCATGTGGTCTCCCTCTGCTATGCCTGGTGAATACCAACTCCCTGTTCCTAAGTACTTAAAGTAGCCAAAAGGCAAAAAGTATCTGTTCTCTTTAAACAAGTTTAAACTCATATTTTCTCTGGTCTACTGCCAACTCTCTTTAAAAAACAGTAGGTCTTTATTTTAATTTTAAAAAGAGAAAAGCATCAGACACACAATGTGACAGTCAGCAACCGTCTGAGCCCAGCTCAATAACACAGAAGACATCACACCAAGACAGGACCAGATGCCTCCCCACTCCATCTGCCACCCACTCCAGTTCTCAAAAGGCACCTTCAAGTGGTCCATGAGCCGAGGGAACTGGAGGAAGTTCCCCAGGCCTCACAGAGGCCCATAGCAGTGGCGAATAACATCGGTCATGATGTCTCACCCATATATGCCCAGGGGATCCCTGTGCTTGCCCAGGTGATGGGAAAGACAGACTGGCCCTGAAAGACATCTATGAAAGCAACCTCAGTGGCAGAGGACTCCTGTCTTCACACTGTCCCTTCCCCAACTAAAGCTCTGTACCACTCAAGGTGCTTTTAAAACTACAGATGCCTGGCTGGAGAAATGGCTTAGTTAGAATGCCGTTTTCCATGCAGATATAAGGAACTGAGTTCAGATCTACAGCCCCCATTATTTTAAGGTTTTAAAGCCAGGCATAGCTGTAGGTGTCTTGTGATCTCAGCACTAGTGAGGCAGAGAGGAGAATCCCTGGGGCTCACTGATTTGGCCAAGAATTGGAAAGTACTAAGCAGTATGAGACCCGATCTCAAAAAATAAGATTGAGAGCAAATGAAGAAGACACCTACCATTGGCCTCCAGCCCTTACAAGCATGTCCACATATGTACACACAGGCCTCCTGGTGTTGCTACATATGCATATGCAAATGCAAGACAAATATCAGCCTTGCCTACTTCTTTCAGCTGATCCGGTGGGGCCCATGGGTCTTGGGGACTCCAGATCCAAGATCCATCTCCATGGAACAGTCAGAGAAACCCCTGGAGTTCCACTCTAGAACCCCTCAAGTCTGAAACCCAGAAGGTGATGGCACAGATCCCTTCTCCCACCCTATGTGCTCACACAGCAGACTGCTCAGTGACAGGTGCCACTGGGACACAAAGGGCTCTGATTCAACACACTTGTACCAAAGACACTCAGTCAGCACCCTACCTGAGGGCTCTGGGTTTAATGGCATCATCTGGCATTTCCTTCTAGCTATTTCTGGAAGGAGGAGTCTGCTAGTATCTTTACACGTCAGACAGTGAAGTGGATTGAAGACCTCAAAGCTGATTCCTGTTGAGTAAGATGACCCTCACATTAGGGAGCTAGGCAAGGAGAGTAGTGAGTTGGGGGATCGAGCCTAGGCTATCTGAATTTGAAATCAGCACGAGCTATGTACATACCAAGATTCTGTCTCACATCAAAGAAGATGGGTGATTTCCAAAACTAATATTACACAAGAGGAAAACCCCATAATACAATTGAACTTTTGTTATTTCCTGAGCAAAGGGGTTCTTCATCCACATGAATTCTTAGCCAGTCAAGCCAGCAGAGGTGACATTGGTGAGATGATAAAGTATCCTTGGGAGGAGAGGCCTTGAAGCATGCCATCCTGGTATAGGTTTGGAAGTGCTGCCCCTCCCTTGAGGCTGTCAGATTGGCAAGAACTCAAACCAGAGAGAGAAAAATCTCCAAAGGACTCCTTGCAGAGAAGAATCACATCTTTCATGTGGCTGACACGGAAACCAAGGTGCAGGCAGGTAAAGTGTCCAATTCAATGGTCACATGTCTTTTGAAGAGGAAAAGAAGGGTCATGAGTGCTGTAAGGGGGAGCTCAGGCATGCCTCAGGGAGACAGATGCTCCAGGGAGTTAGTTAAATGAAGCAGCTATTAACTGTGTAAGGTTTGTTTTTTTTCTCAAATATCTTGCTACCACTAAAGGAACGAATCCATGCAGCAGGCTCAGCTTCAGTACTAACTCTACATGGGCCGAGAAGACATGCCCATTATGCTTCACACTGGCAGGTTAGGCAAGGAAGTGCAGCCTCACCAACACCTTCCCAGCCACAGAATAGATTCCAGGCAAGTCCTACAATAGGCTCCCTGTGTGATCCAGGAGGGAGACGAAGCAAGGAAACAGACCAGAGAGCCACGGAAGGAATCAGGAGCACCCCAGTTCAAAACAAGAGGAGCCCATGTCATCCACCCTGGGTCCTCAAGGCATTGAGATGGCCTCTGTCTGCTCATTTGGTATGGGATTGAGGTGGGAGAGTGGTTCTTGAGTAGTAAGCACAGCAAAAGAGAAGAGGAGAGATAGAGAGAGGACTTCTAAAGCCTGACTGATTACCTGTACCAATTTATGCCAAAAGCCCATGCCTTTAGTGACCATGACGCAAAGGAGGAGCTATCCCTTCACCAGGCTCAGACACTATGGCTCCTTTCAATTGCATATTTGGAAGAATTCTTTTTTAAAAAAAAATATTTATTTTGTGTGTATGAGTACACTGTAGCTGTCCTCAAACACATCAGAAGAGGGCATCAGATCCCATTATAGATGGTTGTGAGCCACCATGTGGTTACTGGGAATTGAACTCAGGACCTCTAGAAGAGCAGTCAGTACTCTTAACCACTGAGCCATCTCTTCAGCCCAGAAGAATTCTTTTTTATTTTGTTATTTTATAATGCATGTTTAAGTGTTTTGGGTGCATGTATGTCCACGCACTGTGTACATGCTTGATTGTCTGCAAGAGCCAAAAAAGGGGTGTCAGGTCCTGTGAGCAGTCATGTGAGCGCTGGGAATCAAAACCAGATAGTCTGGAAGAGAAACATGTGCTCTAAACTTTTTGAGCCATCTCACCAACCCCTTTGTTGGGTGCAATTCAGGAGATAAAGGGTGTGTGTTGGGTGTGCTGTGCTGTGCTGTGCTGCACTGTGCTGTGCTGTGCTGCACTGTGCTGTGCTGTGCTGAGCTGAGCTGAGCTGTGCTGTGCTGTGCTGTGCTGTGCTGTGCTGTGCTGTACTGCACTGTGCTGTGCTGCGCTGCACTGCGCTGCATTGTGCTGTGCTGTGCTGTGCTGTGCTGTGCTGTGCTGAGCTGAGCTGAGCTGAGCTGTGCTGCACTGCGCTGTGCTGAGCTGCGCTGTGCTGCGCTGAGGCTTAGCTTGGTTTGGTAAATTTCACCTGGGCATTCCATCTGATAAGCTGAATAGGGAAAACAGCAGCTTCAGTGAGCTTGAGCAGAAGTGACTCTAGCACTGAAGATCTATCTGTTAAAGCCATTTGTGGACATTCAAGGATAATACTGACTTTTGTCAACTCTGGAACTTCACCCTGGTTTCAGGACAAATCTCCCTGTCTCCACAGTTCTACAAGAGGGCACCATCTTCCTGTTGGGATTCTTTTAATAAGAGGCCAGGGTCAAGGGTAAAGGGAGAAGACAACCATGTAGCAGGTTATGAACAGTGGACAACATCCCACTCACTGGAATGCACAGCACTTCCACTGGGGTTTCCCATAATCTACCAGTATTTATAATACATTCATGTGCACCTTTTAAAAGGCAACGGAAACAAAGCTAGCACTAAGAGTAGAACAGTCTCATGCCCGGAGCACACACCTGACAGTCCTACATCCCCAAGGTAATGAACCTGCTTCTCTCTAGTTTTTCAGTTTCCTTCATAACTGCAATGCCACACACATCTCTGCCATGCCCACTCGTCTACTCCAGTAAAGTCTGCAATATCAGGAGTAAAAGCCTGATCAAGGACAAGAGGCGTTATGACTTCAAAGGGAGTTTGTGCCTCCTGGGTATTCAGTCAATCGTTGGCATCTCCTAACTCAGACGTGTTCCAGATTAGTCTTTCCAATCGTCAACACACCTTCTTATTCAGACATAAAGGTACCCAAAGATTCATAAATGGCTAAAAAGGGTGTTGTCCCCTGGCCAGCACAGTGTTCCTAATTTATTTCCAAACTGTACTTAGCTTGGAATTTCTCACAAGGAAGCTGCCTTATCAGATAGGATGTCCTCAGAGTTAGCAATAGAGGTCAGGTACCATTGCTTACTGTTATCATAGTTAGAATTCTCAGGGCAGTCCCACAGAAGACAGAACTGTTTTATATAACAGAGAGTAATCGAAAGGCTTCCCTTACTTAAGGGCATTTTCAGGAACTGCTAGATTGGAACTTCCTGGTGCTTGCCTCCAGCAGACCCAGAGAGTTAGCATGGGAATACCAAAATAGCCCCAGCAGGGAGGGCACCACTGCTCTTCACACCTAAATACCTGATCTTACTGACCTTGATGTAACTATCACTTGCCTATGTGATCTTACTGACCTTGATGTGACTGTCACCTGCCTACATGACTTTTGTCATTCACCTGTTTTCTGTATACTATTTAAGCCTGGTTTTCACTTTGTGCATGAACTTAGATGGACTAGGACTTAGATTCATTCATTCAGATTCAAGCTTCGAGCCTCATGCAGTCCACCCCCCCCCCAAATCCCAGCCCAGAGTGCTTGGGCCCAGGGGATGCAGCACCTGTCCAGAAGAGGTGGCTGCTTTAGACCCAGTGTGTTTCAGGTGGCCTCAGATGTACCTCTACTGCTGAGTTGCCAGATTTCTCATTTCTCTTTTATAATGACTATAAAAGTCTGATGCCATTTTTAAGAAATACATTCAGATCCTGTACTTCCATGTGTCATCTCTGCCATCATTTCTTCACCTATGCCTTGTTGACCTGACTAGGACCCCGTTTCTCCCACAGGTTGAGGGAGGCCCAGACTGGCCGGCCCACAGCACATCTCTACCTTTACTGTTATCTATTAGAAATCACCAATTCTCACCAAAGAAAGCTCACTTATAATCCTTCCATTTTATGTCATGCACTCCAAACAAGGGTGATAAATGTACATTTTACTTAGCAACTTTATGTCCTATGCATTATACTTTAAAGGATTCTAAAAATTCAAAACTGGTAAATACCATTGGAAATACAGCTAACAGAGCAGGACTCAAAGAACAAAAGGTGGTCCTGTGCCATGAAATCTGTGCCCACTGAAGATAAATATTCCTAGCATTTAGAGTGAGAGAGCTCTTACTCCTCCTTCCATAACTATGAACACCAAGGTATATTTCTGCTTCCTTCATACTTAGAGTACGACTTTGCACTTTTCTCAGAACTCCAGGGAATTGAGGAATAAGTATAAAGATGGCATCTACAAGTCATAAAACCAGGAGTTCCTGGTTATACAGTTCCTATAAAGAAATCTGTTCTCCTTGAAAACACTCTCAAAGCTGGGTGTAGTAATCCTAGCCCATAATTCCAGCACTCAGGAGGCTGGGAGAGGGAGAAGGTAGGGCTAAGGCAAGAGAGGGAGAATAGCAGAGAGACTTTTGATTGTTACTAATTGCTTTCCAAATCCGCTCCAGAGTAGCTATTTGGGATTTCTTTTCACTGTTCTACTGGGTAATTTCTGACTGAAGAATATTATTCAGTAACTGTTCTTTTCTCAAAAGCCTACATGTAAATAAATGTCCCACATCCTTATATGTTTGAAATGCTTTTGTCTCTTATTTAATTGTTAATTGGTTTGTGCAACAGACACTACTGGATGCCAAAATATCCATCTATTAGCACCCCATACTTCTCACAAAAGGATGGCATTGGACAGTTCTCGCTCATTCTGTATGTTCACAAGATGATGGGTTTTTGATGGCTGATCTATAACTATTACCCCATATTTGTTTAAGAATAAACATGTGCCAAAATTCTGTTAAGAAAACAAACAAACAAACAAAGAACTCTTCATAAGACTTCGGAATAGCAAGTATTCCCATCATCATAAGACTGTTGTTTCTATCTAGATGGACTGCCTAGAACTACTGTGAGTATTTTGCTATCAGAGGGAGCTACTTTATGTACAAAGTCAACAATTTGAAGATGACACCACAGAATAATTGAAGAATCATGAATCTTGATGATTACTTATCAGTATTAAGATAGTGAATTTACCAATCTGATGATTTTCAAAACTGAATTTCATATGATGTGATATAACACAACTAGTTCCTTCTTGCTTGAGCCACTTCAAGACTTATGCTCTTCATAGCTAAAAGAATACTAGCTAATACAGCTGGGTATAAAATTGTTCATATCCTTTCCTTTAAATCTTTGAAAGCAAAGATTTCATTGTTATAATTTCATTGTTATAATTATATACTGCAGTTGATAACTGCATTCATCATATTCTATTCCCTATTTTCTAATAAAGAATGAATTCTCTTGCTGACAGATTTTGTTTTTAGCTTTATTTTCAAACCTACTGAAATTTATCAGAATATGTTTGATTTGGATTTCATTTTTCTGCTTTTCAATTGTTATCTTTCTTTAGCTCAACAAGATTTTATTTTATTTTATTTTATTTTGCTTTCTTTATACCTATTATACAGACAATAGACCTGTCAAACTATCTAGTCCTTTTATATATCTTTTACACTTAGCATAATTTTAAGCTATTTTTCTCATTTTATCTAGTGTGTATGGATTTTCCTGTATGAATATCTGGGTACCACATATGTGCAATGCTGGCTGAGGCCAGAAAGGGTATCAATTGTGAGTTATCATGTGGATGCTTGGAACTGAACCAGGTCATTTGGAAAAGCAACTAGTGTTCTTAAGTGCTGAGTTATCCCTCTAGTCTTGTACATTGTTATGCTAGGTTCTGAAAGACTAAGTTTTATCTTCTTGTTCACACATTAGAAATTTAGTAGTGTCCTTCCTGTTACTCTGACATTTTACTGCATTTAAAAAATTCTAACAATCATTTTCAATTTCCAATAATTCTTTTTTTGGGAGGTAGGGATAGCTGAGACAGGGTTTCTCTATGTAGCCCTAGATGTTCTGTAACTCACTCTGTAGACCAGGCTCGCCTCAAACTCAAAGATCTGCCTGCCTCTACCTCCTGAGTGATGGGATTAAAGGCATGTGCCACCACCACCTGGTAATTTCCAAGAATTCTTGTTTCATAATTTTTCTTTTTATTTACTCTTCTCTCATATATTACTTCCAAACTGCAATTTCTTCTTCCTCCCCTCCCCTAGTCTCTCCCCTACTTTCCCTTCCCCCCAAACTTACCCTCACCTTCCCTCCCCTCAGAAAAAAAGCAGACTTTCTAGGGACATCAACCAAATACAGCATAACAAGTTACATAAGACCAGGTACATATTCTCAATCAAAGCTGAACAAGACAATATAGTAGGAGGAAAAGGGTCCCAAGATCAGGCAAAAGAGTCAGAGACAGCCCCTGTACCCACTGTTAGGAATCCCACAGGAACACTGAGCTACACAACCATAACATATATACAGAGGACCTAGGTCAGACCCATATAGGTAGCCTGATCTCTATGAGCCCCTTGAATCCTGGTCAGTTGATTCTGTGGGCCATGTTCTTATGGTGTCCTTGATCCCTTTGATTCCTCCAGTTCTTTCTCCCTTCCTCAGTAGAACTCCCTGAGCTCTACCTAATATTTGGCTGTGGGACTTTTCATCTGTTCCCATCAGTTACTGAATGAAGTCTCTCAGATGATGATTCTGCTAAGCTCTCAGTCCCAGCACATCCTGCAAGCATGACAAACTGTAGGTCTGAGGTTTTGTGGATGGGTTGATGTCCCAATCCTTCCACTTGAGGCCTTGCCTGATTAGAGAGGATGGCTGTTCAGGTTCCATGCCCACATTACTACAAGTCTTTGCTAGTGTCCACTTTATAGATTCCATAGAGTTTCCATTATACTAGGTTTCTACCTTGCTTCCCAAATGCCCCCTGATTCCTTGTTTCATGTTTTATTACAGTGGCTATTAGTGGGTTTTTTTTCAAATCTGAGTTCAAGTTACAGAATTGCATTTGATAGCTCCACACCCTCTCAAGTGACTTCCCATTTATATGTCTTTGCCCTTAATGATACAAATTTCCCTCAGATATCTGGCAGTCTTGATTTACTCTTTATATTTATTAGGGCTCCTAGACTGCAACAGGGGATTCATGTGTATTCCTTGGTCAATAGAAAGATCTGTTTACTCTCTCCATGACAGTCCTTTTTTTTTTTTTTTTTTTTTTTTTTTTTTTTAAGTATATGCCAGAGGGAGGGGAAGGTGGATTTGGAGTTCCCAGAAGCATCAGAGGAATAAGCTCTTCAGGGTACTTCCCTTCAATCTTGAGCCAACTTAGATGGCTTTCCTCTTTGCCCTCTGGATCCCTCCAAGGCATTCTTTTTATCTGCTGAGTCTTCAGATATTGCATTGCTCCTTGGCCCCAACTTCATTCCTTGGGCTGTCCATTAGCAAGTTTTTCACATGTTCAGAGAACATTTCTAAGAATTCAAATTGCTCTGCACAATTCTTAGAAAGGAAAGAGCTTTGTAGCCAAAATGTCCCAAGGGCACCTTTCTACTTCACTGCCCACACACTGCCTCCAAGCTGACTTCTCACCCTCTAAATGTGTCTACTCCAAGCTTGAAGCCTCTCTGGGCTTCCCCACCTCAGACACAAGTCTCTATTGAATTCCAGCTGACTCCCTGTTGCATATTCTACTCTGGAAACAACCTGCTTGCCCATCTAGTTTCCAGCTTGTGGGATAAACTGATTCTCCTCCACATAGCACCATCTCCTGCTTTCAGAGCTGCTTGTGGATCCATTGTTTCTATGTTGTCTCTCTTATTTCAGTGAGTTCTACAAAAGCAAATGGATGGACTCACTCTACCATTTTGAACTAGAATATTTATTACATTTCTGTTAACACAAATCATCTTTGTCTCTCTGTGATCCTATCTACCACTTCCCTCTGTGTAGGGTTTTGGCCAAATTCCTTTTTGCCAAGAACACCAGTTCTATTTGACTGAAGCTCATCCTGACGAACTTTATTTAACATGATTACCATGCAAAGCCCCTCATCTCCCAATGAGATCACATTCTGAGATCCTTGGGATTAAGACTTCAACATTTAGTGGAAGTAATTTAATCCACTTACCTTGATAGCTTCAGAGATTTGATTTCCATATCGTGAGATTTACAGAAGACCTAGAACTCAAACTCTTACAAATGAAATCTTGCTAATTTTGCTATGAAGTAAAATTAAAAAAAAAAACACCTTGGGAGGAGCCTGACTGTTCCTTATTATCCCTGTTACAACAACCTTAGCAATAAATTAATAACAGGATAAGGGAAGGTCTAGAGGGAAATTTTAAGGGTTAAAGATGAAAGAAAATACTATTAATATTTCAGAATTTTTCTGGGTGAAATTACATGCCTATAATACCAGAACTTGGGAGGCAGAAGCAGGAGAATTAGAAGTTCATGACCAACTTTAGCTACACCATGAACTTGAGGCCAGCCTAGGCTACAGAAGACTCTGTTCTCAAAAACAAAACAAAACAAAGCTGCAGTGGTTTTTGCTAGAATGTGGTAGTCCGCACTCTTATTGCCAGCTCTCAGGAGGCAAAGGAAAGAGTTTGGGGAAATCAAGGCCAGTCTAAGCTACAAAGTGAAAAATCTCCAAAGAGATGGAACTCTAGCACAGTGGCAGAGAGCTTAACTAATATGTCAAGACCCTAAACTCAGTCCTCTACACCTCAAAAAAGAAAAAATTAAAAACTATGTCCAACTTCATTAAATCAGCCATTCCAATAGCAGACTTCCACTTACAGGGAATGCATTCTTCCCTGGAAGGTATCCCAACCACAGAGGGAGGACAAAGCATGGTAAATTTTGAAGCAATGACCAGAAACAAGCCATGATTGTATGGTTGACCAATCTTTAAATGTCACATGAATTTTACATGGACAGCCACCACATTCCTCAAGCCACATGTAGCAATAGGTCTGATAAGGAACACATACTACATGAGAAAGACATGCTTTGATTAGACATACACACTAAACAGCTTTCCCCTAGCTTCCAGCACCATACAGGAAGACACGCTCAGCTCATGCTATGATTCCAGGTCCCCTGGCATGGTGCCATGTGTCTGAGAAGGGTGGCTTTCAGGGGAGGAAGCAGGAAGCCAGTAGATAAAGGGTTTTTGTTTGTTTTCAATGGAGAAGGATCTTCATTTTGGCACTTCTGGGAAGCCAGTCCTCTCCCACCCAAAGAACAGCATTTCCTGAAGAGCAGATACCTTCTCCTCCTCAGCTGGGAGACAGTCTGTAAGGTGGAAAGAAAGAGACACTCCACAGAATTAACAATGGGGCTGCCTGGATGAGAACACATTACAGGCAGGGACTAAGACCAAAGGCCGGGAGAGTCCAGGGATGGGAACAGAGCAAGGGAGTGACTGGATGTAATAATGGCTCTTGAAGGAAGACAAAAGAAAGAAAAGGGAAGGAGATGAAAGAACTAGGAATTGCTCCAAGGTTACCACAGTCTAAAGTGATGGTAAGCAACTCAGATACCAACTGAGCAGGGTCTACTAAAAACTTCTACATCCTCAGCTTTGCCAAAGCCTCGGGACAGCCATACAGAAAGTGTTTCCTCCATTCAAGGTCCAGTGATGTTTGCTATCTTATCCTTACATTTCCATCAGCTTGTGTTACTGTGACACCAACTTCAATGACATCCCTAAGCACTGACGAAGCTGGTGTTTCAAATTATTAGAATTCATAATTTTAGTCTGGAAACTACCTAACCAACCCTCGAATTGAAACAGTTTGTCTCAAGTTCAATACATTAGAAAAGTGTTTTATTCTTGTTCTTAATTTCAGCCCTTAATTATTCAGCCATCAACTGGCAACATCCCTGGCTGAATTCCCATTCAGGTCTGTCTAGAAAGGCCTCATTTTCCCTTACCCTGTGTGCACAAGTATGTGAAAAGAAGTGGGAAGAAGCTACATATCTGTGACCACCAGGCCTGTAACCCCACGAAATCTCATACTGCTGCTGCTTCTGGGGATCCCACAAAGCAACAAGCCTGGGTGAAAGTGAGCTTGCCTCTGTGGATCTGTGCTTTGGGGATCTCTGGTGGAAATCCCCAGAGCTCATGGTCAATCAGGACAGTCCAGCCAACGCCAACACCAAAACAAAGGGGGAAGCCAAACCTGGATTCTCCCTGGAGCAGCACACTGCTCAGGGCTGGAATTCATGTATGCATGGCACACAGCCTCACGGATGCATAGCCATCTCAGTCATCATTCAGTCTCTCCTGACAGAGATGAATACTGTGCAACTGAACCTCTCCTCCAGGCTCATCAACCCAGAGTGAAGTATAAATCCAGGCCATATCTCAGTAATGAATGCCATGGCTTCTGGCCTTTGCCTAAACACAGATGCCCTGATGGTTTTGCTCTCTGGCTTCCTAGACCTGACAGGAGTTTGCAGAATCACAATTCTTGAGGCAGTCTAGACACAAGGCATAGCCTACCTTCTCAGAGATCGCAAAAGCAGTATGTCATCTTTCCCTCCAATGGGCTTCTCTCCTCATCAAGGACATTGCCATCCCATTGGGATGGGCCTAAGAAGCACAGGGGAGGCAGGCTCTCTTATTCAGCAGCATCCTGTTGTGTCTGTGCACTGAGTCCTTGGATCTCCCCATAGGACCAGGCCATGGCAACACAATGCCAAGCATTGATTTCTGAATTCTGCTATGTCACTTGTCCCTGAGACAAGGAGATGATGGACACAGGATGCCCTCACCACCTGGAGATGAGAAGGCATGATGAAAAGAAACAGGAATCAAAGTGCCAGAGAGCAACCAAGAACAGTGCTGCTGCATGTTCTCCATCTCCCCTCAGCCTGGCAGTGCTGTGCTTTCCTTCCATGTTTTGTCCCTTTTGACCCATCCCCATCTAAAGCCCTTAGGGAAAACATGCAATAATGAGATGCTGTAATTGCTTGTTGCATGGCAACAACTAGAAAAAGAGACGAAGGGGCTTTGGGCTAGTCATGTTGGGGCGAGATAGGTGCTCAAAAGGTAAGCCCCAAAAGGTACTGAGATAGAGGGGTGAACCTCCTATTTGTGTTGTTAAAACGTGTGTGTGTGTAATGTGTGTGTGTGCGTGTGTGTGTGTGTATGTGTGTGTGTGTGTGTGTGTGTGTGTGAGAGAGAGAGAGAGAGAGAGAGAGAGAGAGAGAGAGAGAGAGAGAGAGAGAGAGAGAGAGAGAAAGTTTCTGAAAAGATTGGAACTTCTGGTTCCAATCTAGAGCTAGCAGGATGGCTCAGTGAATAAAAGCACTTGTGGTGCAGGGTTGACCACCTGAGCCCCAGAAACTACATAAAATTGTCCTCTAACCTAAACATGTACACCATGGCTCTCACGTACCACCAACACATACCATACATACACAAAAATAATAAAATCAAAAGATTTTAAGCCAGCCATGTAGTGGTACATGCCTATAGTCCCAGTACTCAGGAGGTACGCAGATTTCTGTGAGTTTGAGGCCAGCCTGGTATACATAATCAGTTCTAGGTCACCCCAAGCTACATGGTGATACCTTGATTCTAAATAAATAAGTAACTATTTAAATTAGAACTCCCATGAATTTTTTCCCTCACGTGCTATATGTTACTTAAGGTATTTACAATGGGAAAGTATTTGTTTACTTTATAAAAATGAACTGCAGGTATAAGCATATGAGCAGGAGATAAAAGCAGGCAGGCAAGGAGCAAGAGAAAGGCACACATGCATTAGGGATTCATTGCTTACCATGGAGTTGGTAAAACACAGACAAATTTAAGAGTCCAGATAACATCATCTGCTGATTAAATCAATGCATATTTATTGTAAGTGACTTAGAAGTACAAAAAACTACGTGGTGACTCTCAGGTAAGTCCATGGCTGCATACCTATTATCCCAGAAGCTGAGAGGGTAACACAGAATGATGGTACGTCAGCACCAGGCAGGGCTACATAGTGCGACCATGAATGAAATAAATGAGATCACCACTAACAACCCAAGAGATAGACAGTGTGTCACTGACTTTTGTTGCTGGAATAAAACGCCATGACCAAAAGCAACTTATGGGAGTTTATCTTGCCTTAATGGTTCCAGGGAGAGAGTCTATGCTAGCATGGGAGGCTGGTACCCGGAGCAGGAAGCTGAGAGGGTACATTTCCAACCAGAAACATGAAGAGAGTGTTCTAGAAGTGAGGTGAAGTGATGGCCCATGCCCTACAGGTTCCACTAATTTCTCTTCACTACCATCACCTCCCCAGTTGACCATGATCTACACCAGCACAACTCACTGATGCTTCTTTGAGAATCTGGCAGGAAATGTATCAGACCAGCAAAGTCGGAGAGTCCGACCAACTGCCCCATGTTCTTGGCAACACTAGATATTGCCTGACTTTTTAATTTTAGCCATCTGGTGGGTGTGTAGACAGAGAGATTTTATTGTAGGTTCAATTTACATTTATCTGAAAGCTGCTGCAGTAAAATTAATTTGATTTTTAGTGAATTTATTGGCCATTTGACACCCTTCTCCCATATGAAAATTTGTGCAAGACATTTGTCTGTGCTCCTCTGAGTTACTTAATTTTTGTTGATTCTTGGGACTTCTTTGTATCTTCTCCTACTCTGTGTGTCTTGCTTTTCATTCTTTTAATACTGTATTTTGCTGATCAGAGACTTAAGCTTATCAATGTTTTCTTTTATAGGTTGTGTGTGTGTGTGCATGTGTGTGTATATGATGAATGTGTTCTGTTTAAGAAATGTTTGCCTAAGGTTATACAGAAATTCCTATGTTTTCTTCCAAAAGACTTATTTTTGCCATTGTTTTTAAGTCTACAACAGAACTACAATTGGTTTCGTAAATAGTTTGGGGGAAATGTGCCTTATGAGTATTAAACTATAACAGCATTATTTACTTTAAATGTATCCTTTTCAAGCACATTTCAGTGTTGTATTTATTGTAAACTAGGTGATTGTATAAAGATCTCTGTCAATTTTGTTTCATTTGTGTAAATAAAATGGGAACTGCCCCCCAAAATTTATCTCTTCAACTCAAAAAAATTTTTTTCACTAAAGTAAATGAAGCAGCAACAAACAGGGATCCCATCAACTCCCCTACTTCTCCTCAGAAGCCTAAAACCCTGACCTTTGCTTCTCTGCAAATGTGCCGTTCTTGTGATGAAGCTATCTGTGTGAGCCAGCATGGTAAGTCACTGCTCTGAGTACTCTTCAGTGAGGTTCTCCTGCGTGAGATATGTTAACAGACACTAAGAAACGTGCTTCTTTTTCTCTTGTTAATCTGATTTTTGCTAGAGAGAACCATCCCAACAGGGAGGCAAGGAACACAGTATTCCCTCCTTAGTTGGGCCATTTGTTTATCCAGTCATGAGCACTGCACCGACCACATTAGCTTAGCTTTATAATCGACCCAGGCATCTGAGCGTAGGACTTACCCAGCCTTCTTCTTACTCTTCATGATTTATCTTCATCTAAGCCCTTTCTCTTGCTACACAGATTTTACAATCAGCCTCTCAATCTATGAACATTGTATATCTGTCTATTCAAAATTTATTATATTGCTCTCATTATAGAGTAATAGAGATCCCAGAATAGAGATCTTGCCCACCTTTACTGCATTTATTCCCCTGAATTTGATAGGTTTTTTGGCTCTTGTAAATGGTATATTTTAAATTGTATCTTATGTTTGTCATTATTATGTGTGAGTGTATCATTAGTTCTTTTAAAAGTTCATTTTTATTTTATGTGTTCATGTGTTTTGCCTACATATAAGTCTATGTACCACATGCATGCAGTGCCTGCACAGGCCAGAAAAGAGTGCTCGGTCTCCTGGAACTGGAGGTACAGAGAGTTGTACTACCATGCAGATGCTAAGAACTAAACCTGGATCTTCTAGAAGAGCTGTCAGTGCTCTTAACTGCTGAGGCATCTCTCCAGCCTGTACAGTTGGCTTCTTGCTATTATTGTTTTACTGTTTTTGAGAAAGGGTCTTGCTACACTGCCAGACTGTCCTTGAAACCTCAAGGTCACGTGGCTCTCCTGCTCCATCCTCTTGAGCAGCTACTTCTACAAACATGTGCCAGTAAGGCTGGCACAGTACAATTGGTTGTCACATACTGACCTGTACCCAGCAACCTTGCTAAACTTACCTTAATTTCAATCACTTATCTACAGATTCTTTTGGTTTTCTGTGTATATGACCATGTCTCTCTTTAATGAGTTTTCCAGTCCCTGAGCCTTTACTTTTTGTCTGGTCTTGGGACAGTGACTATGATTTCAAATGCATTGTTCAATAGAAATGGGGCTATCAGACATCTCAGAGTAAAGAAATTTCAATATTTTAAATTATCACCATTGACAGGATAGTTATTTTTAGGTACCCATTATCAGATTAAGCAACTTCCTTGGTTCAGACAAAATCATGAATAATATTGAACTTCATCAAATCTTTTTACATATACTGAGATGATAGTATTCTTCTACTATATTCTATAACTAGAAGAAATTACCTTGATTTGTTTTCAAGTGTTAAACTATTTCTGAATTCCTGAAACTTACCCCCTTAGCTATGACCTACTAGCCTTTTATATACACTGAATTCATTTGATTACATTTTAAGATTTGTATATATAGGCCCATGAAGTTTGATCTTGATTTTCTTCTTTCTTAAAAAAGAAAAAGACTGTGTGTGTGTGTGTGTGTGTGTGTGTGTGTGTGTGTGTGTGTGTGTGTGTGTGTAAGTTCTACATCAGACAGTTCATAAGTGTCTGAAACCCAGCTCCAGAGGGCTCTCTCTTGTGCTCTCTGGACTCTTCAGGTACCTGCACTTACACATACACACAGAGGGTTGTGTGTGTGTGTGTGTGTGTGTGTGTGTGTGTATGTGCATGCTCACAGGTACCTGAAGAGTTCAGAGAGCACAAGAGAGAGCCCTTTGGAGCTGGGTTTCAGGCACTTATGAACTGTCTGATGTAGAACTGAACTCCTCTGTAAGAGCAACAAGCACTGTTGACCACTGAGCCATTTCACTGACCCCTTCAATTTCCTTTTGCTGTAATGTTCTTGCCAGGTCTTGGAGTGGGGTTTGTTTGTCTGTTTGTCTGTCTGTCTGTTTGAGAGAATGGCAATAAAATGTTCCCTATTAGTTTACTCTCTGAAGCGTCCATAGACTGATGCTCTTCTCTCTTTCCATGTCTAGCTGACTGCACAGGGTGGTCACCAGCATTCTGTCTGCATTTTTATCTATCTGATGCTTGCTGGCAAGGCTTTGTCTTTAACAATGAAGTCACTTCTTTAATATTACTACTCATTCTTTCTCCTTCTTCAGGTGTTAGTTTTGACATAATGGGTTTTTCAAAGAATTAGTTTACTCCATCTAAATAGTCTTATCAAATGTGTCAGCCCCAAACTCATCTTGTAATTAAGGGTATATCTTCTTAAATTCCAGCCAGTTTCCTTAGAACCATTCATTTGGATAATAAGCCTCTTATAAAATGATATAATGCTCTCAGTCATCCAAAATATGCATTGGCTCAAGCTATGATCCAAGCAATAGCCCAGTGGTAGTGTTAAATAAGATAACATTCTTGCTTCATGAAGTTTTCATTAGTAAGGAGAACCAACAAAGTAGTAATGAATGCTCTGAATGATAGAGCAGAATGAGGGAAGATAGTAAAGATAGAGCAGAGATAGAGCGTGTAGGAGAAAGGGACTGTTAGAGATAGAATAGTTAGAGAAGGCCTTTGAGAAAATTTAATCTGATCAAGTCTTAAATGACACACATCACTAAAAGTCAGAAGGAAGCACACAGTCCCCAGGCAGAGACAGGCTCACATTCCAGGAAGAACAAAGGTGGTGTGGTGTCAAATGTAGCAAAGCAAAGCAGAGAAACTGAGGATGATTCGAGAATTCAAGTAGGGTGGGATTAGTTGGGTTATTGTAACCTTGTTAACGATTTAGGTCATCCAAGCATGTTAGGAGAACATTAACCATTGTTTGTTTGTTGTTTTAGAAAATAAGTACATTCATTTTGAGCAGGAACATAACATGATCTGATACATGTTCTTAAATGCTACTCTAACATATGTGTACAATAGACCATTTAAGGGCATGTAGTGGTCAGTTAGGGCGCTACGGCAATAGTCCAGGCAGGAGGCAATGCTTGGGCCGTGCTGAAAATGGTGAAGAGAAGTGGTCAGATGCAGGACTGCTTATTGTCTAAAGGTGGGGCAACAAGAGAGTGAAGACTCAAGCTGACTCCCAGTTGGGGCCTGAACAACTGGGTAGATGACTGTGTATATGAGCCTGAGGTCCTGAAACAGAAAGAAGCCGGTCTTAGTGCAGGTTTGGAGTTGGGGATTTGGTAGAGAACATGTTGCATTTCAGATCCTCCTAGATGTCCCAGTGGGAATCTTATTGGGCAGCTGATTAATGTACCTGAATATCAGAAGAATAATGAACATTAGAGATACAAACTTCAGAATCATGTCCAAAGAGAGAGTCCACAGCACAGGAGTGGGTACATCTACTTAGGATGGATAAAATATTCAAGGCCCGAGTCTTAGGACGGCCCAATTTTAAAAGCTGATTAGAAATTCAGAGCAAAGCCTGGGGAATCATCTAAAAAACACAGAACACCAATGTTTATATCAGTCTTTGGCTTCTCAGCTCTCCCAGTCTTCCTGTCTTTTCTTGAATCACTTTTGATTATTTCTAAATGAAATGAAAAAAAAAAAAAAAAAAAAAAACCAAGTGTGACCCAAATGATGTCATCTGGATGCAGTTTCCTTTGTAGTATGTGTGCTCTTCACCCTTGGTCTAGATAATGATGACAATGTTGGGTGCCTTTGCCAGGAAATCAGTGGTTGCTGCTGGGCAATAAAACTCACAGGTACCCAACACAACCCTGAGACAGCAGCACCTGGGTGTAGTCGCCTTCTCTAATGGTACAGTGTTCAAAACTAGAGAGGCTTTTCAGCTCACACCACTACTGTTCTTTCCCAGATATCTGTTCATATTTATCCTTTTTGTTTGTTTGTTTTTTCAAGGCAGGGTTTCTCTGTATAGCCCTGGCTGTCCTGGAACTCACTCTGTAGACCAGGCTGGCCTCGAACTCAGAAATCTACCTGCCTCTGCCTCCCAAGTGCTGGGATGAAAGGCGTGCGCCACCATCAGCCAGCATATTTATTCTTTTTTAAAAGACTTTTATTTTTAATGATATGTATATGTATATGACTGTGTGTGGGGGGGGGGGGTTATGCACATGAGTGCAGTGCTTGTGGAAATCAAATGAGACTGTCAGATCCCCTGGAGCTGGAGTTGTAGGTACCTAGAAGTCCCACACCCAGTATGGGTGCTGAGAGCCAGGCTTGGGTCCTCTATAAAGGCAGTATGGACTCTTAACCACTAAGCTATCTCTCCAGACCCTCATATTTATCCTTAAAGACTCAACTAATCTGTCTCCTATCACACTAGTGTTACTGCCTAAATCCCTAACACTTTACTTTCCTACAAACCACCTTATTCCTTATGCCTCATCTGAAACGCTCTCTTTCTCCTCCAATCCATGGAGTTACCCTCAACATCCACATCCTCCCACCCTCTGCAGTTGCCCAATGGCATATTTGGAAGTGTGACTTTGTGTGTGCTTGTATGTACTACATGAAAAGTATTTTGGGGCAGTCTAGAACAGTTTCCTGTTTGTCACCCTCTCCTGGGCAAACCAGAAAGCCCTCTATAATAATACCCATGTCTCCTATTTATATATAGTCCTCTCAGAACCTGCTGGATCCTGGGCCCCTTACCTGCTGACTTTTACTGACTTGCAAGCCTATAGAGTTTAGGCTGTAAAGTGTCCAAATTAAGCCTTTACTTAGCACCTTTAAAAATCTTTAGCTTTGGGTTAGAGAGATGCTTTTATAGTTAAGAGCACTGACTGCTCTTCCAAAGGTCCTGAGTTCAATTCCCAGCAACTACATGGTGGCTCACAACCATCTGTAATGGGATACAATGCCCTCTGTACTCATATAAATAAAATAAATCTTTAAAAAAAAAAAACTCCTTAGTTTCTCTGTCTGGAATCTCTCGGGAAGGAAGTCTTCAGAGAGGTGGTGGGAATCATTACCATTTTTCTCTGCAGTCTATACTTCTACATTGTTAACTATTTCAATTGCAGACATTGTTCCCCTGTCTTCTAGGCTCTGTGCACGTAAAATGCTGATTCTGTTTCCTTATTGTCAACAGAGCAGTGATAAACATGGATGAGAGGCAACTCTATGGTGAGACAGTCCTTTGGGTATATCCCAAGAATGGCATACATTGCTAATATGGTGATTCTATTTTCAGCTTCTTTTTAAAGAGCACCCATGAAAGTTTCCATAGTGGCTACATCATTTATACTCTCATGGATAGTGAATAAGGGTTCCATTCTCCACACACCCTCACCAAAGCTGGCTGTCACATTTGTTCAATAACAAACATTCTAACTGGGGTGAAAAAAAAAATCTCAAAGTAGTATTAATTTGCATTTATCTGATGCCTAAGGATGCTAAAAAATTTACATGTTTATTTATTGGCCATGTGTATATTTCTTCTTCAGAAAAATGTCTTTCCAATGCACTGCCCATTTATTGATTTCAAGCCACGTTCAACTGCTCCCCATTTGCTGAAGGCATTAATAAGCTGCTCAAAACATATGCCCAAGTTTTTCTTTCTCTATATATTTATGACATAAAGAAGCTGTGGGTCTGCTTGGTTTTGTTATCCTCTCATCATGTATGGGATTTTTTATATGCCCTATTATTTCTGATTATATAGCTCAGTAACACTGGAAAGTTTTTTAAGCCACCTTCTTTCAGAGGACATCAACCACTCATTCTTGCAGGTCTCTAGGCTTCCAGCCAGTTGGAGGAGTTAAAACTACCTTGAAAGCCTGTGAAAAAGCTGCCCAGTGGCCCCAGGACACCCTCCCTTCTCTCTGTTGCTCTGCTCATTACCAAGGCAATCTGTCCCTAGGGAATGGGACAACCTGGTTTCAGCTCCAGGTTCACCTTTGTCCTCAGGAGTTCCCCTCAAATGCAACCTGCCTCCTTGTGATTCTCTCTACATTGGGCAAGCCATGTCCTTTGACTCCTGAGTTCTTTGTCTTTCAGAGCTGGCAAAACCAAAGTCTGCATGCATGCAGATCTACAGCAGATCTCAGGGCAAAACTAACTCTGGTGTGCTCACGCCCTTCCCACTGCTGAGGTCCCCACTCTACCATAGGCTTCTACCTGGTTGTTCCCTTTTACCTTCTTAGCTTCTTGGTGAGTTCATAGGAACCTCCCACCACCACCACCACCACCACCACCACCACCACCACCACCAATTTTAATGCTCCATGCAGCATTTTGATGTTTTCAGTGGAGCTTTGATTCAAATAGCCTAGCCTACCTCTGTCAGAAACGCAAGCCTTCTGTTCATTTGCTTCATGGTCACTGAACAATCTGTTCTCCTACCCAGCCACAGCATTAGCGTAGAGTTCCTCCTGGCATGTGAATGTCCAGAGGAGCTGCTTCAGCGCCCAAAGACTTTCCTCTTCCCCTTGACCACAGACACAGTACTTCCTCCAAACATGGCGGCTTGTCTCTATGACTATACAGCCTCTCTTTTGTTCTCTGAACTGAACTACACCCAAGAAGGTTTCTTCTTAGGCTACCTGTGTCCTCAGTTCTCACTGTTGCAAGCAATGGGATAAAGTTTTTCAAGTCAGAGTGTACTCCTTACCTCAACAAATACAACTTTTCTGGTACTTTCTAAGATCAAGTGCTACTGATCTCTGCAAAGTCTTCACACTCAAACTCAAATATAAAACAAGCCTCTAACATCCCTGGATGACAGAGTCCATAAGTTCCATGGGGTGGCTCCACTCAGACACGTTGGAGTCCTGGCAGGTAGCATAAACAGGTGACGAGGGAAAGGTAGAAGGTCCAGTCACTGGGGAGACCTCACTACATCCAAAGCCACTAAGTGCTGCTGTGAAGGACTATAGACCTGGTGCTTTGTGAAAGGCCGAGACTCCCACCGGCACATGAAATCTCACTTCATTTTATATGATGACGACTAATCCAGTTTTGTCATTTAAAAAAATGTTTCAGCTAAATAAACCGCTGACTGAATCTAACTCCAGACTACCCCAGTGCAACTTCTGTTTTATATAGTCAGCTTTAAAATAGGACACAGGTAATTTACCACAGTCAAAAGCAATGTTTCCCAGGGGTAAAGCCATGTTTTCCAGGGGTCTCGGTGTGAAGATTTCATCACTGCAGTAACCATAACTCTTAGTCCCCCTTCTCAGCACTTGCCTCCACTTCCCCCACCAATCCTGCCAGTCTTCTGCCAGCTTGAGCTGTGAGGGAGAGATGGGCTAACTAGAAATCACCTAGACTTTTCAGTCAAAGCATCTTGTTAAAGTCCAGTGCTACCCCCAATGGAGCCTTCTCAAACCTTGCTGATCTCTGGTTTGCTCATCTGTGAAATGGGAATACTCATTCCCACCTAGAAGACATCTGAAAGATAGAGTCAGTATAAGTAATAAGGCTGGCACGTAACCCTGGCACAGACTACACTCAAAACTATAAGCAGTCAAAGAGCCACTTTACCCCCCAAGAAAGTCATGAAAAGCTAACAACCACAATACACAGAATGTTTATAGCAAGCGAATGCCTCTAGGGAGGATAAATGCTTTTGGTAAACAGAATAAGAATGCAGAGGCCCAGGTCTCCACATCAACATAGCTGCTCATAAACTTGGTCTAGGAGGTCAAGGTCTGTAGAAATCCATGCTAATTAAAATTCATAGATGATAATTAAATGATTATTCAAGAACTCTCTTAACTCTTGGAGCCATTTTTATATGTAGATTACAACATAACCCTGGGTCAAGTAAAGGCATGCCAAGGCCCTGGTGGCCTAAACCAATGGCTCTTCAGGCTAGGGAGAATCTGCTGGGAAAAGCAAGCGTGCTTGGATGGAAAGTAAGCTGCAGAGCTGGCTGTCACTGTGTGGGGCAGGCTACTCAGGCTGCAAAAGGAGGCCTTCCTTGGCCGCCAGACGCAGGGACAGAGCAACAAAGGGCCTCTCAGACGATCAAGTGCCTGCCTCTCCAGCTTATGCTTTTAGAGAGGAGCCACTCCATGCAAAGCCATCAGATGAGAGCCAGAGGCTAGCTATCCTCTCAGCACGCTCCACTCCTGCGCACCTAGGGTGAAACAGGAAGGAGACACAGTAGCTGTGCTGTTGCCAGGAACACAAGCCTCTGGGCCTAGATCCTTATGTAGGATTCTGCCAGGAGAGCATTCCAGGTACGCTTCTCCATCCAGGGGATTCAAAAGAAATGAACTGTCTCTGATGGCCTATGCTCACTCACCTAGAAGAGCTAAGCTCTACCCTTCACTCCATGCCTGCTATACCTAGCCTACTCCTATTACAGGCAGCCCTCGTGGCTCCTCTAATTGTGGCATGTCCATCATTGGTTTTCCTCTAGGGAGACTGAAGCATCCAAAACCACTTATCTCCTTGACTGCCCAAGCAGGGAACCAGCAGTTTTTTACTCTATGTCCACATTTAAGAAAAGGAAGGGTTAGATAGTCTAGGGATATAGCTCAATTGGGAGAGCTTGTCTAGTATGTGCAAGGATCTTGGTTTGAGCCCCAACACTAGGAAAAGAGGGGACAGTCAAGGATGGTATATAGATCTCAATTAGTCTGGAGGTGACAATCACTGAAGATGGGCAGTATATAGATATGATTCTTACTGTTTTCTCAATTTTTATTTATGTTTAAAATTTCCTGTAATTAAAAGAGAATGTTAAGGAGACGTGGGGAGAGAACAGATACAACCTGAAAATGATGTTGTTGGCTGTCTTCCTGAGACAATTTGGGAAGTACACAGGCCTTCAGACCCATGGCCTTCTAGAAGGTCATGCAATGCTGGAGCAGAAGCTGTGTGCCTTCTCAGCACCACACTCAACAAGACAACTTTGGAAAACTTCCCTAGAACTTTACAAAAGCATTCTGGTAGGACCCAGCTGCCCTGCTCAGCATATAAACCCTTCTGCCACTACCAATCATCACCCCCTCCAACCTCTTGCCACTACAAGGGCCTCCCCTTCCTGTTCCAAACTACCGAGTTGATCAATCAAGCTTTTGAGAGAGCTCCCAGTGGCAGACAGTTAGTAGTTCAGCTTAGCTGTGTCTCCCTCTGGATGTCAGAAATGATACTCCAAAGAGAAAGTTTTGTTTTCTTTGTTTTCGTCCCCTCCCTCTTTATGTATCATGACATTTCCCACCTTGAAGGCATGTTGGGCTGCACAGTTCTGGGATACATGCTGTGTATCCTAGACTGGTGAGCAGCGTCTCAGGTCTCTACCCACTAACTGGTAGGAAGTGTATAGGCCATCCCTAGCTGCAACAACCAGCCATGTCTCCAGGTATTGCCAAATGGGTCAAGGGATTAAAAAAAAAAAAAGGTCAGAAGTTGTTGAGAAACACCAGTCTAAAAAATATTGGAAAAGCAAGACCAAAGTCTTTGTGCAGAGAGGGGGAAAGGGAGGGAGGGGGAGAAGGAGAAAGAGAAAAAGAAAAGTTGATTTATACAATTTGTTCCCATGCAATTACACAATATATTTCCACCTATGAATTTATAAATATGAATCTTTAAGAAATGCTGCATTCTAAGCCAGAAATATGTAAAGTACCAAGAGAAGGGTAAACTCAGCATTCCCAACCATATCCTCTCTGTCTTTGTGGTTTCCTGTGCAAATCTCATTTGCTTCCCCCACATTATCCTGTTTTCTAGTCAGTGTGGTCATCCAAACATCTCGCCCAGCCTCTCACAGCAGCACACAATCCAAGTTTCAGCAGAAAAGAAAAGCTCCTGGGCGGGCGGCTTTCCCAGCACTGCCGTGATGCACACGGGCTCTCCAGCACTGGTTTAACAGGGCCGCTAGAGAACAGAGTTCCCTACAAGAACATTCTCCAACCAAATCACAGAAAAAGAAATACCATGTGTTCTAATGGTTCCACTTCAAAACAGTCAGACCTGTATCTCTTCTCTGGCAATAACATCAAAATAATCGCTCTTTACGCCCCCAGCTCTTCATGCCTAGAGTGCCTGAGTCTTCCATCATAAGGTGGGGGAGTGAGGCTGTGGCTCTGGTTCAGGGCCTACCCTCAGCCACTGCCACACTTCAGAGGCTAGAATGCAAGAATAATGCAAGAGTGTTGACTTAGCCAAGAAGTACAACAACCTGCACCAAAGGAGTTTCCCACTTGAGCTAAATGGTGCCCTCCCTTCTTGTAAAGAAGGAAGATCTATTTCCTGTAGAGGCTTCTCATTAGACTCATTCCATCACATAGCTTTGGAGATACGCACACAAAAATGGCTTCTTGAACTTGAACAATTCTGTCAGTGGCTCTGGCAAGTCTCTGTCCTCCTGTTATAGGAAGGCACTTGCTGTGTGTATGGCTTGTCATCTGGGGTCTATTTCTTCCGGGATCCATCCAATGCCACCACCTGTCTCAGCCTGGATCACCTCATTCTAGATTCTAGCCTTAGCTTCCTAATGTCTCCCTGGCTTAGCATTTCTCCTTTAATCCCCCCTCCTTTTTTTAAACTGATGACAGATTAGCTTTTAAGAACACAAACCAAAATTTCCCATTCCCTATCACTGGATATAGTCATATGTGTATGTTACAGGTGATAAGATATAGATAACTCCATATATCTCTATCACTCTTTTGTGGCACTGGAAATAGAGCTTGGTAGCTCATGAATGCCAGGTAAGCATTCTATCACTAAGCTATATTTCCAACCCATAGTCCAATCTCCTTTGATATAGATCTATGTATGAAGCCCTTTTTGCCCAGGAGGTTTCCAAGCAGGTTCAGTATGAACATAGAGGCCCACTCATGTATCCTTGGGTAGATAGAAAGGCTGAGTCAAGAATGCTAAGCTCAATGGATTTGTTGTATATGTATGTGTATGGGTGTGGGTGTGGTCATGCATGCATGTGTGAAGACCAGAGTTTGATGTCCAGTGTTTTCTTTATTACTGTCCACCTTATTGTTTGAACTTGATATACGGTTCCCACTAAAGCTGAAGCTCACCATATTGGCTAGATTGGCTGGCCAGGAAGTCCCAAGATCCACCTGTTTGCATTCCCAGCAGTACTGAGATTAGAGATTGATGCTACACATCCTGTTTTGATGTGGGTGCTGAAGATCTGGACTTGGGTCCTCACACTTGCACAGCAATCATTTACCCACTAAGCCATCTCCCCAGTCACCTAAGTGACTTCTCATACATCCTCCCAAGCCTAGATACCATAATTCTGGGAACCCATTGGTCTGCAAGTTAGGTCCTGCTGTCATCTGACGCCTGCAGAATGATGCCGATGCCAAGGGCTCCTCATAGATACCCTTACATAGTACTACACATGCTATCTCAGGTTTACAGAAGTATCTTGCTTCTGCTTTTACCACTCTTCTGACATTATTATTATTATTATTATTATTATTATTATTATTATTATTATTATAAAAGTAACGATGTGGACTGGTAAGATGGCTCTAAGGCAGTTGCCACTGAGTCTGATAATCTGAGTTTAATGTGGTAGACCCATGTGTGGTGGACGGAGAGAATCAACTCTCTCAAGTTATCCCCCACTCCCCCCTCCCTTCCTTGCTTTGTCTGATACATTCTCTCTCTCTCTCTCTCTCTCTCTCTCTCTTACACACACACACACACACACACACACACACACACACAAAATAAATAAATAAATAAATGTAATTTTTAAAATTAACAACGCTTGAACAGGGTAGTGCCTCTCATCCACTGCAGTCCCACAGGGAGCCTGGTAGCAGCAGAGTGTATAGCCTCCAGTTCTTGTCCCTCACACACATACACATTCATCATTCATACTGCATCTTATGCTGTGCCTTAAGCAAGAGGACATCCCATTCTTATGAGCACTAACTCATCTCTCCAGCTCCCAGGGCGGCTCATCTGCTTCCACGACTGCCATCCCATCAATAAAGAGATGGAAGGGGGAAGATGATGCCTTGTCATCCAAGTCATAGACCTCTGGTAGCCAAGTAAAGGGTCGCATAAGAACTTGCCCTCAGTGCTTGGGTGACACTGTGAAGTGCCCTTCTCCTCCCTGTGGTGCAGAACGTTAACACTGTGTGAGCAACACGTGGAAATCAATACCTGTGGGAAGAGAAGCATAGAGAAGCAGGACCACACACTGACTTGGGATTTGGACTCTGGACTCAGGCTACCTATGTGAGAATCTGTTGTTTCATTGTCTGACCTGAGTTAAACAACTGGACCTCAGGCTCCTTGTCTGAAATGTGGGGTGCTGGTTGAACCTTCCCAGTAGGGAAACCAAAGGATTATATAAAATACCTGTAAAGCACTCAGAACAGCACTGAATAGTTTTTACTAATTAAATATGCTATAAACACCATTGCAGCTTTAATATACTCCAAAAAAATCTTCATTTTTATCATAGGTTGGCAAAACAAAGCCAAATGCTATTAGCCCAGAGTTTTATCTAGAAAGATATCAGTGTAGAACATGGATTCGTGTGATTTTTTTGTTAAAACAAAAAATCAATTTACATAGTAGCTGACACCATTTCTACTGACTGGGACAAGCAACCTCCGAGATCAAAAACCACTGTAACACCTACTACACCAAATATTAAAAAGAAAAATAACTTATACCCTCTAGCAGTAATTACCTAAGTAACGTGGGTAGCAAATCTGCTAGAGAGTTTTTGCTGTGACAATATTTCTAGTAAATTGCTGCTTCTAACACAAGGTCCTGGTGTTGCAAGGCTGGCATACTAATAGAAAGGTTATTATAGAAACACTATTAAAATGAATTAGGTATTATTAAAGATTCGGCACTACAACAGCCCCTGATTACAAAGGATTTCAAGGTCCATTGCTTAATGGGCAGATGAAAGTGCTAATTAAGCCTTTTTGAGAGGATATCCCAAGGCGGGTCTGTAAGACTACAGGTAACGAGAGGTCTTCAGACTGAAAGGGGAACCAGTTGTGCCTACCCATTGGACACAGCCCTCCTGGGAAGACTGAGAGAGAGGTGGGAGGAAGAGCTGAGGTTTTCTGCTGAGGAGAGGTAACCTGGTAGCAGAAACGGAGCTAAACTAACTTGACCCTCTGTTTTCCCCTTAACTGCTTCCTCAGCACGAATCCATTTCCTCCTCTGCTTATGTTTGGAAAACTAGAGAACCTTCCTTAGACCTTAGAGCCTAAATACATAGGAAAACCTTCCACTGAGTACCCAAGCCCCTCTGGTACAACCAGAAGATGCCAGGGCTGTCCTTGGCCAAAAGCATCTCTCATTGCCAATAGCTCGAAGTGGCTTTTACGGAGTTGCTCATTGGCCTTTCATATCAGGATCTATCTTGCTTTTCCCACCTTGTTAACTAATCAGGCCTGGCAAGGCACCTCCCAAACAAGGGGTGTAAGGAAAAAAAGCTAACTAAATTCGCCCACCGCGTCTAAATGTCCACAGTAAATTACGAGAAAGGAGCTGAGCTCTGAGACCCAGGGTACGCGGCGACCGACCGGCGCCGCGCAGCAGTCTCGGACCCCCGCGCGGCTCTCAGGAGGACTTCTGGACCCGAGCCACGCGGGCCACCCCGGCCACGGCCGCGCTGCCTAGGGTGCATCCCCTTGGGCTCAATTGCCCGCTCCCCGCGGCGCTGGGATGTCAACAAACTTTCCCCGCCCCGGGTTGCGTCGGGTCTCCGACATCTGTCCGCGAGCGCAACGTGGGGACAAGGTGTGGGACCCGAGCCCCCAACCCCGCATCCCTGCGGATGTGCAGACAGTCGGGGTCGGCGGGGCGCCGTGGGGGAGGGTAGGCCGTGGGCCCGCCCCCTGGGCGGTGCGGCGCTGACACGGCCCTAGGACGCGGACAACTGGTCCCCAGGGACGCGATGGCGCTGCGGCGCGGCGGCCTTACCTGCGCGCTCAGCAGAGGTGGCTCCGGAGGCCCGGCGTGAGAGCAGCCGCGGCGGCGGGCGCCGACTGACAGCCCCAGGACCCGCCTCCATCCTTCAACCACGCCCCCTCTGGAGCCACGCCCCCGTCCGCGACCGGGGTCAAGCTCAGTCCACAGCGCCGAGGGCGGGGGCGCTCGCTTTCGATTGGCCTGGGAGACGTTGGCCCCGCCCACTCCCCCACCTCCTCGCTGGGGGTTGGGAAGCCGCGCTTGCGCGGATGCTCAGAGGGCAGAGCGTAAACCAGTGCTAGCGGTCCTGACGTTGAGCGCAGGTTGGTTCTCATCTTCCTCAGCTAAGCTGGTTTTGAGCCCAGGGCTACGGGAGGAGCGGTGATGGAGTCTGTGAAGAGACAGTCCCTGACCAGAGGAGACCCTAAACGAGTCAGGCGGAGAAGCACAGCTCCACACTTCGGATCTACTCCCTAGCCAGGAAGTATCTCTGTGAAGCTTGGCTTGAGTGACAAGATCCTGCTAATCAGAATGAGAGACGCTGAAGGAAATAGCCTTGCAAGCTCCCAGCACCTCCCCAGGCTCCCTAGCTCAGTGTGTAAACAAGATCATGTGACTCCCTACAAAATCAATGGATACCTAGCAGTTCTCCCCTAGATATATGTTCAAAAGAAATGTCTACACAAAATACTTAGACGCAGATGTTCCCAGCGGCACATTAACAAGAGAAGGGGGAAACGACTGAACTGTGGGTTGATGGGTGAACGATTAGTAAATTTTGGTTTGTTCATGCCAATGGACTAGTGTTTTGGTAATAAAAAGGAATGATGTTCTGATACATGGTACAACATTAAACTCATGCCAATCACAAAAGACTCCATTGGGTATGGTTCCATTAGGAAACAGACTAGAGGTTTCCAGGGAAGGGAAGGGATGGGAAGATTGAGACTAAGTGCGTAGAATTTTTCTCATTATGGTTTGTATCTTAAATATGCCCTGCATCAAAGGCTCAGTCCCCAGCTGACTGTTCTATTGGGAAGAAATGCAACCTCCTGTAGATGGGCATGGTAAGAAGAAAGGGCATCTCTGGGAACTGTTCTTAAAGTGTGTACTGGGACCTGAACCCCTCATTCTCTATCTCGTCCCGCAGCCATGATCTGAGTAGCTGTGTTTCCCATGAACTCTCTCTCAGTAGTGTGTTTGACCTCATGACAGGCTCAAACCATTAGCTAAATAAAAAATTCTGTCTTTTAAGTTCTTTATCTCAAGTGTTTATCAGCAGCAGAAAGGTCTTCGTTATTTTTTTTTTAATCACTCTGACAAGACACTACGACCAAGGCAGCTTATAGAAGGAAGAATTTATTAGAGAAGTATACTTTCAGAGGGTGAGTCCATGACCATCATGACTGGGAATGTGACAGCAGGTAGGCAAACATCTTGATCCATAAGAACCAGACAGAGCTAACAAAGAATGCCTGAGCTTTTGAAACCTCAAAGCCTACCTCCAGTGACACACTTCCTCCAACAAGGCCATGCCTCCTAATCCTTCCCAACAGGTCCCACCAACTGCGAGTATTCAAACATTCTCAGTCAAACCATCACACTGACTAACCCAAACTATTGGTAATGAGACGGGAGGCTTAATGATATGGTTCAGAAGATAGATATTGGAATTATTGTGAAAAAGTTTGGGAAAGTTTGAAGGGGCAGTTGTGGGGAAAGCCTAGGATGTTACAAGTGAAGCTTAATGGGAAATTCTTGTGGGAACTTAAGAAACCACCATGCTAACAGGGATATAGACAGTAAAGGCTGTGCTTATGGAGTTCAGATGGACTCTGTTGGGAACTAGATGAGAGGCCATTCATGTTACACTCTGTCAAGGAACTTGTCTGTGCTTTGTCTTCATCCCACAACTTTGTGAGAGAGACTCGTTTATCTGGTAGAAGGACCTTCAAGGCAGCCGAGCATTCCACAGTGGCATAGGTATGGCTGGCTGGTTCTAGCCAGAATTTGTAGTGAAAATTGGAATTAGACAGCAGAACAGAAGGATCTGGAAGAGCATACAGCTTTCCCAGGGGGAAAAAAAAAGCATGTATAGGCTAAAGAGGTGCTGTTGTTGGAGAAAGAGCCATTTAAAAAAAGCAAAGAGGCTGTGGAGATATCCCAATTGGTAAAGGGCTTGTCTTGCATACACAAGGACCTAATTCAATACCCAGAACCCATGTGAAAAACGCTAGGCATATGGCATTCACTTGCAATAATAGTGCCATGGAGGCAGAGACAAGTGGATCCCATGTCAACAAGCTTCATCTACTTAGCCTGCTCCAGGCTGGGGGAAGGCCTTGTCTCTAAAACAGGCATGGATGGTTCCTGGAGAGTAATACTTAAGATTGTGCTCTGAACTCCATGCACACATATTCCTACATGACAACATACACACACATATTCATGTATGTGCTAGAAGCCAAAGAGCCAGTAATGATGCAGTGCTGTAACCCCAGCAATCAAGAAGCAAAGACAGGATGATCGTTGCAAGTTTGAGGCCAACTTGGTCTACATAACAAGTCTCAGGCTAGCCATGTTACATACAGAGATGCTGCCTCAAAAGAAAAGAAAATACCATGAGGGAAGGAAAGAGAAGCCAAGGTGGCATTTAGCATTCGGGGAGCTCTGGGTATAAGACACATACACACATTCACATACACAGACAGAGAGAGAGAAAGAGAGAAACAGAGAGAGAGAGAGAGAGAGAGAGAGAGAGAGAGAGAGAGAGAGAGAGAGAGAGAGAGAGAAGTGAAGAAACTATGGAAATAAATGAAAAATAAACTATGGATTAGAATGAAGATGAATTTTCAAATAAATTCTGCAGTTCTAGCTCGGGAAGAGTAGAGCCATAGATATCAGAAAGACTAACAAGAGATGTTCAAAGGCAACAACTTACCCCAGGTTAAGCCTTTGGTGATGGAGGAGGGGGGCCTAGAAGCCAGGTGCCTTTAGAGTTTGCAGTATGGAAAGACCACTATGGGTCCCTGTTCACACAGACACCCAGATGAACCTGTGGGCTTGCTCTGTTTGGCTTATTCTCCAGCTGGGCTTAAGAAAGATAACCAATGTATACTTTATCACTTCTTCTCAGCCACAAAGACCATTGTCTGAATTACTGATCTGTATTGGCTCTACCATCGTATGGCAATAGGGTATGTACTAACAGAGTACTAGCTTCCACTAACCCAAAAGCTATGGATGTTACCAGACAGCTTCTGATGCTTCTAACAGGATGGCTCCATGTAGCTGTAATTGTCTACCTGGTGCACCTACCTAATCGTCTTGATATATGATGTCTTTTTCTTCTGTTCCTATAAAAACCTTATCAAACTCTTAGCACTCTGGGATATGGTAACTGGGGTGACCTGAATATGTGCTCCTGGGCCATCGTCACTAATACTTGACTCCAGAATAAACTCTTCCTAGTTCCCCTTGAGGTCAAAGTCCCACTTCTGAATTGACATTGTGCTCTCAGGCATCTCTAAATTCTTGGGGTCTCCATGGTGGTTTTGGACTCAGTCTCATGGCTCACACTTGGCCCTCTCAGGGGCAGCTTGCAGGGGCTCTCACTTCGCCAAGTGCTATCTAAGCCTCCCAGGAATCCTTGGCAATATCAGAAGAAGCTTCTACGATCTCTCAAATTCTTGCCCTCTGAGTGCCTGTAATGCCAGTCTCACATAGAGGACACAGGTTTCTGCCACTGCCTTGCAAAGCCAGGTGCTTTGGACTGTGGACTTAGAAGCCTGTAGGTGACCAGAAGGATGAACACAGGGCCATGAATCCCCAATTCTGTGAAGTAGTTCCTCAAGTGGTCCAGAGTGGGCCAGAACAGAAGGATCTGGAAGAGCATACAGCTTTCCCAGAAAACAAAAGAGCATGTGTAAGCTAAAGAGGTGCTGTTGTTGGAGAAAGAGCCATTTAAAAGAAGCAAAGAGGCTGTGGAGATATCCCAATTGGTAAAGGGCTTGTCTTGCATACACAAGGACCTAAATTCAATACCCAGAACCCATGTGAAAAACGCTAGGCATATGGCATTCACTTGCAATCATAGTGCCATGGAGGCAGAGACAAGTGGATCCCATGTCAACAAGCTTCATCTACTTAGCCTGCTCCAGGCTGGGGGAAGGCCTTGTCTCTAAAACAGGCATGGATGGCTTTTGTTTGAGGACAGGGCCCTTGAATCTGAGATAGATGGTGTCTGGCTGATTCCTGAGATGCCTTCAGAGAATACTTATTTTCTCAGTGCAAAATTATCTGACTGTGGTGTGTGTGTGTGTGTGTGTGTGTGTGTGTGTGTGTGTGTGTGTGCATGCATGTGTGTGTTCATGTGCATCATGTGTGTGCAGTATCCCTCAGAGGCCAGAAAAGGACGTTAGATCCCCTGGAACTAGAGTCTCAGGCAGTTGTGAACTGCCCATGGGTGCTGGGAATTGAGCACTGCAAAGCTTTCAACTACACTAGTGCTCTCAACTACAGAGTCAGCTCTTCAGGTCTCCCCCCATGTAGTGTTTAATTTTTAGATTTTTATGCGTCTGTGTATGAGTGTAAAGCTGGATGCATATGTGTGCACCATGCCTGTGGCGGATGTTGTTGATGGGTGCTGTTGATGTTACAGACTGCTGTGTGGGTGCTGGGACCTGAACCCATGACCCATGTGGTTTTGTTGTTGTTTACCTCACTTCAGATTGCAAGAATTGGTCTGATTACCTTAAAGCCATTTAAAAAATTAAGATTTATTTTATGTGTATGAGTAGTTCCCTGCATGTATTTATGTGTACCATGTGTATGCCTGCAGAGATCAGAAGAGGGCACCAGTTTCCCTGGAACTAGAATCAGAGTTGGTTGTGACCCTCTAGATGGGTGCTAGAAAGCCATCAAGGGCTCTTAATCCCTGAGCCATCTTTCCAGTAGCAATCTTAAATGTAATTTCTTAAAATTAATTGTTTACAATTTTATAGGTTTTTTTTTTGATGAGCCAGTGAGTTTATTGGGGTTGCTTTCAGGCACCCAAATGAGGATTCCTTACCCCAGTGGTTCCCAATTTTCCCAGTGCTGTGACTATTTAATACAATTCCTCATGTTGTAGTGATCCCCAACCATAACATTATTTAGTTGCTACTTTATAACTATAAATTTGCTACTGGTATGAATCATAATGTAAATATATGATATGTGGCTTCCAAAGGGGTCTCAATCTACTGGTTGAGATCCACTGGCTTACACCGATACAATTTTACAGTTTTATGGCTTTCATATTTATATGTCATTGTACTTTGTTCATATCTGCCTCCACTATCCTGTCTTGTTCCCTTCTTGCTCACTCTGCACTCCACCTTTGAATGCTCCCTCTTACGGCTTAATTTAGAAGATAGATAAATAGACAGATAGATTAGGTAGATACACATGATAGATAGATAGACAGACAGATAGATAGATAGATAGATAGACAGACAGACAGACAGACAGACAGACAGACAGACAGACAGATGGGTGATAGATAAAGTAGATGGACATGATAGATAGATAGATAGATAGATAGATAGATAGATAGATAGATAGATAGATAGATAGGTAGGTAGATAGATAGAAAGAAAATAGACAAATTTGAATCTAGGTTCTACATGGAGAAGACACCATGCAATGTTGCAAGTGGTTGTCTCCCCATTTTCCTTCTCTTGTCCCCTCATTCCTTCTGGACACTTTCTTCCCTCTGCAAAGTTCCCCTCCTGCTTCCATGCTGTATATACAGGCAGAAAATATAAATATATTAAATAATGAGGGGTGTGTGATATTTGGCTTTCTGAGACTACCTTACTTTACCTAACATGATGATCTCCAGGTCCAACCATCTTGTTCTGTACATATTATAGTTGTACTTTTCTTTACACTGAATAAAACTCCGTGGTGTATACATACTACTTTTCCTTTATCTACACTCATCCCTGCCAGCCACCTACACTGGTTCTATATCTCATTAAAGCCATTTTTATTCCTTTTCCCTACTATGTGAGTTAATAGGATGTCCATCAGGAAACCAGGTCAAAGCAATGAGACGGGACTGACATTTGAAAGACTCTGACAGAGAAATGATTCCTCTGTCTGTTGTCACACCTATCAGTGAAGTAAGCGCTGGAAGCAGAGAGGCCACATGAGTCTAGATTCCTAGGGGTGGAAGAATACTAAGAAAGACAGAATGGGAACATGGAGAAGGCCCAGTGGTGATGGGGATGAAGAGTGAGCAGCTAGGTCAAACCATACCTGAAGCTGATGCCTCCGTACTCTTCAGCCATTCGAGTCAATACATTTCTTTGTTAAGGTTTAATTTTCTCTCCATGATATTGGCAGCTCTGGTGATGAGACTCTGGGCTTCCACTGCCATATTACTCAAATCTGGGTCATTTGAATAGTTTTAAGGATTCTGCCAGTTCTCACAGCATCTCAGAAGTGTAAATACATACATAAGAATTTAAAAACAGTGTCTCTTCAGCAAACATTAAGGAAAGCAACACTGTCTAGTTTAAGGAAAGATCACAGAGACTAGAGACAAGCATAAATCCTTAATCTTTACTAGGAATGACTGTAATCTCCATCCCCACTCCTGTATTTCAGCTACCTGCCCCCTACACACTGAAAATTGCTGGGGATGAGGGGTTGTGGTCTGGGAAGGACACAGAGGTGGCCCTGCTTTATTGATGGAACAAAGGTTTCTATAGTCCCTGGCGCCCCAAGGCCTTGGAACTCTTGTTTTGACTCTGACCTCTTCTATTCAAAGTTTTGGCCTGAGTCTTCCCTGAGCGCTCTTTTTGCCTTCTCCCCAGCCCAACCCATGAGATCTGACCTCTGAACCCTGCCCTTAACCTTGCCAGTGTCCTCTCAGTCACCACTCCCATCGGTGGCTACCTTCCCTGAGCGGAAGTGGTGAATGTATTAGCCAAATAACTCCGGAGCACAGGTTAGTTTATCTGTATCAACAGGGCACAGAGAAAAGAGACTGTGGAAGGTTATTTAGTGGCCAACAGTCACTTAATAAACGGGATTAAGTTCCACAGAAGTCAGAGGTTGGTATAAATTGTCTGACAAACCACAGTAGTAATTTTGTGGGAACAGTTTCCCACACGTGCCCTTGTGAAATAATGCATGTGGACATGAAGTCATCAGCAGTGCCCTGACCTGAAGAATCATTGGAGGGGAGGGGCTGGCAGGTGCTGTTCAGTGACACCTGGATCATAGTCTGTGGCACAGCGAACCTCAAGAGAAGATGAGATGGACTAACTCCTGGTGGTTTTCCTGGAAATAGAGAAACAGGAGCACAGAGCTAGCTAAATCTGTCCTCTGTCCTGACCTTAAATGATCTGTGGAAAAGGCAGGACCCTCACCCAGTTTTGAGTCATTAGATGCCAAAGACCAGACAGCCTTTCCACTGAGAAGAGCTGGGGGCTCAGTGTCCCTTTGCTGGAGTTGCTCAGGAGTTTGGGGCACGCAGGAGGGTAGGGGAAGAAATCTGGTTCCACAGAGAACAGTTTGCCTCATATGACCCAAATGAAGAAACTTCAATGACAGATCACTTACAGAAATCTGAGCAGGGGAGACAAGGCCCCAGATAACCTGCAAATCCATTCCCTCCCAGGAGGAAGAAGAGATAAATAAGACCAAGCTTCAGCCTGCAGGTAACCTTAAGGTGGGAGCCATTGGGGGAAGCACCCAGAGCTCTCCTGGCTCCCACTCTCCAGTTCCTAGCAGCAGCCTGTAGTTGGCTGGTGCAAATGGCAAACTCACCCTCACAGAGGTCCAGAGAACTGAGTCTATGGATCCGCTGCCCAGAAAAAGCATGAGCAGAGGGAAGAAAATCAATACAGGAGCCAAACCTGCAAAGATTGGTCTAGCCCGCTCTATATTCTTTCAGCATCCAGGTTTATTTCTGTTTAAATGGTGAAAACCTTAGTCCATGTTCAAGGAAAACCTAACCCCATGCCAAGCTTCCTCAACCCCAGCACCATCTCAAGCTGCCGAGCTGGAACCTAGATTTCAAGGCCGGCCACCATCAGTGTTCTTCCTAGAAAGCAGATATAAAGGAGCACTTAGCAGAAGGGAAGTGCGGTCACAGTGGTCTCCAGTCACCTGCCCTGAGGCCAGAGCCAACAATCAGGGCTTTCCTCTTTCACCACCCTCCTAAACTCGCCCTTCTCTCTAGCAAGCACCTCTGCAGATAGAGCATCATTCCCAAATATCTGGGTCCTGGTTGAAGACATTGCACAGATCCCTGTGAGGTCTATCCCTGACTTGATGATATACTACACCATGCCTACGTAGGTCCAGGGAGGTGGCGTCAGAACCTGAGGAGTTCCTGAAGACCTTCCATGCCTAGTGGTGAATGTCAGAGGACAGCTGCCCTGGAGAGAAGATTGAATCTAGCTGTGGAGCTGACACACTGGTGAACTCAGCCCTGCCAGGCGCAGAGCCACCTCAGAGCCTGCCAGTTGAGCCTCCCAGGTGACCCCCCTGAAACCTTCTGCTGAAGAGAAAGAGACTGACTCTTTCAGCTTTGAGGCCTGGGTACCAGTGAAGAGAGCTACCCACCACCCTGATGCTCGGCAAGGAACTGTCCAATGGAATTGAACAACATAGTCTAAACTAGCAGAAATGATGACTTTTATGTCATGTGACCTTTACCATAATAAAGCAATAGAAAGCACTTAGAAGACACTCCTGGCAATGACAGAGGTAAGAAGAAGGGGAAGATCCTCTGACCCTGTGGTCTGGCTTGGTCCATCTTCTCTTCTATCTCAGAGGGAATAAAGAAGGTGGGCAGACAGTACAGATGCTGGCTTCATGAAAGGACAAAGGCTAGGCAGCTGGCGATAGGTCAATTCAAAATCTTCCTGATGACCACAGCTCTTTCTCACATTTATTTTTAACTACCCAGCATTCAAACATCATCCTATCTAGAGAGGACGCAAAGGGACAGATTCTCCTCTGTAGTTCTTGGTTATACTTGTCTCCACACATCTCTCTTGCCCCTAACCCTGGCCTTGAGATATCTGACCCAACTCAACTCCTGGGATACTTATGCTGAAGGTCTGAACCACTAAGAGTAAAGCAAAAATGCAGAGGAGACAGGAGAGGGCACTCAGAGCAGGCAAACCACCAAGGGTCAGAGCCCAGGGGCAGCCGTGGTGCAAGTCTAGAGAACTGCTTTCCCTGCAGTGTCATCACCACTGCCTGACCTTGCCTAGGATTTTTTTTCCAAGCCTAATTCACTCACTTCCCTCTTTCCTAACTCCTCCAGCTGCCCGTTGACCTTCTTCTGAATTCTTGATGGCTCAGATCCACTCAAGCTTTTTTCTTTTTGCTTGTAGGTAGGAGCTTGGACAGAG
Organism: Mastomys coucha; assembly: GCF_008632895.1. Lineage (NCBI taxonomy): Eukaryota > Metazoa > Chordata > Mammalia > Rodentia > Muridae > Mastomys > Mastomys coucha. The sequence continues at coordinate 77,215,159 of NW_022196900.1, read as the reverse complement.
TCTCCCACATGCGAAAACAAGGTGCATAGCAATGAAATGCCTCTGGCTCCTCACAGGACCAGCATGCTGTCTACACCTCAGTGCCCATGCATGTGGATATAACTGTCAACATTACAGAAGTGGATATAAAATGTATTACCGGGCACTATGTCACAGTAACTATGGTGATGAGCAGACTGCTGCCCTATCGATTAGAGGCCAGGCCACGGCTAGCTGGGCAATCTTGAGCAAGCCAGTTCCTTCTCTATTCAGATCAAGATGAATTGTGAACCCTTTCCCAGTGCTTAAGATTCATGATTCCAGAAATGAAAACTCACACTAATATATATTAGCAACTTGCCCAGGGAAACAAGCTATCCTCTCTCAAAAACATTCCATCTGACTTGGGGTCCTACAACAAAAACAACTTTAGTTGTCTAGTAATTATACCATGTAACTTGTAATAAGCAGCAACATTTAGCACCAGCCCCCTCTTCTTCGGGCCTATCATCTGTGATGGACTAATAAGATGCTGCATTAGTTGGTGCTTACTGTATGCAAGTGTTCTAGGAATTTTGCATATAGTACCTTATCAGTCCTTATCCTAACAATCTCATGAGCTCCCATTTTTCAGATGAAGAAACCAAGGCAAAGAGAAGTTAAGTGATTTCTTGAATGTTATACAGTTAGTATGCGATAGGATACATTCAAACTCATACTACCGTGGCTCCAGAATCCAATCATTTCATATGTGTATATGTATTTGTGTAGGTATCTGTGAGCATGTGTATGTGTGTTTGTATAGATATGTGTGTGCATGTGTGTATGTGGCCATTTTAAAATGTACCATTCAAGTTAGTATGCTCACAATGTCTGTGTTTCTAATATCCAACCAAACAACTTAAGCCATAAAATTATAATCTCAGTGAACTACCGGTTTTATAGATGGGGAGGAGTGAGAGGCAGTCATTTAGCCCACACATTCAGTGATCAAAGTGTGGTTCCTGTGTAGACCCTGGAATCCTGGTGAGCACAGGAGTGGGTTAGCTTCTGGATATCCACTTTTTGCCTCTGCAGAGGTCACATGGAATCTGGTTCAACCTGGGCAGGTAAGTGCCTTAGTTAGCGTTTCTATTGCTGTGAAAAGGCACCACGGCCAGGGAAACTCTTATAAAAGAAAGTATTGAATTAGGGCTGCCTTACATTCAGAGGTTCAGTCCATTATCAGAAAGCATGACAGCACACAGGAAGACATGGTGCTGGAGAGATAGCTGTGAGTTCTACACCGGGATCTGAAGGCAGCAGTAAAAGAGTGACACTGGGCCTGGCTTGAGCTTCTGAAACCCCACAGCTCACCCACAGTGACACACCTCTTGCAACAAGGGCACACCTCCTAATAGTTCCTCTTCCTGGTGACCAAGCATTCAGATATGTGAGCCTATGAGAGCCAATCTTATTGAAACGATCACAGTGAACGTGCATTGTAATTCAGACTTGTTGAGGGTGAAATTCCAGGGAATCCTAACACGTATTCCAAGGGTCAGTCTTACCATCTAATGACATCCTGTCTCTAGCAAGTCCTGACCCAGAGTCCTAACCCTTATGATGACTGTGAGCTGGAGAAGCAGAAGTTGTAGAAGGTCCACCATCATTTCCTCTGGGATGATCCTACATGGCTTGCTATGAAGGGCTGGGAGAAAGGTCATCAGTAAGACTTGTGAGCAGTCCTGGAATTCTACTTACTAAACACCTTTTAAGGGCAGCTGTTTTCAGCTGAGCTGGAAACCTGGGAGGATTGGAGGGTAGATGGGCTATGGGCATTGGTCAGAGTTTCCAGATGACAAGCGGGATGTCACCTAAGGAACTTTTGAAAATACAAAATTCCTGGGATAAATGGCACACCTGTGATCCTAGAATTCCAGAGGAGGCTAGACCAGGAAGATTGTAAAGATTAGCTAGCCTGGGCTAAATAGAAAGACCCTGTTTCAAAAACAAAAATCTTACTGGGTCTTGGTACCCCTGTAAGCTATGAGATCGGAGAAGTAAATGGATTGATAGCATGTTTCCAAAGAGACTGCACCTTCCTTTTTCTTCTCCAAGTCACCCCTGCCCAACATCCCATCCCAGGTACCTATACTCATTCAGAACTACTGCAATCAGTTGATTTGTGATAGTTTGAATAGCATTGGCTCATAGGGTTGAATGCTTGTTAATTTGTTGATTATTGTATCTCTGCTCAACATTTTTTTAATTTAGAAATATATTCATAGGTGTATTGCCTACATGTATGTCTGTGCACCCTGTGCAGGCCTGAGGCTGAAGTTACTGACAGTTGTGAGCTGCCATGTTTAAGTGCTGGGAACTGAACGCAGGTCCTCTGGAAGAACAGCCAGTGCTCTTAACCATTGAGCCATCACTCCAGCCCCTCATCATTTTTTAAATGTTTATTTATAATGTGTCCATCTACAGGCACATGTATGCCTCCATGCCCTTGAGGAGATCCGAGGACAATCCCAGTGTCCATCCTCACCTTCCATCATATTTGAAGCACAGTCTTGTGGTGTTCACTCACCCATGTTCATGTCAACCCTGGCTGTCTGTGAACAACCTCAGTTTTCAGACTCCTAGCTTGCTGTAGGACGACCTCAATGTGTGGGTTCTGAGGTTCCAAACGCAGGTCCTCATGTTTGCTCAGTAGGAGCTTTACTCACTGAGCCATGCCTCAAGGCCCTCAATCCAACATGGCCTAAGTGTGCCTGTTCTATGCCAAGCGCTGGCAATAGAAGAGACTACGTGGGTAGACACGGTCCTCACACCGGATACTCAGTGAGATGGAGACGGGCAGGTATGCTCCTATAACTTGAGGACTGGAGTGTAGGGAGCCTCTTAGGAATGGAATATTCCTCTAGGAACACTTTAGCTTTCCCTCCTCAGAATAAACGATCCATTCCCCTTCTCTGTCAGGCTCCTATTTCCTGATGCTCATGCACCAGTAAGTAACAAAACTCTCCTGTTTACCTGCCTAAGCCCCTCCCATCTACCACCTTTGCATCTGTATGCAGAGCTTGTCCTCCTCAGGGCCACCCAGCAGCCCAGATCCTGTCTGCTCACAGCTCTCTGATGAAGCCCATCTTAATGAGGAACTTGGTTCAGATCTAGAACATTAATATTCATGTCTAGTCCTTATAAGAACCTTTATTTCCATCTTTTGTTGGGAGGAGGGTGTCTTCAAACGGCCAGAAATTCCCAATTCCGGTTTGTTCCAGCCAGGCCTCTATTTCAGAGTATTTTCTTTTTGGCCCCATTACTTCATCAGGGTTGGCAAGGAAACTTCGTTCTGTTCCTGTCCAAGTGTTAAATGGGTGCCCATACGTCTCTTTGCCACGTTGCTATCATTAATTTTATTGCAAATAGGATTTTTCTCTTTTCTCCTCTCCGCATGCAAATGTGGTCCCCTTTCACTGTTTGCATAATAGCTGTAATTCTTTCGTTTGTACAAAAGGACATGCATTATTTTGGCAGATAGATAGAGCTTTGATGGAGAGATTATTACATTTCCAAAAGCAAGAGAATAAATCAGAATTTAGCCAGAGACGCTGACTACACTCCCACTCCCAGAAACACTGATCACAAGCCAAGTATCTTTTTTCCAAGACCAGCAAACCTCACAGGGCAGTGAGGCCTTGCTGGCGCCTCTCCACTCTCTGCCCTTGGCCTTGCTCTGGTCCTCATTGGCTGGGCTCACACCAATGGGAGGTGCAGGTGTGAGCATGATGGGAAGAAACAAACAAACAGACTGAAATGTGCACTTCCTGGTTTCCCCCTGCCTTGTCTGCAGCACACGGTGGCTGCACTTCCCCCCAGGTCAAGCTCAGTCCCTTAGACCCTTCTATCAACTCCAGGTCCCACTAGTGACTTCCTTCTAGTTGTTCAGGCCAGGCACTGAGGGCATCACTGGCTCTTACCTAGCCGCAGAGCATGTCAACAGCCCCAATGTTCAACACTCTTGTTATCTCTTTCCTTCTAGGACACTGGGAGGAACACCATAATCCCAGCACTTCACAGAGCTCTCCTGATTTCCCCATCCTCCAACTGTGCCCCCCAAGCCATAGCACTGATAAAACAACAAGGAAGCTCCAAACCAAGGGACACCTGCCCATCCCACAGAGATCTTAGAAAGCCCATTAGGCAGAAGATGCCTGGCCTTCCTTTCTTCAGTCAAGTCAATGCCAGATCCCTGGAGGTTTTCTCAGCCTGTCACTGGAGCATCTACTTCATGGTCATGCTGTCCTGATTCCCCTTGAGAATCCACCTCTTGAATTCTCTTGGTACAGATGGACTGGGTAGGGCTGCTCCTACTCTCAGCTCAGAGGGGTTGCACAGAGAGAGAGAGAGAGAGAGAGAGAGAGAGAGAGAGAGACAGAGAGACAGAGAGACAGAGACACAGACACAGAGACAGAGACACAGAGACACAGAGATAGAGAGACAGAGACAGAGAGACAGAGACAGAGGCAGAGGCAGAGGCAGAGACAGACAAAGAGACAGAGACAGAGAGACAGAGACAGACAGAGACACAGAGAGACAGACAGAGATAGAGAGACAGACCAAGAGAGATAGAGACAGACACAAAGACAGATGCAGACAGAAAGACAGACATAGAGAGGTACAGAGAATGCTACTCAAAACACTTTTCCCAGGCCTTCCCTGGCATGGAACCTAAGCCAGGCCAATGAAAATTAATTGGATAAAATTCTGGGACCTTGGCTGGAGAACCCTGGGAACTAAATAATTACTGAAGAAGCAGAGCCCAGAAAAGAAAGAGGAAACCCAGTATGTACACACACTGTAGGAACCCTAGATGGAGCTGAGCATAGCTTTGGCAACAAGAGAAGAAGCTCCAGGGTTTCTGCTGCTGTTTGATTTGCTTAAGTTGAGGTTCCGTCAGCAAACAAACCCTAGCTAGTATATTAAAATGGACTATCATACAGCAGGTAAGGGGGAAGCAGACAAGAAAAAGGATTTAGTATCACCAGGACATTTATTGTGTACTCCAGAGCAGGACCCTGGCAAATGTGGGTTAAGTTATTTGATTCTCAAAATAATTTTACTCAGCTTATGTTGGGGAACTCATCAAGCACCTCCGAATAAGTGAATGGAAGGGTTAAGTCAAATCAAGGGCAGTGGCTTCCAGTGCTGTGCAGCTGCTCCACTCTGGTGAGCTGCTCCCTTGCCATCCCTCCTTCCAAGTTACCCACACAAGCATCTTTGGGAGACTCATTGCAGACCTGGACGACAACAGTAGGATGTAGAGAGAATATCTTGTGTATTGTATGGATGCATCACCTGTCAATTAAAAAGCCTATGGCCTATGGCTTAGGCAGGAAATAGGAGGTGGGACATCTGGGTGACAGAGAGAATTTTGGGATAGAGTCAGGTGGAGGTTTGCCCAGGAAGATGTGAGGAGATAGACACATGGTACCTGAGCACAGGTAACCCACCACGTGGCAGAATATAGATTAAAATAAATAGGTTATCTTAAGTTATGATTCTAGTCAGAGAAGAGCCTAGCTATCTGGCCAAGGTATTTGTAACTATGAATCTGAGTCTTATTTCTGGGAGCGTGAGACTGGGAGGAAGAACAAGGCCTTAACTTTTAAAGTAGGAGTTTTCTTGAAACAGACCAGAAAACATGTATGTAAGTAGGGAATGCCATCAAACAGGAGCAGAGAGTATGCTGAGAGAACATATGCTTCAGTGGGAGGTTCTGGGTGCACCCATCCCAACTCCCATCCCTGAAGAACAGAATCCAAGGCCTGAGCAAAAGCATCAGTGGAAGAACAAAAGCTAGCAAGAAACAGTGGAACTCAAGTCTGCACATCCCTCTGGTGAGTTCTCCTGACCTTCCAGAGCTCTGCCCTTGGCCCCCTTCTTGGTTTTCTCTTGACATTCTTCCTTGGCAATTAGCAAGGCCAGAAAGCTGATAACTCCCAGGTTCCCACTTAACCACAAAGCTTGGCAAAGTCCTTCTAAGTCTTCAGGGCTGACAGGAGAGAGCTGGTCGGCCTCCCAGCATTTCTGGATGGACTCACCATCTCTTTGGTGGAGTTCATCTCGAAGGCCCCAGAAATAGCAACCTGCTAATCATGACAGCTAGAACTAGAAGTCTGTGGCGAGGTCTCCAAAGTCCCAGCACGTCTAGGCTGCTGCTGCCCCGCACAGCATTCTGACATTGACAGTTATCCTGAATGTGTGTCCTAAGAGACATGATCCTTTCTCTCCCTTCAGAACCCCATCTGGGCCTCTCCTACCCCTCTTACTGTGTCTCTTGTGAACAAGAGACAAACCTTGCTTCATCTCAGCACGTTTCCTCCCCACACTTGCTAAGCCAGGCAGACATACCAGCCCCACCCCAGCCAGTGTGCCTGTTGAGGCAGATACACAAAACTTGTGTATGCTATTTTTAAAAGCAAAGTTGAATAAGGCCCCTTTAAAAACTGAGTCCCTAGGCTTTTTGGGTTTTATGAGTCCAAGGGGCCAAATGATTTAAGGTTAGCTTAAATCATTTAAGTAGGCCACCTGAGACACCAAACCTCAGTCTAACAGAACAGTATTTATAGGAATCATGTCACCCCAAAGTTCTCAGGTTGACGTCATTCTACAGTTTGTCAGGACAGTTTTGAAACTCGGGAGTGAAGAAAGAAACTGTCTCTTTGTTAGTGGAGAGTGTTGGCAGGAAATGGGACACACATTCAGGTAATGATGTGGCCGTGGGAATGCTGTTGTGTCGGGAAAGGCAGGAATTTAATGTTCTCCCTTCGCCAGAATTTTGATTCAAAGCTATGGAAAACCTAAAGGTGCTATTTTGACCACCAGAGGCTGGGGCAAACTTGATTAAAGTTATTGGTCTGGAAGACTTCAATTGAGTCCGTTTCCTTCCTGTGGTCTGATATAACTGTTTGTATGGTAGAGAGTGATGTGGCTTCCATTGTTTGGACCACACATGACACTTGTTAAAAAAAAAAAAAAAAAACAAGACCATTTTGTTGTTCTGTTTGGGTTGTATTCAGATGAACTTTTTGCCTGTGTCAGAACTTTGTGGTTCAACTGTTTGGATTACCAAACCTAATGGCATATAAAAACTTAATTTAACCATAATGATAGCTGTGGCTAACATTTATTGGACACTTACTATGTGCCAGGCGCAGTGTGTAGGCACCTTAGACTTGTGGTATCATCAATCCTCCAGCCGTCCTACCGGTTCCCTTCATTACCACCATGTTAAAGATGAAAAGGGGCCTTGGAAGGTTGTGTAACTTGTCCTAAGTAGTAATCAAAGAGAGCCAGGATTCCAGGCCAGGACCGAGTGGTTCCCATGGATCCCTGAGTTTCTTGGCCACTGTGTGTAACTGCTGGCTGTGTTCCGGTGGCAAATGGATTGTGCTCTGGCTGAACCCAGCTCAGCATTTGAATCCTGGTGTCCCTAAGGTTGCTTGCCTAAGGGAGATAGATGCCAAGCTCTTTAAGGAGCCCAGAAGGCTTCACCAAAAAGAACCTCTTAAGATTTGCATTAACTAAACAATGCAGGTGCTTTAAATGTTGTGCTGTCTTTCTGTAATAAATGATGGCAAAATTATTTTAATAAGACTAGCTAGTATGAGCTAAAATTATGAATTCAATGCAAAAAAAAAACCAACTTTATAGATGTCCAATACAAGTGAGGCTCAGACATGAACACCTTCACCTGCTCTTCACTCCAGACACGGGGCACTGGCTGATAAAATATAGGAAGGAAAAACCAAAGGATTGTCATCTCCACTGGCAAGACATAGAAATGAGCAGCTTTGAAGCCACTAGTCTGACATGTTCTAGGTTGTAAGCACCTAGTGGCAACTTCTCTCTCAGCTTCTACCATTTAATGAGCACATAGTGTGTGTTGCATATAATAGTGGATCAGAGCCAGGCTTGCTGCTCCAAGCCAGGGGCAGACATGGGTCTCCCCTTACTACAAACAGACCTCTACCAGGCTATAGCAATTGGCAACTTCTGCAGATTCCAGGTTTTTTGGAGACTTTTGCCCTAGGAGGCAAACAAAAGATATAAATACCTGGCCAGGAACCAAGAATGAGCAGCCACCCGCTGTCTGTTCCAAGACAAGTGCTAACCCCAGAATCGCCACAGAGAAAACCCCACCTGGTGCTATTCTAGAAATCATAGCAGATCCTCCAAAGTTCTAAGCAAACAGGGTGAGACCAGAATGTCAGGTTTACAATACCATATGCTCACATTGTGTATGCTAAACTAGAACCATACAAATGGAGGAGCCTCCCATTAGAGAGCACAGCCTAGAACATCATCAAAGTCACTCCCTGAAACGTGAAAGACCCATTGATAACATAAACTTGTAAATTACTCTACAGAGACTTTAGCTAAAATGTTCTTAGGCATACATTAAGGAATTGCGGCCATTGATTATGACTAGGAATTACAAAACACAAAGCAGGCATAAGTGAAGTGATATCAGACAGGCTTTAAGGGGGAAAGAGGCCTAGATTGAGTGATAGTGGGGTTGGTAAGAGTGTGCTCCTCTGACACATGTGGGAGCTATACATAGTAAGAAACTCTATTATCACACATCTGGCTGATATTCCAAAGGAAGAGTCTGTAGAGAATGATGGCGAATGGATATCAGAAGAGATTAGAGCTGAGAATTTTCTTTTTTGTTGTTGTTGTTACTTAAATTGCAATGCCTGATAGCCTGTGAAGTTGGGCATTCCACCAGCTCTATGAAGTTATAACCATTTAAATCTCTTAGGTAGCATGTCATTCATTTTTAAGAATTTTTTGTATTATGACTATTACTGGTGTACCTGGTTTGTATATCTACCTGTCTGTCTATGTGTATATGTATATGACTATGTGTATATGTGTATGACTATGTGTATGGGTGTGTGTATATATTTGTATGTATATGAGTGTATTGTGTATGTATGTATAGGTGTGTATTTGTGTGTGTATGTGTGTAGGTGGGTGGTTTTTCCTGCTATGTCTATGTGCTCATGGCATGCTCATGGAGGTCAGAGGACGACCTGTGGGAGTTGGTTCTCTCCTTCCATCATGTGAGACCTAGGAATGGAACTCAGGGTTTGCAATAGAAACCTTTACCCACTGAGTCATCTTGCCATCCCAGAGCTGAGAATTTTCACAGATGCAGGAGACACATCCTCTGATGGGAGGAACACTTTGTGAACAGACACAGTGCAGTCACTGGTGGGAAGAAGAAAATCCTAAAAGCCACCACAGGGAAAAGACAAAAACAGAAGAAGGCAGTAGGGCCACCATGAGCTTCTTGTTGGTAGCAACTGTGGCGAGAAGACAAGCCAGGCCAGGTGGCTCACACTTATAATCCAAGTACTCGAGAGACTGAGGCAGGAGAATTGCTATAAGTTCAAGGTTAACCAGTATATGTTCAACCACATGTTGCATTCTAGACCAACTAGTATACAGAAAAACCCCAACTCGAAAAGAAAAAGCAGGAGGGGGGGAGAAAGAAGGAAAGAAAGGAATGAAAAAAGGAAGGGAGAAACAAAGAAATGAATGAATTATAACTAGCTTGGTTGCTGTCTAAGGATAAGGGGAGGGGTCCCCACCCTTGGCTGTTTGAGGATTCAATGCCATCACAAGCAGCACAGAAAAGACATTCACCAGGAAATTCACAACCACCCTTCAAAGGAAACAAAGGGCCATCCCTGCCCTTCACCTTACCTAAGACAGAAATTCAGGAGGAAGTAGATATGCTGTCACAGAACACACCAGACAACATCTTGTTTTGATTCAGAACTGTCTGATGGTGGCAAGATACGAGGCTTTGGCACAATTCATGATTCCTAGGGTATACAAAGGAAAATGAGCCTGAGCTCAGACTCACAAGACATGTCTGTGTGAGAAGAAAAGCTCAGGAAAAACAGTAAGAGGGGGAACATAGGGAGTGAGGGACACACAGAACAAGGGACATACAGACTGTCAGGGATCACTGGGCTGACCAGCAGGATTGGATTCTCTATGATGACTTGGCCTGTGGTGACTGCTTAAATTTTCAGGAGAGGACTAAGAAGTGTGAGAACTCTGAACTCTGAAGGTGAGCTTCCAAGATGGCTCATGGGGTAAAGGGACTTGCTGCCCCTTAGTGTAAACCTGGGGGGGGCATCAATCCACAGAACCCACATACAAATGGAAGAAGAAAAAACTCCCCAAAGTTGTGCTCTAACTTCCACATGAATGCATCACACAGAAAGAGGGAGAAAGAGAGAGAGACAGAGATACACTATTTTTAGAAGTACGAAGACAAAATGAAGCCCCTGCAGGTGAATCCACAGTGACTCAATTAGAAAAGGCTTCACTTAATAGAAAAAGAGGGAAGCCACAGCAAAGGCAGAAACTGCGAAAACAACAAAACAACAGTTAAAGTTAATCAAGTATGTTTGTGACTGTAATTAAACACTGACTGTACATGACAAAATTCTATGCTTAGATGGACCAAAATGCTAAATAACAATGTATTTGTTTAAACACATTTAATTCAAATTAGATATATTAAAACCATAAGACAAGCACCAACAGGATAGATTAACAACTAACAGAATAATTTTTAAAACAATACACTAATTTAATGAACAACCAAAAAGGTGTGGTAGAAAAACACAAGGAAAATATCAAAAGAAAGAAAGAGAGAGAGAAAGAGAGAGAAAGAAAGAAAGAGAAAGAGAGGAAGAGAGAAAGAAAGGAAGAAAGAAAAAGAAAGAAAGAGGAAGAAAGAAAGACAGGAAGGAAGAAAGACAGGAAGGAAGGAAGAAAGAGGAAGAAAGAAAGAGAGAGAAAAGTTTATCAATAATCACAATAACTGTAATTGGACTAAATTCATCTATTGCAAAAGATATGTTAGCATATTGGATTGAGTTTAAAATCCATCTACTTGCTACATATATAGTATAATGAAAGCAAATCAAAACAGAAAGATTGAAAAGTTCTAACTGGAGTCCTGGGAGACGGTGAAGCAGGCAAAGGTGTTGTCACACAAACCCCATAACCTAAGTGTGAGCCCCAGAACCCACATAAAGAGCTAGACAAGGCAGTGTCTATCTGTAGTCTCCGCTCTTCTGTGGCAAGATGGGAGACTAGTAGAAAGCAGAAGCTCACAATGCAGCTAGACTGGAGTACACCAAGCAGCTATAGAAACCAGAGATCTCCACAACATGGGCGGCAAGAATTGACTCCTGAAATGTGTCCACTGACCTCCACATTGCATGCCATGCCATGTGTCTGTACGCGAGTATGTGTGTGCACACATACACACACACCACAGACAGACAGACAGACAGACAGACAGACAGACAGTATTTTGGAAACACATAAGGTTTAAGCAAATGAAATACTAACCAAATAAATATATTTAGTGAAGTAATCCTAACTTCATCAAAAGCTAAGGAGAATCAGGAGACATAACATAACAATAATAGAACAATCTACCAGAAAGATATAAAAGCATGAACTTGTATCTCCTTTAAAATATGGCTTTAAAATCTACAAAGCAAATATCCAAAATTATATAGAAAGCTAGAAAGTCTATAAGCAAAAGTCCAAAATGAATTCATTTCGAGCAGAAACTAACAGGTAAAGCAGATTTAAAATTTTACTGTGGTTAGAGTAAATCTGAAGAACAAATTCAAACCTGGATATAATATAGACATTTTTGAGTTTTAAATGCAGGCCCTTTATAAAAATAAATCTTTAAATTTAATATAAAAATATTCTAAATTAAAATCTAACATAAACATTTATACATGCATGTGCAAGCACACATTTAGGTGAGTTGGCTAGTAGCTAGAAAGATACAAGAATATTTAATAAACAAGACCTACCTTTTATCAGTAATGTATTCCGATACTATTTATTTTATTCCAGTTTTTAAAAATCATGAGTTACTCTGAACTAAATTGATTTTTCAGCACAATGATAGATCACAACCTGTGGTTTCCAAACACCTTGCAAATATGTACCAGTGTACCATCCAAGTTACAAGTTATACATTTTCAGGACTGGAGAGATGGCTCAAGATTAACATTTCTTGCTGTTCTTTCAGAGGACTGGAATCCAGTTTCCAATACCCACATGGCATCTCACAATTGCCCATAACTCCGTCTGTAGAGAGATTACATCATCTTTTCCCATTTTTTTCTGATACCTACACCCATATGTGCATGCACAGACACAAACATATACATATAAAGAAATTGCAAAATAATTCTTTAAAAGTTATGCCTTCTCTTCAGTCTGAAGTAAATATCATACATAGTAATATTTACAGAAGCTTTCCCAGTAGAGTAAAGCTGGGTGCTTGCCAGCAATGACTGAAGGTAGGTAACAAATGTCAGGTGAGTGATTTTCTCTGTAACCAGTCTCAGAGAACTTACAGACTTGCAGCAGTAAGAAAAGAAGTGACCAGGTTCTGACACAAAATGTCAATGGTTTTCCTCAACACTGATCATAAACAATTAGGACATGGCTCAGAAAACAATATTGGTGACAGTGACTAAAACACGAAACAGAAGGTGTATACGCCTCCAAGGAGAACATCACCAGACACCACGGAAAGGGGGAAAGAGGTGAACAAATGGAGAGTTGGGACATACTCAGGAGTGATGGGGACTTACTCAATGGAGCCAGGGCTCCTCTCCAAGACGATCTTGGAGACAACCCAAAATCCCAATGGGAAAACCAATCCTGAAACTCGTTTGATAAAAGCAAAAAGAAGTAAACAAATATAATTGTTTTTGAAGAAACAGGTCAAGAGACTTGCTCACCAGGAAGCTACTCTTCCTAATCAGCTAGGGAAGTGTGGAATTGGTCAGAGATGCAGAAGTGCATTATCAAGAGTAGAAGACTTATGGAGATGTCAATATGAATTGTGCCAAGAGGAAAGCTACCATGACATAGTCAAACTCACAGTTCAATCCTTCACTCACGCCATCAATATAAACCTCACATGAAAAATTAATATAAAATCAAAAATTCATGCTAGCCAGTGGTGGCACATGCCTTAAATCCCAGCACTCAAGAGGCAGAGGCTGGTGGATCTCTGAGTCTGAAGACAGCTTGGTCTACAGAGAGTGTTTCAGGACAGCCAGGGCTACATATAGAAACCCTATCTGGAAAAAAACAACCAACCAACCAAACAAACAAACAAAAAACTATGAAAAACAGAACAAAAACCATCAGGGTGGCAGTGGTGGACATCAGGACTTGGGGGGTGGGCCTCTGTGAGTTTGAGGCCAGCCTGGTCTACAAAGAGTTCCAGGAGGGCCACACAGAGAAACCCTGTCTCAAAAAACCCAAAACAAAGATAGAAGAAAAACAAATGCTTGCTAGTAAGAAGTTGTCAGATGGGGATGTGGGTCCCTTGGCTGGTTATTTTACATTAGATGCATCATATGCTCACCACACTCCTCCATAAATATGTACGATTAAAATAAGAATACTTTTAGGAAACGGTCAAAAATTAAAGAGAGGAATTTGGCTTTATCTAGAACAACAGTTCTCAACCTGTGGGTTGCGACCATGGAAAAACATATATCTCCGATGGTCTTAGGAACCCCCAATCATAAATTTATTTTCATTGCTACTTCATAAGAATAATTTTGCTACTGAGCAGTGCCTCAATTCCTAAGACCATCAGAAATATTTCTGACGGTCACAACCTACAAGTTGAGAACCATCTCTCACTGAACCTGGATCCCATCAGTTTGAGTAAGCTGACCAACCACTGAGCTCCATAGAGTAATCTATCTCCACCAACACTAGAGCTGGGTTACAAACCACGTCTATCCTTTACGTGGATGCTAGGAGCTGGAATTCTGGTCCATCAGATGCTCTTCCCACTGAGCCATCTCTTTAGCCCCACATTTATATATTCTTTTCAAACATGAAGACTAAGTTAAGAAAATACACTTCAGAAGAGATGATAGAATTATAAAGACGTTCACCCCTGTGGACCAGTAGGGATTATCTGAGCCCCATTGACAAGAATGAGGCAACACTATGAGTTTCCATGGTTACAGCATCTTTTGAAGGCACAGAGTATGTGAGAACAGATAACAACAGATACTTTATTTATTTTGTTTAGAGATTTCACAGTGCAAATTCAGAATTTATTTATCTAAAACCATGGTAAAAATTGCAAATAAACAGAGGGAGAGGGCAGAGTTAATGCCACCTGTAATGTGATAATGAAACATACTCAGTGGCATGTGGGTGACAGAAAACCTGAGCCCAGATCAAATCCAGCAGTTCTGAGCTGAGGGAGATGGCCCTGGCTCACAAGCACAAAGACCTGAGTTCAGATCCCTACTTTCAAACAACATTTTATCACTTCACAGGGAGTATAAGCAGCTTATCATAGCAAATTAACCCAATTCCTCCCTCTCATCCATCCCTCATATTATTCCTGTCACTGATTTCATTTAGCATGTAGGTGTTGTATAACACATATATACGACATATGCACATTATTACTATCACTGTTTAGAGCACACTGTGGTGTATGAGATCAATTAAAACTAAGGAAAGTGAGTTCTCTGAACTTCTCTCTCTCTCATCTCTCTCTTCTCTCATCTCTCCTTCTCCCTCTCTCCCCAGACATGGTTATTACACCTTCCTAACACGCCCCTCTCTTTCACACCTGGCCACATATTCCTTGCGTTTTGCTCATTAGAGAGTGTCTCTTCTTTACTTTTGAAGCATTTTGCAGGATTGCAGAACATCTAGAGTTCTGGCTTTTCCCCTCAGCATGGTTTGGAGGAGCATCCTTGTGTCTTTATTCCTGCATGGGCTGAGCATCTCTCCTCTAGCCTTCTCTTTGTTTCGCGTCGTCCTCTTGGCCTGTGTCCTACCTGTTGTCCTCTGAGCCTCTCCTAGCAGTGGCTCGACGGCTGGCATTGACTTGGAAAAGTCTACTCCTTTTGCGTCAATATCACCCTGCTGCCTTCTCAGTCTCCCCTCTGTTGGCTGCCCCCCTTATATGCCATTGTTGTGATGGCCAGCAGTTCTTGGATATTCTGACTTCAGGATAGGTTCCCATTCTTTTCTCCTGGCTAGTCTATCTGGAAGTTTCTAGTGCCATATCGTCAAGTTCAGAGTTTTGTTTTGTTTTGTTTTGTTTTGTTTGTCTGCCATGTCCAGAATCCTATTAAGCCCATTGTACTCTCCATTTATACTTCAGAATTTTCATCTCGAGACTTCTCTGTATGTCTGCCCTAGAACACATCCCTCTGCTTACGTCATATGTCTTGCCCTGAGAACCCCTGTCTTGTTATTACTCGTGGTGTTAAGACAACTCTGCATCTGACAGCTCTAAACTCATTCTGCATCTAACACTAGTTCTTATATATCTCCATCTCTTCAGATAGTTTTAATACAAATTATTATTAGTATCATCATCATCATCCCTTTGCTCCTCTTCCTTCCCATCCTCTTCCTTCTCTTCCTCCCCTTCCCTCTCCTCTTCCTCCTCTTCTTCCCACCATGGCACCAATAATCACACAGCCTGAATCACTTTCCTGCAGGCAAGTGTTTCACCAGAAAGCTGCATCCCAGCCTCATCTCCTATTATTCAAAGAAGGCAAACACAGTGAACACGACAGGATTGGGGGCTTAATGCAACGGTGGTGAATCTGCAGAGGAAGAAGTATCTACAGCCCCATGACCGGGCGTGATCTCTAGGAGCCCCTGAGATTGTAAGCACTGAGAGCGGTTCTCTTGCCTGGGCAGGCCAGCTGGTGGGGTCTGGACTTGGAATGTCTCCCTCCACAACAGGTTTCTGATAAAACAGCTCCTCTCGAAGGCAGGTCTCCCAAGCTCAGAAGGCTCTGGTCCTTTTCAGAAGGATTGCTTTGCCCTCAGGAGTGGTTCCTCCCCTCCCCACCTGCAGTGGCACCTGAAGATAAAACTCAGGAAAAAAATCATGGGGCTCACTTAAGCTGCATCTCCTTAAGTCTCTATCCAAGGCCTCAGTAACATGACTTTCCAGTCTAAGGGCAGCAATTTGGCCTGTGGCCTTAGATCTAAGAAGTTGGTTTTTTTCTTTCTTTCTTTTCTTTTTCTTTTTCTTTTTTTTTTTCTGTTTGTTCAGCCTTTTGTAAATTCTGAATGGCAACTTTTTATGTTCCTTACACACTGGACCAAACCTGGAGATCCCCTGCTGTGCTATTTTAATTAAAAGGAAGACTGATGTCCTCATGCAGGCACCAGGCAGCCCTTAATGGGGCCTTCAATACTCTCTTAACATTTCCAGATATAATAAACCCTCTGGGAGTGACTGGCCCAGTTCCTACCACTTTTCCTTCCCTTCCTCTTGGAACTTTCCTTTATCCAGCCAGAGCACCTGCTGAGAGCTACATCTGGATCATGTGACTCTTACTGGACCAGGGTGACGGCTGAAATCTCTGAGGGATGCTGCACAGCCCTGAGCTTGGCTCCCTGTTCTCTCTCTCATGAAGGGAGGAGATGCCGAAGTTCATCTCCAGTGAAAAAGATTGAGACAGAGGGGATGAGAGAGAGACCAGACTCTGAAAAAAATAATGCTTTTGACTTTTACTAAGGAGGTTGTATTCTCGTTCTGGGGGAATCCCAGAAGACACCTATATTTTTAACAATAAAGTCCCCCTTTCCTGATTATAGTTACTCAGTTGAGCTCCACTCCTTGACAACCAAAATTGACCTATAGATTTCTCAACTCCTGAAGCAAAGAGCAGATGGCCATGACTCAACGGAGCCAACAGCTGTGTGCACAGTGTGTGCAGCTGGGTGCATGGCTCTCCTCAAATGTCCTTTTCTCTGTGAGAAGACACCATGGACAGAGTAGAAATGGCAGGAAACTCCCTGGTGTCTTAGCTTCACACAGTTCTCTGTGAGCCCACCGGGTTTCTGTTCTTCCCTGTTACACAGTAAAGATGGCTTACCAAGCGAGCTTCTCCTTGAAGCCAGTAGAAGGAGTTGGACATGTTTCATTTCTCAGATTTAAAAATGGCAAATAGTATTCTGTGGGGTGTGAAAATTCACACAGGGGAACCTATTTTCCCAGTACACATACATGAGAACTGGAATGTTCAACTTCCCATCCTACTGAAATATAAACATAAAATATGAGACTGTCCACATGACTATTTGGCAATTTCCCTACCTTTAAAATTAAAGTTTGACACTTGAAACAAATTCTGATTTTTTTTTTAAAGTTACCAAAGGAGAAGATGAATTAGCAAACGTTGCGTGTTTTCCAGAGTCTGTTTCGGGAAAAATGAGTGACCTTTCTAGCCCATGCTAGCCTCAGTTTCCCTTCTTCCAAGGAATTCAGGCAAGGGGCCAAAGCTTTCACTTTTGAGAAAGCAGAACAGGGCTGAAGATGACTTCAGGGTTAAGAGCACTGGCTGCTCTTCCAGAGGACCCCAGTTTGATTCCCAGCACTCACTGGGAGTGAAGGTTAACCCAAGAATGGGAATAACAGCAGCCAGGACCTACAGTGTTCCTAGAAGATGTCAAGCACTTCATAAAAAAAATGGGAGCTCACAACCATCTATAACCCAAAGTATTTCTCCTGGCCTCCACCAGCACCAGGTGTGTGTGTAGCCCAGCCTACTGGGGGGGGGGTGCACTCCTGGAGAGGTGGCCTTGGGTGGGTAAGGCAGGCTGAGTGAGCCATGGGAAGCAAGCTAGGAAGCAGCATTCCTTCAAGGCCCAGAGGCACATTCCTTCAATGTGCCTCCAGGCTCCTGACCTAGCTTCCCTCAGCGATGGAGTATGCTAGCACTTGTAAACCCTTTCCTCCTCACAGCAACAGGAAGCACGGAGAAATCTATCCACATCTGTGCATCTAGGATTTCCTAATCGTTCAAGCCTAAGGACGGGGGAAAGTTCAGGAACTGTGTCCTGATCCTAGCTTAGAAGTCTCCTGGCCCCTTAAAAGGACTCCAGATTATCAGTGTGAAACAGCTGGAACATATTTATGCAATACTAAAGAAATAATTACTAAGCTAAGTGGAGATGCCTCCAAAACACAAAGCTATAGTCAGAACAAATGGGTGTGTTTGCATCAATCCTCTGGTTGGAGCACCATTAGAACAGTGGTTCTCAACCTGTGGGTCACAACCCTTTGGGGGGGATCACCTAAGACCATCAAAAACTACAGATATTTACCTTACAATTGATAACAGTAGCAAAATTACAGTTATGAAGTAACAACAAAAATAATTTTATGGTTGGGGGTCTCCACAACATGAGCTGTATAACAGGGTTGCAGCATGAGGAAGATGGAGAACCCGTGCATTAGAACAGTCCAGAGAAACATCATAAAAATAAGAGACCCATCCCGGCAGCAATGAGCTGTCAAAGACAGAGAAGCACAGAGGTGCCCAGTGGCTGGCTCCCCTTTTCTTACTAACAGGTTTTGTTTTGTTTTGTTTTTTAATTAGTTGAGAAGCCAAGACACTTTGGGGAAAGAACCAAGTGAGAGGCAGGAGAGCTGAGCAGAAAGAAGTCTGTCCAGTCTGTGGACTGAACTTGTTCTGAGCTAGAGGAATGCTTGACAAGGGGGCTGGGTAGGCTGCGAGTTAACACCACTGCCTTTAAGTCAGAACCCTGCAGGACTTCTGGGAATAAAGCTGAATGAGTGGCATTTCCTAACGCCTTATGGCAAGGCTTTAATCAGTAGGCTCCCAGGTGGACGAAGTGACCATGTTCCTGAGCTTGATCACTGACCAGAGTGACAGTTAACCTGAGAGTGGGAATAACAGCAGCCAGGACCTACAGTGTTCATAGAAGATGTCAAGCACTCCATTAAAAAAAATCTATAGACATACAAACAGGCAGTAATTATCGACAAAGTTGATAAACAATAAAAATAGCCACAAGCCTAGACCTTACAGAGGGCACATACCCACAACATCTCGAGGGCTCCTGTAAAGCAACAAGACAAACAATGTTACAGGAACAATGGGTACTTCTCAAAGGACAGCAAAAAAAAAAACATCCCATGAACCCAGAGACATCATCTAAGGCAGACTAAGAGGCACAGCACCATGGTGCCAAACACCTGTGATCCTAGCATGCAGGAGGCTGGCACAGGGGCATCAGAAGTTCAAGATCAGCCTTGGCTATGATGAGGCGCCATATAAAAACAAACAAAAAAAAGCCATAGGTGAGAACGGAGGAAGGAGAAGGGAAAGGAGAGGAGGAGGAAAGGAGGAAGGAAGGCCAGAAAGTCAATTCTGTTTTAGAAAGTGGTTTTTACAATATCCAGTAAAGTTGAACACATGTGTGTGCCAGGGTCCAATCATTCCATTTTCAGGCATGCAGCCAATAGGTATGTGCACATGTGTGCACCAAGAGACATAACCAAGAAATCTGTAGAATATGGGCTGGAGAGGTGGCTCTGCAATTAAGAGCACTGGCTACTCTCCTAAAAGACTACAGTTTGGTTCCCAGCACCCACATGTTGGCTCACAATCATCTTTAACTCCAGTTCCAAGGGATCTGATGCCCTCATTTGGCCTCTATGGGTAACACACACACATACAGGCAAAAAAAGTACATACACAAAATAAATAAATCTTATTTATTATTATATGTAAGTACTCTGTACTTTTCTTCAGATGCACCAGAAGAGGGCGCCAGATCTCATTACAGGTGGTTATGAGCCACCCTGTGGTTGCTGGGATTTGAACTCAGGACCTTAGGAAGAACACTCAGTGTTCTTACTCGCTGAGCCATCTCTCCAGCCAAAATAAATAAATCCTTAAAAGGTTTTTTAACTGAAAACACTAAATCTTCAGAATAATTGCTTGTCATTTCCACCAACTGTGCCAAAAGCAAATGCCCACTGAGAATAGTATGGATAAACCTGGCAAATATACAATGATGAAGATAACCAAGCTATGTACGGGCAGCATAGACAGAGCTTATAGACACAATGCTGAGCAAAGAGAGCCCCAGGTCCCAGCCCTTAGAACAATGACCCAACCTTTTTCAAGATGCCATACCCTCTCTTTGGGAACATCTCACAACATGCTCCATGGTAGACCAACATCCTGGGCACCTCTCAATCTAATCAGTTTGACAGTCAAAATCAACCTGCCCTCTCTTGCTCCAGAAGCACTCTGAAAGAGTGGCCTCCTGTCTCTCCCATTCCACTTCCACAAGCCTGAAACAAGGCCTGATTCCCCATGACCCATCTGAACTCATGCTGGGGATTGATCGCAGGAGTCCATTTAAGGCCTGCGGCAGTCACTTCCCTGGTTGGCAGTTCTGGGAAGGATGAGATTTTTAAGAAGCAGGACCTAATGGGGGACTTTTGGGTGTCTAGGTGGTTCTTCAAGGCAAGTGTTAGATTCCAATCTCTTCCCATCCCCTCCATCCCTCTCTCTCTCCCTCCCACTCCGGCCTTCAAATGCTGTCTTGCTACAGGCCCCAAACCACAGAGCCAATCACTGTCTGGAGTCTCCTAAACTGTGTGAACCCAGTTGAGTCTTGGCTCTTAATAAATCCATTATCTCAGGTCTTAGGTACAGTGACACGATGAGGCCTGGCATAGCCCACACTCCTGAAAATGATTTTCACTTGTGAATTAGGAGGGATTAATATGTAACCCACTCCTCATCTCCTGAAGAAATAAAAGGTACCCTAGGCTTGCTTGAATCTCACCTTGCTTGGATCCCATCCCTTGGCTTGCAGGCATGCTCAATGGCCTCAGGTAGGTCACCTGACCCCTCTGAGGTTAAAAACTGAGATAAGGACTTGCCAATCACCCATGTTTTAAGGACCAGTGGTAACATATTAAACACCAAGCACTAAGATTTGCACTTTGCCTAGTAATTACATCTTTTTAGCAAAAAATCAAAAGCAAGAACCAAAAGTATGGCTTTTTTCTAAAGCAGGGCCTGCTCCTGGCTCTCAGTGGCAACTGCATCATGTTGTGAGCAAACCATAGCAGAGCAGAAGCTTGGGGGCCAGAGGGCAGAAGTGAGATGGAGTACCATGTGTTTGTTTGTTCAGCCTTCCAAACACCACTGGACCCTCTAAACATCAACCCAGGAAGCTGACAGCTTTGATCTCTCCCATCGTGGGAATCACACCCTGTCCAGCCAGGACCACCCAGCCATATGCCAGGCACTATGACGGGAGCTGAAGGTACCATGATAGATGATGCCAGACCAGCCTGCATGCAGGACCTTTCTGGACGGGGTTCTGATCTTCAGGGGTTCTGTCCACTGCAACTCTGTGCTGTCCACTGTTCCCTTTGACTTTTCTAAGCATTCCTAAGCACACACCCTCTGTGTGATCATCAGCGTGTCCAGAGTTAACAGTACCCTGAAGATCTCTGAATACCACAGCTGTGCACTTTTATGCTGGCTGCAGACCCAGGTAGAAAGCCCCACAAATTTGATCTGTTTTCCACTTCTCCCACTGTCTAATGCCTCCTAGGATGGACTCCCATGCCCTGGGATCTGAAGTGGATGGGAGGGGAAGAGAAGCCAGGAGAGATGGGAGCACTCTTACAGATTGGCACTATACCTACTGGCTTCAGGCTCTTTGTGTCTGACCTTTCATTTTGTACTTCTGGTTTCTTTGGGGAGGGTCACCCATCTGTCACTATGTGACACTTCAGGTTCCTAGGTATGCACTCAGACCTCCAGCAGGCCTGCTCAGACAGGATCCACTGTGACCCCAGCCCAAGCTTCTTGTGCTTGTGTTGACCCAAAGTTGAGAGCAGGTCAGTAGCCTGCACCCTGATTACCTGAGGCACAAGGTACTCCGTGCACCTCCACTAGCTCCACCTCCAATGGCAGTGATCAGCCTGCCCCATCCCTTCAGAATCCTACTCTGCTGTCCCTTCCCCCTAAATTCAAAGCATACATACTTCTCAACTGTCTCTTTCTTAAGGAAAATGATGGCCCACACCCACAGCAAAGTCCTAAGGTGGAGAAATAGTGGGTACACCCTGCCCAAAACACAAGTGGTGAGGAGCCGCACTGTTGCTGAATTTGAAGGTCAGCTACTGTAAGTGTGCCTTGGCCACACTCAGCAAAGTCTGCATTGATGAAAACCTACTCCTCAAGCCCTCTTTGCCCCATGCAAGGTGAGATCCTCAGAGCATGCCTGCAGCCTGCTCTGAACATATGGTGGCCTTCTGGAGTCCTTGGAGGGAGTGGGACTGTGAAGAGCTGTGGCACCAGCTTGTCAATATCTGCTATGATATCTGTGGCCTCTCTTGTCCATCACTCCATACTCCAGTCCATTGCCCTTCTAGATGAAGTGGGGCTCGCCTTCTCACACAGTCCCCTCCTCAGAGAAAATAACTGTGGGCAGATAGGTGCCCTGGGAGGATTCTGAGTTAAGGAGCTGGCACACAGTGAGTACCTGAGCTGCTCAACTGTCCTACCTGTGATAAGTCATTTCTTCCCTATTATGTAAAAGGAAAGGCCAGCTCTGTGGGAATCCACTGTTGGATCAGCACACACACGTCACCAGCAACCTGGAGTGACAATTTTGGAGTTTGAGTTTCTTTAAAAAGCGACAGAAATATTAAAAGAATATGTTTTCATTTTAATCTGAGGTGTGGGATATGGAGGTGCTTCACAGCAGCTGGCTGTGACTTGCCTCGCGCTCTAGCGGGCATGGGCTTCTGCCAGCCAGCTGCAGAGAGTTTCTGTGACTGTGTGACATTTGGAATTCTGGGAACTTTTCAGAGGGTATAGAAATGCTAGAGACCTGAGAGAGAGGCTGTGGGTTGGTGGTTGGTGGTTATTGTTGGAAGAAATTAGACATCCTGACAGCAAAGATCAAACCTGCCCCCAAGGAACTGGACACCCCTAATCACCAGGAAGCAGTTTAATGATAATGTCACCCCTTTCTAACCTCTGACTTTACTCAAGGATCTCTTTCCTTTCTCTCTGTCCTTTTTTTCTCTCTCTCTCTCTCTTATCTAGTGTTAGGGGGTTAAAAGGCTGGAAGAAAAGGGGTAGAGAAGTGTGGAAGAAAGAAGAACCCACAAAGTAGCCAAAGAGAAGCTATATTGACCTCCTCATGGGAGTAGCCATGCTAAGTGTTTGGGGAGCACACTCCCTGCCTCTGTGCCCCCAATGCCCCTTTCTTAATAGCAACTGCGCTCTCACCTCATATTGGATTTCAGTAGGGAACGCAGAGGCCATAAGAAGCAAACACACACTAGAAACAGACCCTGCAGCCCCCACCTCTGAAGGGTCAAAACCTATTCTCAGTGACCGAGAGTTCATAAGAACAGAAGCAGACCACAACCCCAGCGTGCAGTGCTACTGCCCAAAGCTTTAGATGTCTTCAACCTGCTTGCAAGCTCACCCACACCCTCTCACAAGCCTCAATGAGTTGTCAAGCTCCCTTCCATTCTTGCTCACATGAGAACAGAGGACCTGGGAGCTGCACGGTACTGTTGGGTGAACTGAGCCTCCCCACCCCACCATGACCTTGGGCATTGACTATCTCAAGGCACCATGTAGGTGGATGCATCTCGTCTGGGTCTGCAGGTTTCCAGCACACTGCACAGATCATCCACCATGCCTCTGCTTCCTGCAGTCTAACACTCTGTGCGCAGAGGTCTTCAGAGTCCCAGGTCCATCGTGGCAGTCCTTGGAATCTCACACTCCCATCCCTGCTGATTTTACATCCCACGCCTTCACAGACAAAGAACACTAATTAGAAGAATTGGAAAATATGGCAAAGAACTGACCACAGATACACTGGAACTATGTAACACTGCATCAAAAGTACGGGAGGGGATGTATAGGAGGAGAGACTCTTAGAAGTCAACATGCCCACTAAAGAGCTGAGAGACAATGATCAGCAGCTGACCAGACAGGGCATGAGGTGGGAATTGGCTTCCCATCATTTGCCTTTTTTTATGACAGAATTGTTGCCATGATAGCTTTTTAAACATATTTTTTAAACATACTTACTTACTTTCTTATATGTGTGTGTCAGTGTGAGGGTTTGCAAATGTGAGTGCAGGTGCCCACAGAGATCAGAAGAGGGGGTGCTAGATGCCCTGAAGTTGGAGTTACAGGTGTTTATGAGCCATTTTTAACACAGGTGCTGGGTATCAAACGTGGGTCCACTGCAAAAATAGTATACACTCTTAGCCACTGAGTCATCTCTCCTGCACCATGGAGGCTTTTAAAAAATATTTTAAAATGTGTAAATATGTGTATGTATGTATGTGTGTGTGTGTATGTATGTATGTCTGTGTGTGTGTGTGTGCACATGAGTGCAGGTGCCCAAGGAGACCTACAGAGGGTGCTGGATCCCCTGGAGCTAGAATTACAGGTGGCTGTGAGCTGCCCAGTGTGGGTCCCTCTAGAAGAGCAGTATATGTTCTCATCTGCTGGGCGATCTCCCAGTCCCTACCTTGGCTTTAAAACTCTCCCGATATCATCAAATGTAGAAATGGAAGCAGGTCTGAGTCATCCCTGTCCCACCACTGGATGCAAACTAGACGAACTGGTGCTGTCGAATCCTTCATTCTTTCTTCCTTGTATATCGAGTACCTGCTGTTCAAACCTGAGCCTTCCTCACTAGCCTGGGCTTCCTTTAAAACGTACCAGACATGACAGCCTGGTAGTCCCAACACTCAGAAGGCAGAGGCAGGTGGATCTCTCTAGGTTCAAGGCCAGCCTGATCTACAGAGTGAGTTTCAAGACAGCCGGAACTACATGGCAAATGAGATACTGTCTAATAGTAAAATAAAAGTAACTTCTTATTCATTCCATCACAAGACTGAGCTCTCATGAATGCTTGACCTTTGACATTTTCTATTTTCCCTGACAGAATACATTCTTTACATTTCTTAAGTTCAGGATTTTCAACATTAGAAAATTATGTGTTTTGTATTAATGTATACAACTAGCTAGTGACCTGCCTGCTGGAGGTATTGACACTGGAAGTGAACCTTGTCAGGATCTCATTGACAATTAGCAAGAGCAACTACATGAAGGAGTAAGATGAAGCCAGCATTTCTCCTCTTTGGGAGACTTGGCTAATTTCTACCTTAAAACCCTGGTTCTATTTGCAAATGTCCGTGGTGATGGAAAGATAGTTGAACCTTGACCTTATTCTGATGGACACATGGCTTCCCATGGTCCTCCTCACTTTGGGCACCAGTCTGTCTCTCCAGAACTCTACGTTCATTCCCATATGTGTCTTTGTTCCCCCTCTCTTTCTATATGCTTTTTGATTGACATGATAATTATACATATTTATGGGCACAATGGGCTGTTCTGTTATGGGCACACCTTGTGTGGTGATTATATCTAGGTAATTAGAATAACCATCACTCTAAAGATCATTTCTTTGTTAGAGGACATGCAAAATCCTCCCTTTTAGTTATTTGGAGACACAGACCACATCCCCATCTGTCTTAGGGCTGGTTTCCAATGCTGTGATGAAACACCATGACCAAAAGCAACTTGGGGGGGGAAGGGCTTATTCAGCTTACACTTCCACAGTACAATTCATCACCAAATGAAGTCAGGACATAAACTCAAATAGAGCAGGAACATGGAGGCAGGAGCTGATGCGGAAGCTATGGAGAGGTACAGCTTACTGACTTGCTCAGACTGCTTTCTTATAGAACCCAGGACCAACCCAGGCATGGCTCCACCCATAGTGAGCCCTTCCCGAATGATCACTAACTGAGAAAATGCCTTACAGCTGGATCTTATGGAGACATTTTCTCAATTAAGGTTCCCTCCTTTCAGAACAAAGTCTAGTTTGTGTGTCAACTTTATATAAGACTAGCCAGCACAACCAACCCCTGTCATCTTGACGCACAAACACATCACTATTGAGCCACAACCTTACCTTTTTCATTCATCCCCAATGCCTCACATAAAAAACATAAAATAACTTTAAAAGTCCCACAGTCTTTACAAATTCAAACACATTAAAATTTTAGTCTCTGTAAAGTAGCCAATCTTTAAAAATCTGAAATCTCTTTTAAAAGTTCAAAGTCTTTCAGCAGTGGCCTCCTGTAAAAATAAGTTTTAAATTAAATATCTTCTTCAAGAGGGAAGAACCACCTTTAATCCCAGCACTTCGGAGGCAGAGACAGGCGGATTTCTGAGTTCAAGGCCAGCCTGGTCTACAGAGTGAGTTCCAGGACAGCCAGGGCTATACAGAGAAACCCTGTCTCAGAAAAAAAAAAAAAAAAAAAAAAAAGAGGGAAGAACCAGGGCACAATCACAATCTGAACCAAATAACAAACTCCAACAGGATAAATGACTCAGTGTCTAATTATCTGGGATTCACTTACAATCTTCTGCATCCTCCAAGGAACTTAGGTCATTTCTCCAGCTCCGCCCTCTACGGCACACACAGTGTATCTTCAAGGCTCCACCTGACTCCATCCACTCCATCCCTGCGGCTGTTCTTGGTGGTCATCTCACAGTACTGGCATCTCCAAAATGCTGGAGTCTTCTGCTGCAACTGGGCAGCACTTTCGCCAATAGCCTCTCATAGGCTCTATTTGTGATGTTGAGCTTCAACTTCTTTGCATGATCCTTCAAGTCTTGGGCCTTCACCTGACACTAAGGCTGCACCTTCACCTATGGCCTCTCACAGCGCTAGGGCCACAGCCGCTCTCCGTAGTCTCTTTATGCTTTTAAAACCAGTATCACCTGGGTGAGTCTTACACTACCAAGCTCAGCTACCAACACAGGCTACAATCTCAGCTGCTCCTGGAACACAGCTTGAGCATGCTGACCCTAAAGAAATACTTCCCAGAAGAATGCTTGTCTCTTCGCAATCACCGCTAATTTCTCAGCTCCAGAAACCCAGCATCAACTGTCCCAGTAATGCAAAGATTTCACTTCCATGTCGCCAGTCTCTTGTTATCTACAGCTGACTCCTCAGCCCCAGATGGTCAAGACGACAGAATTTCAATTCAAAATAGCAAACGGCCCTGATAGAGTGTTTAAATTTCCCTCTGAAATTTCACAAGCCAGGCCTCCATCCTTTGAACTACTCAATCAATATTCTTATTTTACAAGAACATCCCACTGAGTTCTCAACATTCAATGGCTTTTCTAGCCCAGAGTTCCAAAGTCCTTCCACAGTCCTCCCAAAGGCATGGTCGTGCCTGTCACAGCGGTACTCCACTCCTGGCACCAATTTGCCTTAGTTAGGATTGCTATTGCTCTGATAAAACACCATGATCAAACACAGGTTGGGAGTAAAGGGTTTGTTCATTGTTGAAGAAAGTCAGGACAGGAACTCAAACAGAGCAGGATCCTAGAGGCCGGAGCTGATGCAGAAGCCATGGAGTGGTGTTGCTTACTGGCTTGCTCCCCATTCCTTGCTCAGCCTGATTTCTTATAGAACCCAAGACCAGGGATAGAATAACCTACAGTAGGCTGGGCTCTCCCCCATCAATATCTAATTAAGAAAATGCCTTACAGCTGGATCTTATGAAGGCATTTTCTCCGTCAAGGTTCCCTCCTTTCAGATAACTCTAGCTTGTATGTCAACTTGACAACATTAGCCAGCATAGGGGAAAGGAGGAAGGGAGACAAATAAAGAGGAAATAAAGAGAGGCAGGTTTTATTCTTTCCAGTTTACAAAACTGAAAACTAAGGGCACTTGTTTCATGGTCAGCTGACACTGCCTGTGATCCCAACACTTGAGAAGCTGAGGCAGGAGGGTCATGGATTGGGGGCCAACATGGGTTTCATATGGAGGCTCTGTCTCAACACAAAACTTATCTGCTACTAAAAGTAAGTGAAGGTAGGTCGTGCATCAGCCATGCCATGTCCAGAACCCAGTGTTTCAGAGCATCCCCTCTCCTCTGGCTCTGACATCCTTTCCACTCTCACTTCTGGTCTGTTTCCCCAGTAAGGATATTCCTTTTTGTAGTAGTATGTGGAGGTGTCTGAGTCTAGGAATCTCACAGATGGACAAGATTTGCAGGGTAAATATCAGGTCCATTGCGTACATAGTGCCCAAGTATGCCATGAGAGTGTAGGCAGGACAAACTACCTGAAAGCTAACAAGTTGTTTATAGGAAATGAACAGTTTAGTTCTATGATGTTAGGAACATAGACATTTTAAGTTGGAAGGGACCACAGGCCCTTTAAAAGCCTAGCCAGGCTATTGATGGATAGCCATAGCCTGAACTAAATATACTCAAGCCTAATCTTTGGTATTGGCTTGACATACTGAATTAACAGGAAAATGGACCTGAAGGCAAACCTTGGTGATATTGTTTGTTTGAATCTGAGCTACAGCAATGAAGTAGCTAAAAATGGCTTGATTCTGGTGCATGTAAGAATTGTGTTGGGGCTGGCGAGATGGGTCAGTGGGTAAGAGCACTGATTGCTCTTTTGAAGGTCCTGAGTTCGGATCCCAGCAACCACATGGTGGCTCACAACCACCCGTAATGAGATCTGATGCCCTCTTCTGGTGTATCTGAAGACAGCTACAGTGAATTATGCCGGAGCAAGCAGGGCTGGAGTTCAATTCCCAGCAGCCACACACATGATGGCTCATGGCCATCTGTACAGCTACAGTGTACTCATACACATAAAAATAAATAAAATAAAATAAATCTTTAAAACAAAAAACAAAAAAAGAGGGCTGGTGAGATGGCTCAGCGGGTAAGAGCACCGACTGCTCTTCAGAAGGTCATGAGTTCAAATCCCAGCAACCACATGGTGGCTCACAACCACCCGTAATGAGTTCTGACGCCCTCTTCTGGTGCGTCTGAAGACAGCTACAGTGTACTTACATATAATAAATAAATAAATCTTAAAAAAATAAAATAAAATAAAATAAAAAAGAATTGCATTTGAGCCGGGCTGTGGTGGTGGCACTTGCCTTTAATCCCAGCACTTGGGAGGCAGAGGCAGGTGGATTTCTGAGTTTGAAGCCAGCCTGATCTACAGAGTGAGTTCCAAGACAGCCAGGGCTACACAGAGAAATCCTGTTTCTAAAAAACCAAAAAAAAAAAAAAAAAAAAACCAAAAAAAAAAATGTGTTTAAACCACAGTAAGTATATGATAATATGCCTAAAAACATTTTTAAAATATTTTTTTGGTTTATGTGCATTGGTGTTTATCTGTGCACGATATGTGCCTAAAAGAAGGTATCAGATCCCCTTGGAACTGCAGTTATAGACAGTTGAGAGCCACCATGTAGGTGCTGGGAACCAAACCCCGGTCCTCTGCATGAGCAGCCAGTGCTCCTAACTGCTAAGCCATCTCTCCAGCCCTGTTTTTGCTTTTTGCTTTTGGACATTTCCTCTTGTTGTTACTGTTGTTGTGGTTGTAGTTGATGGTGGTAGTACGTTTGTCTGTGTGTGTATGTGTGTTTCTGTGTGTTTGTCTGTATATCATCTGTGTGTGTGAGAGGGAGAGAGGGAGAGAGAGTATGCATATGTGTGTCTGTGTGTGTATGTCTGTCTGTGTTTTCTTATAAAGCCTTCTGACTGTACTGCTAACATTTTGCAGAGGGACAACTTCTAACCATAGATCCGTGCAGTATTTTAAGATGCTGGAGTAACAACCACAGGACCAACAGCTTTACACTTGGGCATGGACTCCAATCTGCAAGTTCCTCCTTCTGGACCTTTTAGTTGCTTACGTTTCCCACACAAAAGAAGAGGGTGCTTACTGCTGACACTGACTCTTCAACCCGTCACTTTCTGCCTCCTAACAAAGGGTCAGATCCACCCAACCAGGACAGATGCTGTCCCTGCACCAAGGGGCAATCAAGACCAAACCACCATGTAGTCACTCAGGGATGCCTTCAGAAGAAACTGTTCAGAACCAAGGGGTAACTGCCAAAGTTTAAATAAAGTCACACTGGGTGTGGTGGGACCTGTACAGACAGCTCTTGAGAGATTCCAGCAGGAGGATGGTGAGTCTAAGGCCAGCCTGGGCTCCACAGATAGCAAGAGCCTGTCTCAACCCAACAACAAAAGTGAAGCCGCTTGTGCCAGCCCTTCCAAAACTAATGAACACTAACTAAAGGTAGGAGGTTACAGAGAAATGATTCCCAGGCATTGCCCAACACTAAATTCCTCCCACTTGAATTCATCCCAGACTGCTGGCACTGGGTCATCTGGGAAGATGACCCCTCAGGAATTTAACCCAGGCCCTGGCTCTGGATCCCTGTTGTTTCCTGCTACTTCCGGCTTGAGCACCTGGCCGCTTTTGCCTGTGTGCTTCAGCTGTTACAGCCAGCCTCCTTCCCATGCATGTGAGAAATAGATCCTAAATGGCCAGGAAACCTACAAAGCCAGATGTCTGGCAACCTAATTCCACTAAGACTCAAGAATGTCCAGACCTAAAGGGGAGGGGATAAAAACAGACACCTGGGGCCACTTTTGCTGAAAAGCGTTGACTCCTCACTTGGGCATAAAGGTCCTGAAAGCTGGAGAAAGCCTGACATTGCTGCCTCTGCTGTGTCTTCTTTACATTAGCTGAAGGCACAGAGATAAGCCATGACCCGAACCCTGCAGTCGTCCCTGGTGCAGGTCACCCAGCCGAGGCTTACTCGACATCAGGCAAGGCTATCGCAGAAATGGCCATCATCTAGAAACCAGAGCATCCCCCTGAAGCAATACCCCAATAAAGGCTTCAAAGCCCCTTGCAAACCCCAAATGGAGGACAGAGAATGATCATCCAGACCACATGTCGACCCTCTCAATCCTGCATCCCTCTTGCTCACTGCCCCAACTCTTCCTCCATTTAACCCCCACAAAAACAGACTTGGGGCTCCTGGTTTTCTTGCCAATGTGACCACATTGAATGAATCTCTCTGCCCCTTTTTTAAGGGTTAGGGGATAACATTGATCATCCTCTAAGAACAATCAGGACAAACTGACTATAATGGCGGAGCCAGGGAAGCATGGTGACCCCAGCTGCGCTAAACTGGGCTGTTATGGCAACTGTAAGTCAGAGCTTTGGAACATAAGGTTGGAGGTCTTTGCTGATCCCCATGTGTGGGGAATGGTGGGAGGTGCTGTGGAGCTGCTTCAGGTAAAGGGGAGCCAGAGCTACCTGCTGGGAATTCTGTTTCCATCACCTACGGACAATAAAAGCCAATCACACATGAGTCAGGCCAGCTCCCTGAAAAACACATCTCTTTAGAGTGATATCCTGAGCAGCTGCCTGCAGACCAGAAAGCTGTAGCTTGCTTTTGTCAAGTATGTTAGGGAGATTAAAAGAAAGAGGAAGAGGACCAAGAAAAGAAACAGTTGGGATGGCAAGCGGCCTGCAAAACACAGAACACTGATTCTACTATCCTTTCCAGATAGCTCATCAGCCTCTGTCCACACACGCGTCTTGGTACACTGAGCTCACAAACAGGCAAAGTATAAAGAGCAGGTGGACTGAGAGGAAAGTCAGCAGACACTACAGATAACAGAACAAGACCTGTGAGGTGCTATAGTTAGGTTATCAGTAACTCTACGGTAACTGTCTGTGCTTAATGATTCTTAAATAAAAGGCAAGGCTTGCAAAATATATATGATGGAAGGAGACTATAGAATAAATGAGAAGATACAAGAAAGAATCAAATGGCCTTCTTGAGAGCTAATATAACTGATGTTTGCATCCCAGTGAATGAGCTGAGGCATTAGGATGGGAGGTGATGAAGAAAGAGTTGGTGAAAGAGATCTCAAGTCCAAAGAGACGAGAAAGATGGCAGCACAAGGAGACGAGGAGTGTAAAGAAAAGTAGCTCAGTGTATGCCAGTGTTTCCTATTCCAGGATAAAGAAGAGGGGAAGTTAGATTTAAAAAAAAAAATTGTAAAGGAAATAGTAGGTTTCTGAAATAGATAAATCCTATATACTACATGTTCAAGAAGTCAACTGTCAACGACTCTAAAATCTTTTTTTATTATTTTCTTTATTTACATTTCAAATGATATCTCCTTTCCCATTTTCCCCTCCAGAAAAAAACCCTATTCCCTCCTCCCTCCCCCTGCTCACCAATCCATCCTCTCCAGCTTCCTGGACCTGGCATTCCCCTTACACTGGGGCATAGAACCTTCACAGGACCAAGAACCTCTCCTCCCATTGATGACTAACTAGGCCATCCTCTGCTACATATGCAGCTGGAGCCCTGAGTCCCACCATGTGTACTCTTTGGTTGGTGGTTTAGTCCCTGGGAGCTCTGAGGGTATTGTTGTTCATCCTAAGGGACTGCAAACCCTTCAACTCCAGACTCTAAAATCTTAACCACCAGACAAAGAAGGCTTCCTGCCTACACCACCTTCAGACAGATGGATGGATGGACAGATGGACGGATGGACAGTCAACCTCTAATAGTGCTGGGAGACCAGAAACAGCTCCAGAACTCATGAAAGTCATTGCTCATGAAAGCGTTTCTCAAAACTTAGGCAAAAATGGATTTAAAAAGTTGACATGGGGCTGAAAAGATGGCTCCACAGTTAAGAGCACTGACTACTCTTCCAGAGTCCTGAGTTCAATTTCTAACCACCACATGGTGGCTCACAATCATCTGTAATGGGATCCGATACTCTCTTCCAGTGTGTCTGAAGACAGCAACAGTGTACTTATATACATAAAATAAATAAATCAATCAAAATAACCCTAACAGAAGGACAATAAAAATTTAGAAAATAATACAAGTAGGTTGTTTTATTGGGCCGGGGCTTAAAAACATTAAACCTAGAGCCGGGCAGTGGTAATACACGCCTTTAATCCCAGCACTTGGGAGGCAGAGGTAGGTGGATTTCTGAGTTCGAGAACAGCCTGGTCTCTACAGAGTGAGTTCCAGGACAGCCAGGGCTATACAGAGAAACCTTGTCTCGAAAAAAAAAAAAAAATTAAACCTAAAGAAAAACTTGTACCTGGACTCTGTTGAAAACTCTCTTCCTTAAAAAAAGTTTCTTTTTTTTTTTTACTAGATGTTTTCTTTATTTACAATATCTCCTTTCCCAGGTTCCCCTCCAAAAGAAAAAAGAATAAATAGAATAAAATAAGAAAAAATGAAATAAAATAAGAAAATAATAAAAATTTGAAAAAAAAAAAAACTAAAACTAAAACAATCCCCTGTTCCCTCCCTGCTCCCGCTGCTCACTACCCCGCCCTCTCCCACTTCCTGGCCCTGGCATTCCCCTACCCTGGGGCAACGGAGAAAAAAACTATAAATCTATGAACAGCAGATGCTCGAGCTCAGGACACCTC
This sequence comes from Mastomys coucha, assembly GCF_008632895.1. Lineage (NCBI taxonomy): Eukaryota > Metazoa > Chordata > Mammalia > Rodentia > Muridae > Mastomys > Mastomys coucha. Next base: position 77,181,902 of record NW_022196900.1, on the reverse strand, counting down.
TACACCTACAAGAAGAAGAAAGCAAGAAATGGAAACTGTGAGATAGGAATGCAGAAAAAGAGCTTATGGGAAAGATGCCTAACACCACCACTGCTCTGAGCATGAGACCCAAAATACATGGAAGAACCACCACAGGGCCCCATGAGCCACTAAGTCTACCCTTCTAGATATAAACAGAACATGTGCACAGTGTTCTTAGCAGCTTCACTTAGAAGAACACCAACTGGTCACAGCCCCATATCTCCAGTAATTGGTCACTTGGTTGGTCACTTTGGAACATTGCACGATAATGAAGAATAAACAAACTATACCCAAGACAAGTCATAATGCTGAATAAACAATGCAGGACCCACAGGATGAATCCTTCTTATATTTAAATTTTCAATTTTTTACTTCATGTCTAGTGTGTGATATGTGTATGTATGTGTGTTCACATGTGTACAGACAGCCATAGTGGAGTATACATGTACACATGGCACATATATGTGGAAGCCCAAGGTTAATGGTGGGATCTTGCTCAATTATTCTTCCTCTTCACTCTTTGGGGCAGGGTTTCTCAATCAAACCCAGAACTAATTGATGCAGCTTGTCTAGCCAGCCAGCTCTGCAGGTATGCCCATATCTGCCTTCTGAGGAATTACATGAGTTCTGAGGCTCCAAACTCTAGCCTCTTGCTTTAACCTCTAAGCCATTTCCCAGCCCCAAATGTGTGAGTTTTTTAAATAGGTAAAAAAGTGATGCTGTATAATTTAGGAATATGAAGTTGAGTGGCAAAAGTTACAAATAGAAACAGAGCGGTTGTTATAAGAGTCAAGCTGAGAGCTGTGGGAAAACAGAGGAGGCAACGGGGAGGAAATTAGCGGCTTGTCTTGGTTTCTTGTTTTGTTTTGTTGTTTGTTTAAAGGGAGAGACTAGGCTATCCAGTCTCTGCCACAACAGTATTAACAGTATGAACTGTCTGTCAATCCTTAATTATTAGCATCAATCTAGGGCTAAAGCATGCCTATTGCTACAGAATTTCATGGAAAGCCCATTGACCTCGGCAGTGTAGGAATTAAAGTATGCACAGAATTTGGAGTATAGAAGAATGAGGGATTAAAGAATACAGATTCTAACATACTCATCTTACAAATAAGAGAATCAAAAGGCATCAGGGCTAGCATGATGGCTCAGTGGGTAAGGGCACTTGCAGCCAAGCCTAACAAACCGAGTTTAATCCCTAGGACTCACACAGTGGAAAGAGAGAGATAACTCCCACGAGTTGTCCTCTGGCCTCTACCCACGTGCAGTGGCACACATGCTCCCCCACACAAGAATGTTTAAAGACATTGTTTATGTTTGATCAGAGTGAAAGCCACGTCCCTCCACTGACTGCCCTGTCTCATCCCTCCCGTGCCCCATTGACTTCCTTCCAAGCCTCAAACTACGAACACCACCTCCCTATGAAAAGTCTTTGCTCTGATCATGGATTATTTTATCCTCTTTTTCTTTACTCATTTAACAGTCTTCATTTTGACCTCCATGTGAGCATCTCTTCTTCAGAGAAGCCTCTTCTTAACCCACAGACTCTGTCGGCTTTCTCTGATAAGTACTCAGTATCCGGTGCACCTTAGTTTTCATTGACCCAGTCAAGTGATGCATCTACATGTGTCGGTCACCTGCACACAATTATGCTGAGTAACAAATCGAATCAACCCCTATTGGCCCGAGGTATTTGTTCTCAGGCATCTCTGTGTCTGTGGGACAATCCTGCTCTTTTGCACTGAGCACAATGGGACTTGCTGGATTGACTGATCTTGGTTTGAATCTCAAGTCTGAATCTTTCTAGGACAATCTGTTTCTTGGCTGATAGCCCAGAATCTTTCCCAGGGCCACACCCCATGAGGAGCAGCTGGTAGGCACAAGGCCTCTGGAGACTGGCCTCAGAACTAAAGCGTTGGTGTTAAGCATGGTCTGTTGGCTAAGGGCAAGGACAGCCCAGATCCAAGGAGTGAGAATCTGCCTTGTTTGTTCTTGGGAGAGCAGCAAAGTGTGGTAGTGGAGGGATGCCGGCAAGGAGAGCCTGAGTCCTTTGTGCAATGAACCTGTTTAAGCTGGTTTATTTAGATGCAGAAGGCTGCAAAGACCCAGTAAGGGCAGGACCATGATTTGTTTGCTGATTCTTCATTCTAGATGCCTGGCACAAGTGTCTGACATAGCACAACCCCAGTAGCTAGCTACCTTAAGCCTGTACTTGATGGTCCTAGTATCCGAACACCTCTGTTTCCAGGACCTTCCTTTTCTCATGAATACTACTGCCCAAGGTAACATATTACCTCCTCTGGTACACTAGCTTTCTGTACCATGACAGAACACCCGAGATAAAGGTATTATAAGGAAGAAAGGTTTATTTTAGATTGTCATTTCAAAGGCTTCAGTCCATGCACAGTTAGCTCCATTACTCTGGGGCCTGGCGCAAGGCAGAACAGCATGGCAGAGAGTGTGTGCTACAGCCAAGTGGCCCCCTCATGGAGATCAGGCAGGACATAGGACCAAGTCTCAGGATCTCCTTCAAGAGGGTGCTCTCCATGACCTAACCTTCCCCATATTAAGCCCTACTACTTTCTGGGATGCTAGGAACCAAGTTCTCAACACATGAGCCTTTGGAGAATATTCAGAAGCTAAGCTGAAGCATCTGATTATCTCTGGTTTCATGTCAGATGTTGTATAGGAAGTGTTACATGCAAGCATAATGTGAGGCTCAGAAGATGGCGTCTTGTAAGGGAGTCCTCCGTCTGCTCTTCCCAGATGTTTTCAAGACGAGAAGAATAGTGACCAACAACTGCCCTTCAAATGGCAGGAGTTGAGAATCTCCCCCTCACCTAAAGGAGCTGCAGTCTGGGTAGGGGCTGATTTCACTCTCGGAGCCAACAAACTATATCTTATCATTCCCAGCTCTCCTTGTCCCTGACCGGAGGGGTAAGAGGTGGGCCTCGATGATAGCCTCAAAGGTAGAGGTTCTCCTCTGTAAATACCTGTTCGGGGAGGGGCCAGCTATGTGCAATGGTCCCTGTCACTGGCCTCTTTGCAAAGTGTAATACGAAGGGAGAATGACAGCAAGGTTTTCAAAGGCACCTGCAGCTGTTTTCTCATTCCACACCTGGCAGCAGAATTCATCTTTGGGAGAAGAGTGGTGTTTTGTTAGGAAATGCTTTAACAAGCTTCCTGAGTATGCAAAGGTGAGGCTGAGAAATGAGTCTATGAGGGAGAGATAGAAGCTGTTTTCTCGATGGTGTCCCAGATGCAGAGACTACAATGAGGCAAACCGAATTTGCTTTCATGGCTAGGAGCAACTGAAGCCCGAGACTCCAGGCCTTGAGTCAGGAGCAGGGGTGGAGGAGGGGTGGCAACTGTACATCAGGAAGGAGCCGTGGGAGGCACGGCTGGTCCTCAGCTCAGATCCTGTGTTAGCACAGGGCAGTCTGCAGTCCACACTGCGACAGTCCAGTCAGAGGAACATGACCTTCCTCATGCCACCCTAGGTTAGTGGAACCTCACAGCATCTCAGTGGAGGAGGACAGGCATCATGCTTGCTTGCCCTCCAGGCTGCCAGTAGCAAATGGAACCCAAGCCATTGACAACTCCTGGGCCCTGGTATTCAAGCTCTCCCCTAATCCTGGCCATTTTCCTCCCTGTGCAGTTCCACGGCTAGCTTACTACACAGCTGCCAAGGCAAATAGATTCTTGTAAGGGTCTATGATCCACCGAAGAATGATACCCGGACTCAAATAGCAGGCAAAAACGAGTGTTTTATTCTGCACAAGTCCAGCATGCTGGGGTCTACCATCTTCCAAGGTGGAGGCACCACAGTGAGCTTACAGGCCCGACTTAAAGCACACTAGGGGAACTCTGGGGAGGGGTAGATGATTTCTGTCTTAATCTGTTGGCTCTATCTCTAGGGACATTGCAGAACCATTGCTGGGGCACGGGAGCAGGGAGGGGCTGGAGACTGTTGCTGAGGAAGTAGCTGAGGGTGGCTGGAAACTGACCCATGGTCCTTGCCTCAGGCCAGGTGGTGGGGCAGCTTCTGAGGCCTGGACTTGCCTGGAGTTGCCCAGTTCTTGGAAACAGATTTAGGGCTAGTCTCCTGAACTGCCAATTTGAACTCTGTCATGGAATCAGCCTGTCTCATCCTAAAAGCTGGGTCTGCTTGTAGCAGTTCTCAATCTGTGGGTTGCCACACCTTTGGAGGTCACCTATGAGGTATTTACATTATGATTCATAATAGTAGCAAAATTACAGTTGTGAAGTAACAACAAAATAATTTTATGGTTGGGGTCACCACAACACGAGGATCTTATTAAAGGGTCACAGCATTAGGAAAGTAGAGAACCACTACAGGTTCTTCAGCACAGGATCCTTCTACATTCATGGGGTGAAGTCTCAGCTTTGACAGACAAAGCTCTTTGCCATGCAACCCCAAGATACATGTCAAATCTCACTGAGCACACTTCCTCCTCTTAAATAACATGTACTCTCACATGCTGAGTCTTACACAGTGACAGAGTGTGCCAGGGACACTCAAACCCTGGGTGGCAGAGTCAGTACCCAGCCCTGCCCTTGACCAATCAAAGTCCTGAGCATAGGCAAGCGACCCCATCTGACCCCTATGTCATATGTATTTAGGGCTATGAGGAGAAAGAAGGTGAGCCAGTAGACCTAAATTCGAAGAGTAGTGGCTGACGTGCCGTAGAGTGCCTGCTTTGTGTGTATACCCTTTATCTTCTCTCTGCTGTCAGTCTAGTCTTTCTCCTCCTACCCCATTGCCCTCCATGTCTGTGCCCACCCCCCACCTCCACAAAGTTCTCTATGAGCTTTCACACTCACTCCATTCTCCCAGGAACACCTGGTCTTCAGTCTTCACTTGGAATCATGGATGGCTGTTCACACACCTGTCTCCCTAGCAACTTGAGACAGGTAAAGGAAACCTGCCTCTCTTTGAGGCATCAGACGGGCAGGAGTTAGGCATTGTTCTGGTACTCTCAGAATCCAACAAACTCAGGTCCTCACTGTGAGCACTTCCCTGAGGCTCATCCTCCTGTGACTGAGCAGAGACCATAAGGGGTGGGCAGTCTGAAACCCTGATTGGCAGCCTCTGGACTCTCCCTGTCTGCCCTAACTGCCTTGAGGGAAAGGGGGATGGGGGTGGGGGTAGGGGTGGGGGCTGACCAACTATCCAGCAGGAACACCCTTAGGCCAATGACAGTGGTTTGAATGCCTATGGGCATCTTGAAGAGACTACCCAACAAGTAGCTGCTTGCTTTGGCTCCTGAAAGTTCAGCCACTGCCATACTACTTCAGTTCCTGCTGGCTTTTCTACAGAACTCTACCTGATTCACTCTGTAGCCATTTCCATCTAGACCATACCAGGTGGGGGAGAGAGAGAAAGAGAGAGAGAGAGAGAGAGAGAGAGAGAGAGAGAGAAAGAGAGAGAGGGAGAGAGAGATTACATACACACACACACACACACACACCTTGACTGAGCAGGTGAACTGTTGCGACTAATGTAACAGGGCATTGATTGCGGTGATTGGTGCAAAGATGAACCTTTTGTAATTGGCCCAAACACTCCTTCCCTGACTATATAAGCAGGCTATCCAGACTCACATGAACTGGTTAAGTGGTACCCTCCTGATCTTCCTTTCCCGGTGTTGTGACATTAGATTGTAAGAATTGAGCAAACAGGGATACCTCATAAAAATACCAAGGAGCTAGGAATGTCCATTAATCCTAAAGACAGAGAGCTTCAGAAGAGTTTACTTATCAAACATCCATCCCCAAGAGATGCCCTAATTGTAGGCAGTAATGCCCAGTTCCAGGAAAAGTCCCCAGGAGGGGGTGGGTCTCCCCCCACCCCTCCTACGTGAAACAGGTATCTCCTCCTCACCTGGGGTACAAAGGTCAATGAAAACAAAGAACAATGAGAAAGATAACCGTTGTAAGTTGTAAAACTCTGTTCTGAAAAGGTATAAAGAGTATGGGCGCCAGGTGGTGGTGGCGCACACCTTTAATCCCAGCACTTGGGAGGCAGAGGCAGGCGGATTTCTGAGTTCGAGGCCAGCCTGGTCTACAGAGTGAGTTCCAGGACAGCCAGGGCTGCACAGAGAAACCCTGTCTCGAAAAACCAAAAAAAAAAAAAAAAAAAAAAAAAAAAAAAAAAAAAAAAAAAAGAGTATGGGCTTTCATCCCTCGGGGTCGCCTTTGCCTGTATGCAAGACGACCCCAGTATACTGGATTAATAAAAACCTCTTGCTCTGTCTCTGCGTCTTTGAGAGTGGGACATCCACCCTGAATTTAACAAGACCATAGTAAAGCTTCTCTCAAGCACTCTTTCCTTGTCTCCTTTCAGTGGAGATAACACAAGCTAAGAAGGAAGCAGCAGAGTCAGTGGGGCAACAAAGGTGGACTGCCAGCCCAGAGGCGGCAATGGGAATGCAGTAACAGCAGAGCGGCTAGCGGCTCTTCAGCTGAAGATGATGCAGAACCCAGCAGGCAGCAGGCAGAGTCACAAAATCATCAAGGCAGCAGCTGCCCAGTAGCTGAAGGAGCAGTTAAGTCACAAGAAGTTCAACACCACACTCCAACTGCTGCCGTCTGGTGCCATAGCAAAGAGATCACATAAGAGCAAAGAGATCACATAAGAGGTGGCTAAACAGGGCCAAGGTGCATGTGTGTGTGTGGTGGGGGTGGGGGGCAGGGAAAGAACACCCTGACCCTGTCTTGACCCCCCAAGCCCCAAACCAGGGTCAAGAAACAGAATCCCTCCAATCCCTGAGCATAAAATCCCACCATTCCCTGAGCTCATCCCCAAGCTCAGGACTTGAAATCCCACCAATCCTAACCCTGAATGTTCCACTCTGGAAATCTCTGGTCCCTAAGACACCCTATGTAAACCCTGTCTCTGCTCAGTTTGCTGCTGCTTCTCACCCAAACAGAGACAACATCCTCCTGGGGTTTTTCCCTTCCAATAAATCTCTCGTGTGAAGTTTGTTGTAGGGTGTAACTCTGTAGCATTCCTTGGCTCCCTGCAACACTTTTGCTGGAGCAGAGCTGTAACACTTCCACTGGGGAAACCTCCCCTGCTGGAGCAGAGCTGTTAGACTTGCATAAGGGAAACCTTCCCCACAGCTGCAGTGGAAGCAGAGCTGTCACTTTTGCAGGGGTAGCCTTTCCCTTCAGAGCTACAACACTTAGAGTGGGACAGAGCACCAGGCCTGGGTCACAGGACAGGGAGGGTCACAGAGCCCTGTCAAGCCCTCAAGCCTAGGAACTATGACACTGCCTACTGCCTGTGACTGAGGAATCTAGACACCTAGAGATAGGCCTGCATAAGAGATAGATAGAGCTAGGGTCCACTACCCAAGACCCGCTCAAGAGCTTTTACACTAGAGAGTGCCAACGGACTGTTTCTGTCAATCACCTGCCGTGGCCCCATGCTATCAAACACCAAAAAAAATGCCTAAACAGCTTCTCCAGCTTCTAAACAGCTACATCCACAACTTCTACCCACATAGAGAAGCACTCTGGCCAGCTCACTGGGAATAAAGTTATGAGCATACAGGACCACAACTTATGTTCTTTGACTAGTTTCCCACTCCTGCTCTGTGACAACTGCTTCATCAATAACCTATAGCTATAAGCAGATAACTCAGTATCAAGAGGATGGACATGAGAAGATGGTAACAGTTTTTCTTCTGACCCAGTTCCCACAGGATCCCAACAGTGTCCACAGAATTTGATGGGGCCATGGGGACAGAGACAGATTGTCTTCAGCACAGAGCACCTCAATACAAAGGGAAAAAACTCTTAAGAGATAAGATAACATGCCAACCTCATGCCTTTGAATGTTTATTTTACATCTTAGAGCTCAAGTTTTGTGTCTGATCTCAAAAGAAAGAACATGGATACCAATTTTCTAATTGAGGAAAGAGACAAGTACAAAGACAAGACAACAAAATATCTGGCTGCTTTGTCCTGTGCAATGGCCTTGTTGTTGTGCTAGACCGACTCCCAGGGGAAAGCTGCCAGACTGCCTGCGGCCCACCCACTCCTGAAGAGCACTCACTGGTGGTAGCCAGCATGGACCTATTTCCTTCCTCCCTTCCTTCCTCCCACCCTTTCTTTCTTTTTCTTTTTTGAAACACCTTTTTCTTTGAACTAGAGTCCATCTGTGTTACATTATAGCAAAGAATCTGACTACACTGAACCTGTGTCCTGAGTGAGGCTAAATTCAAAAGTAACAGTAGCATTTGTTTAATGGAGGAGGTTTCAATATAGCAGAACATTCAGCCTGTGGCATGGTTGTTACTAGCTGCTCTTAGCCAGATTTCCTGTGAGAATTCAAAGCAAACTGTAGAGTGGGAAGATGAGGAAAATGTGGAGTTTGACAAGGGATGTGGTATGATGGTAAGTCTCCATTGTCACTTTAACAGGATTTAGAATTACCATGGAAGCACATCTTTGAAAGAGTCTGAAAAAGGTTTGTTTGTTGTTGTTTTTGTGTGTGTGTGTGTGTGTGTTAGGTTACAAATGTGGGAAAGCTACCTATCCTAAATGTATGTGGTACTATTCTGTGGCTAGGGTCCTGAACACTGACTAAAGTGGCTGATCAACACTGTTCTTCTCCCCCTCCCCCACCTCACCCTGCTGCCTGTGTATTCAAGATGACCAGTTGCCCCAGGCTCCAGCTGCTGTGCTTTCTCAACCTTGATGGTCTGTACCCTCAGGCTGTGAACCAACAACATAAGCACTTCATTCCTCTTAGACGACATTCCTAGAATGCTTGTCTTAGACGACATTCCTAGGATGCTTGTCATAGCTGTTCTAATGTGACAGTGTGCCCTCTTTTAAAACATTTATTTATGCTTTAAATGTATTTATTGTGAGGAAGAGGGTTGTGTGCACGCCACAGCACACCAGTGGAGGTCAGAAGACAACTTTGGGGAGTCACAGGGTTTTTTTTCTCTCCATCATGTGGTCCCAGGAATTGAACTCACGTTGTCCAGCTTAGCATCAGGTGCCTTAACCCACTGAGCTATCTCTCCAGCCCGAGACCTTTTTATAGGCACTGGCTGTTACAGAGTGTTTGCACTAAATAAAGGATGAAGGGTGTAGAGAGTTGAGTGACACATTTTACTTTTGGAAATCTGTGTATAGAAATACTAACTTGATCTTAGCAGCCACCTTTATGTCTGTCACAAATCATATGAACTGGAAGTGTTATATGAAAAATATTTTTCAAACCAAAAAAAAAAAAAATGGTTTTAAAGCTCATGAAATGCACTACATTATTTTATCTGTTGTGTAAGTGTCTTGCTTCAGGGTATCAATTCTAATTTTCTAAGAAAAATGTCCCCTCGTTGCCTTCTTTCATCCTTGAACTGAGAGAGTTCTCATTGCCCTGAGGGAGGTACTCAGCTGCACTGAGGGGTTTCCATCACTCGAGGTGTGGAGTCTGATCACCCCAGCTTTTTACAATACCAGTAACTCAACATTTTACGTGTCTCTCACCTGCCCAGAGTGAGAACGGGGAGAGCTGGAGTGGGGAGCATCATTTGTCAGAGAGACACAGACACCAGGAAAGAGCAAGAGTGAGAAGAACCAGGCAGCCAGGCTCCAGAGGAGACTGCGCTTTACAGTGGCACTCTGGCTGTGATCTCCCCCTCTGCGGGGTATCATGTGGTATGAGCACCCCACCCTGTCTCTCAGGTGGGATTATAGTGAACAAGCCCTGGAGTGTGCGCTGGGACACAGAGGGTCCAGCCACGGGCCTGGGCTCCTCAGTAGTTCTAGGAGGCAAGTTAATGGAATGTCTGGTGTTACCGATGCTTCAGCTGGAGCTGAGGGCTGTGTGGGGACCTCCTACGCCTCAGCAACCAGGTTTCACACCTCACACCAGAGTCTCAGGCCCCAGGGGTCAGCTCTTCAGCTGTTTGTCTAGTGGGGGAGGGGCTCCCAGCTACCACCTCAGCTTGCTCTTCCTCAGCAGGAACAAGGTGAGGAGGGAACTCTAAGTGCCCTATGAAATATATACATAACACTTAAGAGTAAAGAAAATCGGCGGGGCAGCAATGGCACACATCTTTAATCCCAGCACCCAGAAGGCAGAGGCAGACAGATCTCTGTGAGTTCGAGGCCAGCCTGGTGTACAGAGTGAGTTTCAGGACAGCTAAGCTTGCACAGAGAAACCCTATCTCAAAAGACCAAAACCAAAAAAATAAAATAAAATAAAATAAAAAGACAGGACTCCCTGGGCCTCACTGGCCAGCCAGCAGAGGCTGGCAAGTTCCAGGCCAAGGAGAGATAAGACCCTGTCTCAAAAACATGGTAGATGACCTTTGATATTGTCTTCTGACCTCAGCATGCCTGCACACATCACATATGGGCACACACACCTTCTCACAAACACATAAGCACAAATACAAAGAAAAACCCCACAAACACACACCCACACTCCTACCTTTGTGAACAGCTCAGGGAAATGCTCACTGTGCCCACCCTACCCAAACCCCTCCCCCTAGGAGGTTGTTACTATGTTTGCAGAGTCTGAAGAAGGGATGACGGCTGATAGCTAACCACTAGGGCCATGCCTGACCAGAGCTTTGCTGAGTTCCTGACCCACACCCGGAAAGCAGAACACACGGGCGTCCCCATGACAACAAGCAGCTTCATTCACTGTCTCACCCTGTGAAGTTCCCATCCACAAATCTTGCCTGTTCTAATATAAAGAGCCAGGAGGAGTGTGGCTGACAGTGCAGAAACTGCTCCAGAGCCTCGGGAAAGGTCCTCTGCAAAGGCTGCAGAGTGGACAGGCATCAGGAGCTGAATCCAGGCTGCTCCGAGTCCAGCCGATGCCCAGAACCTTGTCAAAATGCTTCTCCTCCATATCCCCATTACAGCTGGGGCTCCTGATGTCCTTCTGCATGGCCATGACCTCCCCGAAGCCAGGCACTCAGTGTCCCTCACAGGCCGGGTGCCTGGCATGGGCCTGCCCCTGAGCAAATGAGCACCTCACAGTACCATCAAGATCCAAGAAGAAACGGCGTTGAGAGCTGTTTCACAGACACCTGGCCACTGTTGAGCGAAGAACAAACATCACCTTTTACGGGGAATGACAACATGATTATGGTAAAAATGTCAAGGTTACTCTGCTTCCCTTTTTTATTTAGTTGTACCTTGTTGTGGTAGTGGTTGTTCTTGTTGTTGTTCTTGTTCATACAAGGTACCAAGAAGTGACAAATGCACAGGCCTGCCGTCCCAGCCTCCCAGTATCCAAGCCCAGCTCCCTTTGTTTGTTGCAGACACTCTACTTAATCTTAACACAATCTTGGTGACTGGAGTTTTGTGGGATAGCGCCTGTACATGCTGCATGTGTCTATAAATATTGTCACAGAGATGACCCCCTCCCCCTCTTATTGACAGGGTCTCACTGTGTAGCCTTGGCTGGCCTGGAATTCACTATGTGATCTTAAACTCATAGAGATCCATCTGCCCCTGCCTCCTGAGTGCTGAGATTGCAGGACTCAAGGTGCACACCACTGTGTCTGGAAACTAGAGACTGGCATCCCTGGGCAGACACCAATTTTTTAAAATTTATTGCTAAAGCACACTATGAATACATGGAAGCATAAAAACATTTCAGCTATCCAGTTCCACCTCCACCTTTTGATGTCCAAGGGTGTCCAGGACATCTCTTCATTGATGTCCAAGGCCACCTCAGCCAGATCCTCCCTCCAGTCCCATGGCTCTTGTCCACACTGGCCAATGCCAAACCTAGAGCTCACTGGTCCAGATAAATGGCCTGGGGGCATCACTCCTCCAACTCAGAAGCTCATGGGAGAAAGTCCTGTAAGTACCAGTGCCGTCCATTGGAGGAGCTGGTGGTGTGTGAAGACCAATGTGGGCACTTCAATATCAAGAGCCCACCTCTGCTAGTAGGTCCTAGGGCTTCTGCACATGCAGCCACACAGCTAACGGCTTTCTGGTCCTCTCCACAATAAGGATCAATCGGGTAAGGGGGGAAGTGGGATTTTGGTGCAGAGAAGAGGTAAGGAAAGGCCTTTCTGAAGAGCCATGGATAGGAGGTATCCAGGGAGGCTTTATAAGGGATCTACAGTCACAGCTAAGCCACCATCACTGAGCTGTTTCAGGGCAGGGCCCATCCAAGTGAAAGAATTTTCTGGATGCCTTCAAGATCTCCAAACCCAGCCCAGGAGGCAAGTGGCATTAGCTCTGAAGGGGAAGCCAAGACATTCGCACCTAGTTCTCCCACAATCCCACGGGTAAGCCTTCCCCTTAGAGCTCCTAGTCCCTCACTGTAGCATGAATCCTCCAAGCTTGGGTTCTGTTAGACATGAATGTGGCTTCCCTTCCTCTCTCCAAAGCTGGCCCTGGTGTCCTGGATCCACACACTTTTCTCTGTGAAGGGTTAGATTCTAAATCAAATTATGCAGGCCTCCGTGGTACCACAATATATCCATACAAGTCTCAGCTTCCCATCTCAGCTTCCCTGCAAACTAAGGTGGCCTGGACAACATGCAGATGGATGGCCCACTGTTGCTAATAAACTTAGTTCACTAAAACAACCAACGGGTTGGGCCCACCTGCCAGCCCCGTCACTGGCGGCTCAGTGCCTTTCTACAGACTGCAGAATCAGGCATGTTCATTGGAAGAGGTCTTCTTGTTGCTCTTCCTTGGAATGTTAATAGCTGCAGGGAGGCGAAGTGCTAAGAAGGGAAAACAAACTTTAAGGTCTTCCATAATGTTATCCTGTAGCATGTCAAAGCCTTGGGGAGAGGAGTTCTGGCAGAGAGAGGAAATCCTACCTGGCCTTCAGAAGGAGCATCTCCTGAACAGCTTGATACTGGCCTCCATATTCCAGTCATGTCTCCCTACACCCTCTCCACTCTCCTCCCTGCAGGGCTTGTGAGTATGTGCGGGAGCACATATGTCACAGAATCAGAGGACAATCTTGGGTGTTGGCCCTCCCCCCCCTTGCTTATAACAAGGTCCCTCTTACTGTTCACTTTTGCATAAGCTAGGCTAAGTAGGCTATGAGCTTCTAGCAATTCCCCTGTCTCTGTCTCCCTTACCCAAGCAGAGATGCCCTGTACTTACAGACACCCGCTCTACTGCCATGGCTTTTAAATGGATCCTGGGAACTGAACTCCAGTTGTCATGCTGGCGGAGATAGTGGTTCACGGAGCTTCCTCCCCAGGCTTTTAAAACATAGATCTCAGCTACCGCTCTCCTCCTCAAACTCCTGCTGCTGCTCCCTGCTGCTGGACCGAGCTCTGCTAAATGCCCAGTGTGCCTATCCCTAGAGAAGTCACAGTTGGCTTAGGCTGATCCTAGCAACGCTGTGCCCAATCTGAGCCATGACACAGTAGTGGCCAATGACTCAAGCAGAGGACAGCTGGAGACTTTGTGAAAAGTTCTCCAGAGCCCACGTAAAAGCCAGACATGTGATCCCAGGACTTGGGAGACTGGCAGATCCTGGAAGTTCATTGGCCAATGAGTCTAGCTAATCAGTGAACTCCAGGGTCAGTGAGAGACCTAGTCTCAAAAGGTAGAGAATGATTGAGGAAGACACCAACCTTGCACCCCTCCCATGTGTGTGTTCACACCTGCACACACACACGTAAGTAGAGTCACACAGCACACACAGATGGACACACACAAGTACAGTCACACAACACGCAGATGCACACACACACAAATATAGTCACACAACACACACACAAGCACAATCACACAACACACACACATTCACATACACACAAATACAATCACACAATACACACAGATGCACACAAACAAGTACAAGTCACATAACACCCATGCACACAACACACAAATACAGTCACACAACACACACACACATGCATGCCCACACAGGTACAGTCACACCACACATACACACATACACACATACACACACACAAGTATAATCAGACAACACGCACACACGTATACATGCACATGCACACAGAGTAGCAACACCTAGGGCTAAGATACTGGGAGCTGGATGATTCTACTCGTAAGCTGACCTCAGAGGAGAAAGTGGGCCAGGGTCTCTGTGACCCTAGCAGGTGCCTGCAACTCCTCCCAGGGTGAGGACAGTCACTAATTACATCAATCCTACCTTGTGTACAAGGAGCAGAGCAAAGGGCAATTCCAAGTCTCCCCAGCTCATGGCTAACTAGAGCCTCCCCTCTCCTGTCCTGTACACAAAGCATGAACCTCACCCAGGAAGGGAACAAGCTTGGTGGATGGTCCCTCCACACCTACCCACAGCAGCAGGTCAGACCAACAGGCTGCAGTCCTGGAGGCCTCTGGTCGGGTTAGCATGCAGAACCACAGACATCCCTGGTTCTATTTACTCTGCTCAGCCCCCAAAAGGCCTTTCAAGAGGCTAAGCTCTTGTGTATACATGTAAACTCCTGGGCAGTTCTCAACATATCCTGAATGGGCCTTGTGCCCAGTGGTCACCCTCCAAGGAGCGAGGTTTGGAATGTGCTCAAAAAACTTAATCAAGGCTTTCTCCAAATATGTGCATGAAGCTATGGAAGCTGGGCCTCCTCCTGCCTCATCTCCACGTGGGGCACCTCCTGGGCTGGAGCAGAAGGAGGAGGCGCGTTTTCTTGGCCTCCTTGCTGGTGTGGTGCCTCTCTGTCATGCGTGACTTTAAAAGGAAATATTGCTGGGAGTAGGTCCAGTGTGGGAGAAAAGCTGGAATCCAGGTTTTTGTGGGGTTTCCTAGTTGTGGCCCCGAGCACATACACCCAAGCTCCTTCCTTTACCATCTGTAGGCCCCATGGTACAGGAGTCCAGAATGATGTCTGGGCTGGGATTGCCTCCTGGAAAGCCCACCAAAACCAATTCTTTCCATCTCATCTCATCTTAAGAAAAAATTCAGGTTGCTAAGACAGAGTCCCAGCTGGGCACTTGACTTTCACACGGGGCTTATGAAACTTGTCAATCAAGGCTACAGTGTACCTGCTATAATTAACTCCATACCCACTTTACAGATGTGGACAGTGAGGGCCCTGTGTTCCTTACCCAAGTTACAGAGTAAGTGTCAGAGCTCAGATCCCAGAGCCTTCTGTAAAGCTGTAGAAGCTTTTTAAAATGAAAATCAGGAGGGCTGCCGAGAAGGCTCAGGGTGTAAGAGTGCTTACTATGCAAACATGAGGATCTAAGTTCAAACCTCCAGTACCAATCCATAAAACTCTAGTCACTGTTGTGCTTGCCTATAACCCCAGCACTGGGAGGCTGAGAGAAGTAGATCCCAAGAGCTCACTGGCCAGGTAGGTAGTCTACCTGAGACAGTGAAGGACAAGGGTTCAGTGAAAGACTGTCTCAAGGAAATAGAGTGGAAAGTGATAAAGGGAGACATCCCGAGGTCTCTGATCTCCAAATGTATGCAATACATACATCACCATTACCACCACCACCACCACCACCAACAACAACAACAACAACAACCACAACAACCACCGCCGCACATCACATCTCAGGAAGTCAGATCATGGCATCCACTACTTAAAGGCTACGCTGTGCCCTGCCAGCCTCCTCATCCCACCTACAGCCTCCTTTCCAGTGCTTCAGTATCACAAACTACATGTCCCCCTCCTTCTTCCTCCCTCCTCCCACCTCTCCCCTTCTTTGTGGTTTAAGAGGCCTAATCTAGTAAGGTGTTGGATTGCATTTTCATTTCATTTTTTTTCAGGTCAAGTGGTAAAGAAGTGATACCTTGTGGGGCGTGGGGGTGGGGACACCCCCAACTGAGTGTTTCTCTTCTCTCTTGTCAGTTCTTCTGGAGGCAGCAGAGGGGGAAGAGCATAGACAGGGGTAAGACTTCGTCTTCTGATTTCTGGGGTAAGACTTCGTCTTACGATATATTTAGGGTTGCAGTATAATAAAAAGTTTACTTACCTAAGTCTAAGTTACTATGCTATTGTAGCTGACCTGCCTTCTGTGCTCCTCTGAAGCCAGAAACTGCAGTTTCTGGCACTTAGCACCTCATCCTAAAACAGCAGGGGATTAAGTAAACGATTAATTGCTAGAGCCTTTTCCCTAGTGTCCAGATGCCTCTTGCTTGTTGGGCTAGGGGGAAGTTTGGAGCAATAAACTTCTATTGAACCAGGAGAAGAGAATAACACTCGCAGAAAGAAAAACTTTTACATAAGCAAATATGCATAATCTCACATAAATTCATATACAGATTCATGCTTAGTTTTTCATTTATACATATCCATTCATACCCAGCTGGGCCCAGCTTGCATGCATTCTCACAATTACATACTTACACACACACACATCATACATTCTCACAATTACATACTTATACATACATCCATACTTACATATGCATGTAGAGCAAAAGACCAAGCGCTGGTGCAGAAAGAACTCACTCATTCTGGTTGAAAAATGGAGCTCCAATCTTTATTACATCGAGAAAAAAAAGGCTTCTACCCTTTTAATGCTAAATGAATTAAACCCATATTTGGAAGAAAAAAGCTTTGTTTCTTTTAATAAGACTAAGCCTGCCTTGTCCTTACCATGAGACCTGTTCTGTCCCGTGGTAAAGAGAAGCCTGCCTGCTCCTTCTGCTCTCTGCATCATCTTCTTTATCCCTCTCGCCCTCTGCATTCTGCACATTGCTCTCTTAGTATTTTATGTTACCTATAGTTTCTAAGTTACTCCACTCTGCATTCTCCTTCTAATCTAAAAAGTGTTCTGTCTAAAATCTTCTCTTCAGCTCAGTTCTAACCTCCATTCCTCTCACCTCTATCCCCCAGTTCTGACTCTTCTCTTTGTCCTCAGCCTTTAAACATCTTTCAGAATACATGATCACATGTTTAAAAGTTCATCAAAAGTTCACACAGAAAATCAAATCATAAATTGAA
This sequence comes from Mastomys coucha, assembly GCF_008632895.1. NCBI lineage: Eukaryota > Metazoa > Chordata > Mammalia > Rodentia > Muridae > Mastomys > Mastomys coucha. Next base: position 77,164,953 of record NW_022196900.1, on the reverse strand, counting down.
ATAGAAGTTTACAACAGCGAATGTTTACATGTATATCCATTAGGAGTAATTACCTAGCTAAACATCCTTCACCTGTCTCAGCTCCACAGATTCACTGAAGATTTAAGACCATAAGTAAAGTTTTGTATAGATAAGTCCAGTCAATATTTTATCTTCTGTCCTAGCACTTATAATAAATCGTTAGTCCCCCTATTATGACCTTTGGTTAATAGTTTTACAACCTCTTGGAATGTGCTCTGAGTAGGAGAAAGTCTGGTTACCATCTAAGAGCAATTAACTGCTGACATTGGGAGACTGGCAGAGGTCTCATTGCAGTTTTGACTATCAGAAAAGGACCTAATAGCAGTCCCACTATAAGAGCTTAATAATCACAAATATAATTTTAGGAATTCTTATAGGATCATCATTAAGACTTAAGTCATCTATTTGTCTATATAGCATCACTACAAGACAGTACATCTTCATGGATATGCAGAGATCTGCTCCAAAGGGGTGTGCTATTACTTAGTGATTATTATATATGTATGATAATAACAGGAAAAGCATATTAATAGCAGGAATCTTTCCTAAAATTAATCCCTTACAGCCTTGCTTAATAATGGCTCACCTGTCACAGATTATATAATAATCCAAAGCAGGCATTTCAGGATGATTACCTGCTAGTTATTAGCTTGTCCTATTATGGGTCCTGACAATACCTTACAAGGGGGTTGTAGGAAACAACTTTCTTTCCCCCCCTCTTCCTCTCTCTCTTTCTTCCTCTCAGTCTTTGTCTCTCTGTCTCTGTCTCTGTCTCTCTCTGTCTCTGTCTCTCTGTCTCTCTGTCTCTGTCTCTCTCTCTGTCTCTGTCTCTCTCTCTCTCTCTCTCTCTCTCTCTCTCTCTTTCTCTCTCTCTCTCTCTCCCCTTCCTGCCATTCTTAATCATGAGGTGAAGATGCTTCCTCTACCACAGGCCCAGAACTGCCATCTACAGTAACCTCCACCACTATGAGTGGAACTCCTTTTTAATCATTACCGCTGGCATTCTGATACAGTGACAGAAAGGTGACTAATTGATCCCTTCCACCTGCCTTGGAATCATCACTCTAAAGTCACCTGCTGCCCCCTCCCCAACCCCTAACCTCTGACCCTGACCAGATCAAGCTGCCGCCACACCTTTTTCTCTTTGTCAATGTGTCCTGGATTTGGTGATTTTTGTACTAACGTGGGTCCCTATCTATGCTACTGCTGAACAAAAGAAATATCACAATGCACAGACCAGTCTACACTCTCTAGTCACCATATTTTTAAATTGGTAATGAAGGATAACATTGATTTTAATGTCTTACTGTGTTGATAAGTAACCCATAAGAAAACTACTAATGAGCTCGTTTGAACTCGTTGGAGTGCAGTGGACCTTCATACAGCCACACCCCGAGAGCTCAACAGCTTTACGGATCAGTGCCTTATGGACTGAACTGGTTCAATCTCTTTGTCCTAGTCAGGGTTACAATTACTATGATGAAACACAATGACCAAAGCAAGATGTGGTGAAAAGCATTTGTTTGGCTCACACTTCCAGAGCATAGTCCATCTCTGAAGAAAGTCAGGACAGGAACTCAAGTAGGGCTGGAACCTGGAGACAGGAGCTGATCCAGAGACCATGAAGGGGTTGTTTCTCATGGCTTGCTTCCCCTGGCTTGCTCAGCCTGCTTTCTTATAGAACCCATAACCACCAGCCCAGGGATGGGACCAGTCACAATGTTCTGGGGCCTCCCATCAAATGACTAATTAAACAAATGCCCCAGGGGTGTGTACAGCCTGATCTTATAGAGATATTTTCTCCCTTCTGGTGACTCTAGCTTGTATTAGTTGACATAAAACCATCCAGGACAGTCTTGTCCCCAGGGAGGTCACGTGTGGCTGTATTTTGAAGGTGCCACTGAGGGGTCCCTGCCACTTATTTTGGTTGATCTAGGAACCTGCCAAATGTGAAAGCAATTTGTGAAAACCACAAATGTCTTAGAAATTTTAATATACACCGGGCTCTTCGCAAGAGACCCATGCCCACCGAGACGGGCCAAGAAGAATGTTTTTATACTCTTTAGACTGGAATAATAGACTCACAGATCTGGATCAGGACAGCGAGTTCTAGGGACGTGGCTGTCAGATGAATGGAGGACAGGGAGAAATGGTGAGTTCCTTGGATTCTTCAGGCTGGCTGCAGCCCAATGCCAGGCCCTGAGGAAACACGCCATCGTCTGAGCATAATGGGCAGAGCGCTCTGATTACAGGAACCCAGAGAGCCAAACACTCACCTGCTCATTTGCTCACTCTGACACTACTTAGGCTTGTCATCTCTGTGCGCTCCACTGTCCACCGTGCCACATCCTCATAGTGATGAGCCAGCCTTTAGCCATCAGTCCAGCAGAAGTCCTCAATGGACTGCCAGGCCAGGAGAAAAGGACTCTGGCATCAGCTTTGTGGAGGCAGCCAGGAACCAGAGTGGCAAGAGCTAATGTGCTAATGTGGTATATCACTGATAGACCAGAAGGCTGGAGGATAAGACCCAGTTGTTGCTTTCTGTCACGAAGCATTTCTAGGCATAGTTTTAAAATCTCCTCTCGTGGGGCTGGAACGATGGCTCAATAGTTAGGAGAGAGTACTGCTCTTCCAGAAGACCTATTAGGTCCCTAGCATTCACATACACATCACACACATACACATACATACACATTCACACATACATACACACTCACACATACATACACACTCACACTTACATACACACTCACATACACACACATCATACACATGCACTCCCACACATACATACCCACTGCCACACATATAAACACATATATACATACACACTCACACATATACACACTCACATACACATCATACACACACACTCACACACATATACACCCATAAACACACATACACACATACAAACACATACAGACACACTTACACACATACTCATATACACATATACACACTCACATACACATCATACACACATACAGACACACATACACACACTCATATACACACACATCACTACACATGCATTCACACACATACACACCCATAAATACATACATACAAACACATAGAGACATACATGCACATCTACTCACACACATATACACACTCAAATACATACACACTCACATGCACACCCATACACACATACATACCCATTCCCACACATACGCACATACAAACACATACATACACACACACATACACACACTCACATACACATCTCACACACACATTCACACAGTACACACCCATAAACACACATACAAACATACCTATAAACACATACAGAAACACACACACACGTACAAAGAGTAATTAAAACTAAACTACATATTTTAAAACTCTCCCCTCAAGTTACTGCAAGGAGTGCAAGCTCACAGGTGTGAACCAAAACACAGGCTGACTGGTTTGCCATCTGTCTGAGCTGCTGCATCTTGCATAAGACAGCTCAGTCTCCTGCCGAGAAAACCTTCAGGCTCTGCCCTCCCCGCCCCTCCGCACACCTGCCTCTCTCCGCTCTTCCAGTAGATGGCACAGCTAACTGATTGCATCTATGAGCTGTGTGTGCCTTTCAACACTACCCAGCCAAGAAGGAGGTCAAGGAACTTGCCTCACTGTCTAAAAGGCCAGAGCAATGGAAAAAGGGACTGAGATTAGAAGGGCTCTCCCTGCGTGTCCGCTGCTGAGCTGCTGCTGATTCAACCCTTTGAAGTGGGGGTGGGGAGGGCATACCGATACACAAGCTCGGGCCCTGTTCTGTAAAAACAAACCGGAAGTGCCTCGTCCAGGGCCTGGCCTACTCCGGGGACTTCATCTTCATCTTACTTGATTTTTGTCTTGTTTGCGTTTGTGTGTGCACGTGTGCTCTTGCCTTGGCACCTCGGGCAGTGTAAAGGACAACTTGCAGGAATTCATTCTCTCCCTGCACCGTGTGGATCTCAGGGATCAAACTCAGGGCATCAGGCTTGGCAGCAAGCGCTTTCCTCCCCCCACCCCTTGAGTCTGTAATACACCAGTTCTGTACATTTCCTTTTTAAAGCAGTTGTTTAAGAGGTAGCTGGAGCTGGACTATCTCCAGTCGTCAATGTCTAAGCCCCTCACTCATCACAGGTTCTTCAGTTTTCACGGCTTTCTGGGAAATAATTTCTATACAAGTCCCAAAGATAGCTAGAGATATTCCGTAGTGAGGCTTTGCCACCGTCTCAATGCACTCTGTCTCACACATCCTCAGTCCCTATGGAATCCTTCCCTCTCTCCCCATACCCAGGCAACCACCTTCTACTTCCCATCAGTGTGGATTAGCTTGCTCTTCATCTAGGCTATTAGGGAGCTGGAAAAACCTACACTTCTCGCATTCAGTATAATAAATATTTTGAGACACCTCCATGAAGCACCCGTGTTCTTTTTCATTGTCTAAAAGTATTCCACTGTGTGAATATACACAAACTTGTTTATCCATTCATTTAAAGAAAAAAAATAAACCTGCAATGAGGACTTATGTTCAACCTTTGTGCAGACATGAATTTGCTTCCTCTTGGATAGATGCTAGGAGTACCCAGGAAATAGCTGAATCAGAAAAAGTAGGTATAGGGGTGGAGAGATGGGTCAGTGGGTAGGAGCACTGGCTGCTCTCCCGGAGGACTGTGGTTCGCTTCCCAGTATCCAATATGGCAGCTTATAACTGTCTGTTAACTCCAAGATCCCACGCCCCATACAGACATTCATGCAGGCAAAACACCGACACACAGAAAATAAAATAAAGTAAAATATGTTAAAAAGAAAGTATAGATTTAATGTTCTAGCTATGAGTTGCTAAGCTGCTCTCCCAAACATCTGTGCTGTTCCTGTTTCTTTCCGAAGCATGTGAGGGTTCTAGTTGCTCACACCCGTGTCAACACTCCACAAGCTCTTTTCAGTTGTGCTGTTCTGTGGGTGTGTTGCACCCCAAAGTGAGGTTTGTGCCTGTGACCATCATCTAATGGCCAGAATCATTTTGGAGGAGGAGAACTAAACAGCCTCTGAGAAGTGGGACAGCAACACTTGCTGGAAGGAGAGACATCTCAGTAGGGAGCCAGTGGTGCTGTGGGGGAGGCGGGCTCCAGATAAGGGGCAGGCATAAGGCAGTGATGTCATATGCTTCCTGGAGAAGCTGAAGGCAGGAGAGAAGCCTGGTGCCACTCGCATGCAGAAAAAAAAAAGGGAGGTGGGCATCGGGATGGCGTGCTCAGATTCACCCTAACACAGTAAGGGTGCCATCGAGATATCTGGTTGTGACCGTGGTAGACTACAGTTCTACAGCAAGTTAACCGCAGAGCACAGAGCATTTAAACTTCATAGAAGTGCTTCACCCATCACATCAACTAGTCAGCAACATCCCTTTACTCCCGGTTTGCAAAGGGCTAAGCCAGTCATCTGGTGCCCTGAGGCACACAACCCACAAACTCAAGCCCAGTAGCAGGAACAACAAGCATCTTAGTGGGCTCAGACCTCTGGGGCAAGTTTGCAGGGCTGGTACACTCTGGGCCCCGCAGGCTGCACAGCTGGGGTCCGGTCGCGGCATCCATGTGTCTTCCCTGCTCTGGAGAGCTGTCAGGAATGTCTGTGTAGAGATGGCAGGAATGGCAAGATATCTCAAGAGAGATGCTTGGAAGAGCCACATGCCAGAGCAGTGCAAGGCCAGCACCATATCTGAGGCCACTAACACCTGCCTTTACAAGGGGAGCTTCAAGATCTTGTGCAGTCGACCCAGCTGTGGAAACAAAGAAAAGAGGATCCTCTAATACATCCACTGGCACTGGCACTACCCAAATATGCTGATTTGGCAACCCTGGATCCTCCCACATTGTGAATCTGCCACCTCAGAGAGCCTGACACCCATCAGTAAAGGGGACACAAAACCAGAGCTCTGGCCAGCAGTGATGGCTCATGCTTTTAATCCCAGCACTTGGGAAGCAGAGACAGGTAGATTTCTGAATTCGAGGCCAGCCTAGTCTACAGAGTGAGTTCCAGGACAGTCAGGGCTACACAGAGAAACCCGGTCTTGAAAAACAACAACAAAAAAGAACAGAGCTCCATGTGGCTCAGGCCTCTTCCCCCCTTACACTCTACCAGTGAAACCCAGGCATAAGACCAAAGACAGCTTCAAGTTCCCCAGACAGACAACTGCCAGTCATCGATAGAACCTTCAGGATGAAAGGGGATCGTAGGCTCAATGGGCAACCTGCCACCTCTGCCACAGGAGTGATTTGTGCTGATCTAAATTCCTGAGGGGACAGGGGACAGGAAAAAAAGGTGTGTGCATCACAGTGGAGCAGTGACAGAAGGAACAACAAACTCTCTCTCCAACCCAAATCCCAGCTGGATACGTCCAAGGGGCACAAGACTTGTCTACAGATCCCAGATGGAAAGACAGAGACTGGTCACTTCATAGTGTCAGTCCCACTCATGGAGGAGGTGATGGGAAGTCTTGACTGTCAACTTGATGAACAGGATATCAAGTCATCATGAACATGTCTATGAGGAATGTTCTAGATTAGGTTAATTAAGG
>NW_022196900.1:77151063-77157147 GCF_008632895.1 Mastomys coucha | reverse complement strand
TCCCTCCCTCCCTTTCTCCCTCCCTCCCTCCCTCTCACTCTGGCATGACCCATGGCAGGCTGCCATGTCTTCCTGCCATGATGAACCATAACCTTAACCCTTTCTTCCCTCCCTCAAGTTGCCTTTGTCCCGTATTTTGCCACTGTGATGTTAAAAAGCAGCCAAGCCTCCTTCCCCATGGCAGACTCCCCTCCTCCAAACTGGGTGTTGATGCTGACAGATTTGGCAGTCAAGCCATCCCACTCTCCTAGGCGGAGCCTGGGAGGGGGATTCCCAGCAGGTTCTGTCTGCTTCCCTCTCTGCCCCAGGAGCCTGCTCCTCTGGGAAGCAGCAAGTTCCGCCTGCCTATCAAGCCTCTCTCCAGAAAGCTACAACGTGAGGTGAATGCCAATGGTCCCCACCAGGGGAAGGGGTGGAAATGACAGAGAATTCTGCTTACAGTTCAGATTCAATATTTGGGAGGGATAATCCTGAAATAAGAGCCTGCCTGATTTCTCTCCCAAGCCCATGAATGCTTCATTAGCTGCTACTTGACATTGATGGCTTAGTCTGATTGGCTTTATTGTTGAGTTGGACTCTAAGAAGTCCCCAAGACAGAGCAATCAAGTTTCACAATGGTCACAACTGCAGATTTGACAGCATGTGCCACAGCTGTGCCTTGGCCCTGGCTCCCGTAAGTGCAGGGGAATTTGTGTTATAGCCCCTCCTCCTGTGCTCAGCCTTGCTTGGCAACCCAGACCCCTGACTCAGCAGCTAGTGGGTTTCCTTAGCCATTCAGACTGGGTACTATTGCACAAAGAACTCCAGACTCCGGCGTCAGCAAAGATACTATGGGTTGTGGGCATGGGTAGGGTCTCCCGGATGCTGGGCTCTCTGAGAAACGAGGAAGTAAATCTGAACTCCACAGATGATGGAGTCTTACTGTGGATGGGGATCCCACTAGAAATGGATATGATAAACACAGTGCAGTGGGTGACACTCCACTTCCGTGGTGGGGCCAACACTGCTAGAATTCCCAAGGGGCACCTGGGAATGGGCCTACAGCCTGGGCTGGCTTTAAGACTAAACCCCAGAGCAACCCCAGGCCTGAGACATCTGCTGTGGCTGGAAAGGAACCGAGAGTCTCTTTCCTCTTCATTTGGCTCCCCCCACTTCCTGAGCACTCCCACTCAGCATGCCTCAGCACCTGTGTAAGTCATCTCTGCCTCTGCCACATCTTGCCCTCATCGGACCCCCTTGACCACAGACCTTCTGAAAGCACAGAGTACCTTATCCACGTCTGAGCCCTGGTGCCCAATGTTCAGAGCCTGATACATGTTTGCTGGCTGAACACAAAATGGAACCTGGCCATGTCATATGCTGGTGGCAGGAGAGTCACGTGAACCAACATCTGTGTCACACTCTTTGAGGGTCCAGGAATCCAGGTCCTTTCGTGGGGCATATTCATGCATTAGAAGGATCCCCTCCTTCCCTCATTATTGTGTGAGCCCTCAGAATGGACATCTGGAGGGTAAGAGGATGCAGGAACTGCTGTCAAAGATCTAAAAGCCCAGCAGGGAGAACAGGGTGCCATTGCCACAGCTGCCTGTGTAGTCTCTGGCAAGTCATTAACCTCCTTGTGGCTATGTCCTCCATACATAGGGAGCTGTTCTGTGCCATCTCTGATGTGTGAAGGACCTGTGTGCTCACAAGAGGACTTCCCATGAGGCCTTGGTGCAGGTGCTCACAGCCCATCCCCTCACTGCCCTGCTTCCTGGTCAGGGGCACGGCTTCCATCTATCATCAGAGGAAGCTGATGCTCAAAGAAGGAGTGCATCCATAATCTCATAGCAGTGAGATTTCATCTCTGCCTGATGCCAGTCACAGTCTCCAGACAATTGCTGGGCACAGGCAGGGTGGTTGGAGAAGAGGGGAGAGGATGTTCCTGTGGACGATGGGGCCTGTCAGAGGATGTTCCCGTGGACCATGGGGCCTGTCAGGCTTCCACCAACTCACTAGTTCCCAGATGGTGGTGCCAGACCTGCCTGCCTAGAAGGCTCCAACCCCATGCTTTAGTATCACGCCACACCATCAGATCAGTCTTCCCTCAAAGCTCCCACCTACCGTCCTCTACAGTTCAGCCTGTGTGGCTTCACCAGCACCCTCTATACTCAGTTGCACTCACAAACACACTAGTAAACAAAGCCTCCAAAACACACATTCCCAGGCACGACTCCCTCAGTTATCCACCCACATATGTGCTCACACTGGTCCACACTCTCACACATGTAGCACACACACGTCATTCCTACACAAACACGGACATACACATTCTCCTATACATACATGCCCAATACTCTCACATGCATGCTTGTACATTCCCATACATGTTCCCACAAGGGTTTGAGACTGTATGTGCATCCTCACACACAAATGCAAGCCTTCACACACACACCTACACACACCACACCACACCACAAACACACACATTCATGTACACACAAACCACACATACATATACACCATACACACAGACACACACAGACACATACATACACACCACCCCATATCACATCTGCCACCTATCACCGTGGAGGAAGCCAGAAACACTGAGAGTGGCTGAGTCAGAGGCCCTCACTGTCTCCCCAGCACTGCAGTTCTCATTAGGCAAATCTGGGCTCTACGAGAGGTAGGTCATCCCTTGCCTGCCCCAGACTCAGGAGGCCAGTGCAGCCTCTGCCTTTTTTGGGGCCCAGCCCTGCTGACTTCAGCATCTACCACTTAAAGACACCAGCAGGGGCTTTCCCTAAAAGGTCTCACACGTTTCCTCTGACAGCACCTTAAAGGAACACTACTAATGACAGCCTCCCTGTTGTGTGGGTAGGATGCCAAGGCAGAGATGGCTTTCCACATCACAGTGACTCAAATAGACACCACCTCAGTACTTCTCCTGCAGTGCTCCATGGTCATCACAAGGGGGCAGCCTTGACCCACTTCCCATGGTTGCCATGTCTCCAACCCATACCCCTCCCCCAACTAAGACCTTGAACCTAAATAAACCTGAAAGGTGTGTGTGTGTGTGTGTGTGTGTGTGGTATGTATATGTGATGTGGGTATGTATTTGTGTGTGCATGGTATATGTGTGTCCATGAGTATGTGTTTGTGTTTGTGTGTGTGTGTGTAGTGTATATGTATGTGTAGTGTATTGTATGTGTGTGTGGTATGTATATGTGGTGTGTGTATGTGTGTTATGTATATGTGGTGTGTGTGCGTGTATATGTGGTGTGTGTATGTGGTATGTATCTGTGGTGTGTGTATTTGGATGGTATATGTGTATACATGAGTGTGTGTGTGGTGTATATGTATGTGTAGATGTGCAGTGTATGTATGTGGTATGTATATGTGGTGTGTGTGTGTATCTGTGTGTGGTATGTATATGTGTGTGTATGTGTGTCTGGTGTGGTGTATCTGTTGTGTGTGTTGTATGTATATGTGGTGTGTGTGTGTGTAGTATATAAGTATGTGTGTGTGGTATATATATATGTGGGGTGTGTGGGTGTGTATGTACGTGGTATATATGTATGTGTGTGTATGTTATGTATATGTGGGGTGTACAGGTATGTGTGTGGTATGTATATGTGGTGTGTGTGTATTATGTATATGTGTGTTTATGTGTGGTATGTATATGTGGGGGGTGCATACATGTGTGTGTATATGTGTGTGTATTATGTATATGTGGTATGTGTGTGTGTGTGTGTAGACAGCCTATGGGTAGGGCATTCTGTGTGTGTGTGTGTGTGTGTGTGGACAGCCTATGGGTAGGGCATTCGGTCAAAGAGGAAGACACAGATTAAATGAGGATCAGAGTAACCATTAACATTGGGGCCACAGTTTGCTTCTGGGTTTCCTGGCAGCCATGACAAAAACAAATCCATATTTTAGGCCACTTGCTTCTCTGAGGCACTACCAGAAGGTCTGCCATGCCATGGTCTCTACAGCTCCCTACAGGGTTTTCCAGGGCAGCACCCACATACCCACCCGCTTGTGTTACCCTTTGGTTTAAAGTGTCTAATAAACACTCTGGTTTTTCTGACAGATTTTTTTTCCTAAGCACATTCTAATCAGATGTTCATGCTGGCTGTCCTCAGAATCCATCTTCTAAGGTCACCAGTGACTTCACATTCTCAAACCCAGGACTTCTTGGTCATAACTTTCCTAGTGTCAAGCACAACCTTCGTCCCAGTTGGTACATCCTCCTTTCTTCATTCCTTTCTCTCTCTCTCTCTCTCTTTCTTTCTTTCTTTCTTTCTTTCTTTTTTTCTTTCTTTCTTTTTTTCTCTCTTTCTTTCCTTTTTTTATTGGATATTTTCTTTAGTTACATTTCAAATGTTATTCCCTTTCCCGATTTCCCCCACCAGAAACCCCCTATCCCATCACCCCTCCTCCTGCTTCTATGAGGATGTGGCCACACCTACCCACCCACTCCCTCCTCCCCACTCTCGAAATCCCTTACATTGGGACATAGAGCCTTCACAGGACCAAGGGCCTCTCCTCTCATTGATGCCTGACAAGGCCATCCTCTGCTACATATGCAGCTAGAGCCATGGGTCCCTCCAAGTGTACTCTTTGGTTGGTGGTTTAGTCCCTGGGAGCTCTGGGGGTACTAGTTGGTTGATATTGTTCTTCCTATGGGGTTGCAAACTTCTTCAGCTCCTTGGGTCCTTTCTCTAACTCCTCCATTGGGGACCCTGTGATCAGCTCAATGATTGGCTATGAGCATCTGCCTCTGTATATGTCAGGCTCTGGCAGAGCCTCTCAGGAGACAGCTATATCAGGCTCCTGTCAGCAAGCATTCCCTGGCATCCACAGTAGTGTCCAGATTTGGTGACTGTATCTGGGATGAATCCCCAGGTGGGACAGTCTCTGGATGGTCTTTCCTTGAGTCTCTGCTCCACTCTTTGTCTCCATATTTCCTCTCTTGAGTATTTTGTTCCCCCTTCTAAGAAGGACTGAAGCAGCCACACTTTGGTCTTCCTTCTTCTTGAGCTTCATGAGGTCTGTGATTGTTTATTGGGTATTCTGAGTTTTTGGGCTAATACCCACTTATCAGTGAGTACATACCATGTGTGTTCTTTTGTGATTGGGTTACCTCACTCAGGATGATATTTTCTAGTTCCATCCAATTGCCTAAGAATTTCATGAAGTCATTGTTTTTAATAGCTGAGTCATCCTTTCTAAACCACTCTCTGGCTCCACCCACCCCCACCCTCATGTCCTTCTCCAGGGCCTCAGCTCCACACAGGACTTGACACAGCAGATACACCCTGGTGACATTTCTATCTCTGCTCACAGAGATAGAAATCACCTGCCTCTGTCTGGCAGGTGTCTCAGGTTTAACACTGTCAAGACCACACTTGCTCCCCAATCTTTCCTGTTCTTCCTGTTTCTCATCTCTGTCAAGGGCAGCATTTGGTGTTTGACTCGAGATGACCTTAGCTCTGTCCTGGGCTCCTTTCCTTCTTTATCCACAGGCACAGAATCCCATAGACTCTGATTACAAAGACTGGCATGTAGGACCCAGTCACTCACCGTTCTCGGCCTCTCCTACCCAGGTGACCACTGGTTCTGCAGTGTGGCTCTCACTTCAGGTACTTGTCACGCCTCTTAAAACAAAACTGCCATCGGGAAATGTTTGTCATTAAACCATTGAGAGACCCAAGTCTTCGATGCACATGGCCTACAGAGAGGATCGGTTTCTGGGAATTGTTTTGCAAGTATGAAAATATTGACATTTTCTGAACAGCTGCCATGTGCCGGGAAGAGCTGCACAGATGACTGTGGCCTGTGAGAGGCGAGGAACTCTGAAGACTAAGCACATGCTCATGGGGAGAACTGGATGTGTTTGTACACTCAGGGCTTCGAGTACTTGCTGAGCACTGATCATGTGCCAGGTATTGTTCTGAGAGAAGACAAACAGTCAAGTTACTCATTCTAACATCTTATGTCACAACAGAAACATGTGGGGTGGATGGATGGGTGGGTGGATGGATGGATGGGTGGATGGATGGGTGGGTGGATGGATGGATGGATGGATGGATGGATGGA
>NW_022196900.1:77123479-77150939 GCF_008632895.1 Mastomys coucha | reverse complement strand
GGATGGTTGGGTGGATGGATGGGTGGGTGGATGGGTGGGTGGATGGATGAATGGATGGATGGATGGGTGGATGAATAGATGGGTGGGTGGATAGGTGGATGGATGGATGGATGGATGGATGGATGGATGGATGGGTGGATGGGTAGGTGGACGGGTGGGTGGATGGGTGGATGGATGGGTGGATAGACAGATGCGTGGATGGGTGGACGGGTGGGTGGATAGACAGATGGGTGGGTGGGTGGACGGGTGGGTGGATGGGTGGATAGATGGGTAGATGGCTACAAAGAGAGATAGAAAGATGGTGGATTGATGGATAGATAGATAGATAGATAGATAGATAGATAGATAGATAACAGATACCACAAGCTTTCAAGATGGGAGGATCAGGAAAGATATCTTTGAGAGAGTGATATTTGACCTGGGTGAAGAGCAAAGACCTGAGATGAGAGACCTTTGATGAGCTTTTACAATGTTCAATATGGTAAGAAGAAAAGCCCTGGAGAAGCTGGAAATAGGAGCAAATCTCCACATACTAAAGGCTACATGGCAAACTTAATAGCCTGTGCTATACTAAATGGGGGGCTCTGCGGGCATTTCCTCTAGGATCTGGGATTCCCATGGTGCCCAATCTCTCTGCTCATATTCATTGTAGTACCTAACCTGCCAGGAGGAGACCAAAGAGGTTAGAAATAGACACCAAAGGGATACAGGCAGGAAGAGGAAGAACTCGCTCACTCCTATGTGCAATGACATGATCCTAAACTGAAAAAGCCCTAAGACTTCACCAGAAAACCCCTAGACCTGATAAACACTTTCAGCAAAGCAATTAGACACAACCAGTATATAAAAATCAGTAGCTTTTCTGTAGACCAAGAGTGAACTCTCTGAAAAAGAAATCAGAGGGGGAAATTCCATTCACAATAGTTTCAACAACAACAACAACAAAAAAAAAGCCCTAGGAGGTGAAAGACCCCCACAATGAAATCTTTAAGCTACTGAAAAAAGAAATTAAAGAAGACAGTAGAAGATGCAAAGAGCTTCCGAGCTTGTGGGCTGTCTGAATCAATGTCAGGAAGATGTTTGCATGATTGAGCATAATCCAGACTCATTGTAAGACCATGAAAATCCCAGTGAGATTCCACAGTGAACTAGAAAAAAAAATCCTAAAATTCTTATGAAAGTACAACCTATCCTTAGAAGACACCAGCACAGGAGGGACCACAATGCCTGATCTTAAATTATACTACAGAGCCATAGAAACGAGCAGGGAAATGCTGGCACAAAAACCAATCCAGACCAGAGAGCCCCATGGAGTGCCCAGCACAAAACCCACACAGTGACAGATGCCTACGTTGTCAAAACATACACTGGAGAAAACTCAGCTTCCTTAGGGCTGGGTGCTGAGAAAAGTGAAACCAGGCCCATCTCTTGCCCAGCACAGAAATGAAGTCAAAGCAGATGGGAGATCTTGATGGAAGTCCTGAAATTCTGAATTGTGTGAGGACAAGGGATGAGCAAACCATTTTAAGATAGCAAACAGGACTCCATCAGTACAGGAAATAATCCTAACAATCTGCAAATGGGGTTCAGATGGAATAGGTTTAATTCACAAAACCAAGACGCTTCTGCACAGACAACAGCCTGAGCGAAGAGACAGAGTGGGAGAAAAGGCATCTGCTCATTACAGAGGGTGTTAATGTCCAGGATAGTACATAACTGTAGGAACGGAACACTAACTAGGTGAACAGTGGAGGGGAAGTAGGTAGATCTCTATGAGTTTGAGACTAGCCAGGTCTATATAAGTTCAAGCTAGCCAGAATAGCATAGTGAAACCCTGTCTCAACACACACACACACACACACACACACACACACACACACACACACACACCAAAATAAAGCATCCTCATATCAATAAACAATCTAGTGAGTTGAATGGAGATTTCTCAAAAAGAAATACAAATGGCCAATAAATACTTGGAAAAGGTGTTCAGTATCACTAGCCATCAGGGAAATGCAAGCCTGACCTGTTTGAGAGTCTCTCTCACTCTAGACAGAATGGCTGTGCTGTGGGGAAAGAGGAAGTCCCATTCATTGCTCCTGGGTGTGTGAACTGGCACAGCACTATGGCAGTCAGCATGTAGGCTCTTCAAAGAACAGAAACCGATTCACCATGTGAGCCAGCTGTACCACTCTTGAGTATATACTGAAAGGACTCTTCGTTAATGCACCGCAAAGATACACTCGTGTCCACTGTTGCAGCTGCACTGTTGACAGCAGCCAGGAAGTGGAAGCAGCCACAAGAAGGATGCAGAACCATGATACGTGTATATAAAGATGTTATGATGAAACCCATTGTTAATGAAACATAATTTGATGTGCTTAGGGAGCCATGGAAGCTAGAGGGTTGATGAAGCCCAAAGAGTAAAGAGCAAAATTTTGGAGCTGAAGTCAAATATGAAGAGGATATGCCCGAGGGAAGCCATAGCTGGAAGGAAACCTTTGGATTTGCTGAGTGTGAAGTGGAAAGCTGTGTTCAGTTGGAGCAGCGACAGCCATGCTCTGACTCAGATCCTCACAGGTCATGCTGACTGATGTGTGGAGAAAGGCCAGCGGAGGGTAAGTGTGAGTTCAGTGAATCAGCTCGGGTGCTCATGATGGCTCATTTTAGGCTTCAGCATTTCTCGGCTGCAGTGTCCCATTGTTTAGTCAAACACCAATCCAGATGCTGCTCTGAAAATATCCTTATTTAGATGTGGTTAATATTGACATTCAATAAACCTTGAGTAAAGCAGACTGCCCTCCATGCTGGTTGGGGAATAGGGGGACTTCTTTTAGTTAAGAGCAAAGATTAAGGCTTTCAGAGGAGACGTTGAGCCTGGAGAATGAACCCAGGACTTCCACCTGCACCTCTGAATGCTGCCCCGCCCTCAGATCTCGAAATCCACACTGCTCCTGTACAAAGGCTTCACAGAGAACGGCTGTCAGTCACTAGGAGGGACAGCTGCAAGACAGAAACAGGCCTGGGGTCTTCTCCCAGAACCCGTATACATACTGCAGGGGGTGGGGGGGATGGGAGAGAAGGGCTAGGAGAGACAGACAGACGGATGGGTGGATGGACAGACGGATGGTGACAGAAACAGACTCCCTCTTTAAATGGTGTGTTTCAGGCAAGTGCTATAGAGCACAGCGGTGCAACGCTGTAGTCCCAGCACTCAGGAGGCAGAGGCATGAGGGACTTTTGTGAGCTCTGGGCCAGCCTGATCTATATAGTGAAACTCACTCCAAAGTAAAACAAAAATCATAAAACACAAAAGCAGACCCAGGCTCCAGGCCCAGAAGGTGACATTGACTGAGATGTGGTTACAATGACGTCTGTTCTGTCAACATAGGGTGTGAGGGTCAACAGAGTCAGACAGGCTATATTTAACTGCTCTGTAGGGAAGGGTTCACCAGAGAACAGTTATCTAAGGTGGGCATGTGGATCGATCACACTGAGGAACTGGGCAGAGCTGAGTAAAATTAGAAACTGTGACACCTCCATGTGAAAATATCCAGCCTAGACTTAAAATAGACACAAAGGCAACATAAAATGATAAGAATTCACTACAGCCTGCAACAACTCTTAGCTGAATTGTCAACCTGTCAGCCTGCCCTACAGATTTCAGACCTGTCTGTCCTGACAGTCCCACAAGCCAGTTCCTCAAAGTAAATCTAGGTAGAGAGCATAACAGATGGATTGATGATTGATTGACAGTCAGATAGATGAATGGATCCCGTGGATACTGTTTCCCTGGAGACCTCTGCCTAACGATGCTGTTACAATAATTCATGAGACCAAGGATAATAGCTTGGATCTTGGGGAGGAGGTAAGGCATGGTTGGTTAGAAGCTAAGGAGATTCTGAATGTCAATACAACTGAATCTTTGAATACATTGAATTTGACAAACGAAAAAGAAGTGTCAAGAAAAACCCCTTGAGTTTTGACCTGTCCCCTCCCTCCCCCTGGGCACATGGTAATATCATCAACTGTGATGGGAAAGATGAGTATTCCCTGGGACAGAAGGCATGAAATTCCTTGAAACTGCATGACACTACCAAAGCAGGTGACTGTAGGAAGAGAACAAGTCCTGGTGGCCCTGGTGGGTTCTCACTTTAGGAGACAAGCAAACAGAGGATGACTAGCCAAGGAAACTGAAGGGATAGGGGCCAGCATGATGTCAGAAATCTAGAAAGCCCATATGCCCAGAGCCAAGTGGACAAGAACTCTGAGAGGAGCTCCTGAGGGGGAGAGGGGGGTGACAGGAAGGTGGATGCCAAGCAGGCACTCGATGTAGGAAGAGGAGCACCAAAACCTACAGAGATACAATATTCTCTATCCTCATTTGTGTGAGCTTCCACAGGCTGGTGGGGCAGTGGTTTTCCCATGTCCTGATGACACCAGATGATGTAAGTGAGCTGGTCAGGGTGGCAGTGAGGATTTGCATCAGTGGCAAGTTGGCCTTCATGGATGGTGGGTCATTTGTGAAGAGATTAGAGATGGGATTGGAAATTTTGAGTCTTGACAGGCAGAAAAGGAAGTCATGACTCATTCCCTGGGAACAATGGCCCCAGCTGGAATACTGGTGGCTGGAGAAAGGAGGGCTCCAACCCCAGGACCTTCACACTCTGAAGGCTGGCTTTTATCCCTGGAGATGGTGGTCAGTGGTTGAGCTTGTCCCATGAGAAGAGTGGAATGGTGGCTCATGACAATTTCAAACACTGGAGAACGTGTCATTTTTCTACAAATCGGAAGCTAAAACCTCAGAAGGTGTATCACTCATCTGAGGTGATATGGCTGAGGAGATCCAGTACTCCGGATGGAATGGCAGAGTCCAGCCTAAAAGGCTGGGAGTCAAATCTGTTCCCACCCCAGGTTCAGAAACTGGGCTTGTCTGGGAAGATTCTGTGGAGAAAAGCAGGTGGTGAACCCATCCCCTGGGCATGTGCTGCAGAAGTGATCTATCTGGGGACAGGGACAGACAATGGTTTCCTGGGACAAGAGCTGTTGGTTCCCACAAACACTGTAAGGTTACTAATTGTGTTACTGACTTCAGTGGTGAGGAAACAGACTTGTGGAGGGTAAGGAAGGTTGCATGATGGGTAGCTGCTGGAATCTGGGCCCAGGTCCACGTCTCCTTCCCTGCCTCCCTGCCTCCCTGCCTCCCTGCCTCCCTGCCTCCCTGCCTCCCTGCCTCCCTGCCTCCCTGCCTCCCTGCCTCCCTGCCTCCCTGCCTCCCTGCCTCCCTGCCTTCCTCCCTCCCTGCCTCCCTGGAGCCTCTTTTTCTATAGCCACACAGGCTGAGCACAGATAGGGGTTCTAGACAGAATGCCAGCCTGTCCCTTCTACTCCCCAGGGGAGCCCAGGCAGGGTGCCTAGTCATACCTTGCATTACTCATGATCAAACATGTGAGCTACTGTTATCTGCTGGTTGTTAGCATCTTAGAGAGAAGAGAGTGTGAGACTCCAAAGACTCCAAAGAATAAAGGCCGAAGTCTGGATTCAAAACAAGACATAAGAAACTCCAAAGTTCACCGGAGCCTTTTATCTATTTCAATGTAAGATAAGCAATCGTGGAGACTAGGTGTTCTGGGAAGATGAAGTCATACATGCAGGAGCAGGACTGGCCTGAAGGAGCACATCACAACATTCAATTAACCACCAAGCTGAGTGACTGTAGGCACCCAGGTCAGCTGTAGCGGTTTCAGCTCAGGCTCATGCTGGGATATCTGCCACGTGTCAGTCTGTACCAGGGCCAGCTGAGCCCTGGGCAGAACCACTGTTCAAAGTAGCTGGACCTGGCCATGGTGATAACCCCATCAGAGACTTGATCCTCTTCTCCCTAACCCAACCTTCACCCACTGGGGAGGTGCACTGTGAGATTAAGGGACCTGTTACAGATGAGTCACCCAGAGAATGAAGGTAATCCAAGGGGCTGGAGGCCATCTTATCCACAGCTACCTTTGTGGGTGGCTTCTAATAGACTTGTGTGACCAGAGAGTAAAAGAAAACCTTGATGTGACACCCCAGGCTCACACAGCAGCTGCCCCAGTGCTGGCACTGAACCCTTCCTTGTCGTCTTCTGCAAGATCTGAGCTCTTTTTTCCACACCATGTTGATCTGCTGGCTGCTAAGATACACAGTTGATAGGGTTACACTCACTTGTACTTGGGTACAGATGGGAAAGGACAGGCATAGGGCTGGGCAAGGGCTGGTTACAAGGCTGGTCTTTCCACAGTTCTGGAGTCAGCACAGGATGCTGGACATGAGAGAAGTTAATACTGGAAAACCCTGAAGTCAACTGTATGTGCCCACCTTGCTCTGAGCCATCTGCCTGCATCTCAAAGAACCATGAGCTGACCTAAGCTAGAGACAGGAGGGAAGAGTCAAGTTGGCCTAAGGCAAATCACTTTGCCTGGTATCACTTTCCTGATTCATCACCTTCCCCTCCTCCTAGGTGTGGAGGAGATAGTGGAAAGTGAACTGGTCCAAGGTCTTCCCACAGAGCCCTATTCATGCCAGGCCTTTGACAGACCATGTTCCCACAGGCTCTGGATTCTCCATCATCATCGTCACCCCCACCCCTTCCTGGGAACCAAGTCAGAATCTGTCAAAGAGCCAGGCCTCTGTCAACCCCACCCCAGTCAGACAGTTAATAAGTGACCAGAGCTCTGGACCCTGGCCTATAAGGGGCTGCTGTCCCAGAGGCAGGTGGCAGACAGGTGGACCGCAGAGGAAGCAGGAATTTAGCGGTGTGAGCTGGGAATCGGGGCCATGTCAGGAAGCCAACTGTGGGCTGCTGTTGTCCTGCTGCTGCTCCTGCAGAGTGCACAGGGTGTCTACATCAAGGTGAGACCCTGGCCAGACTGCCTTTGATCTGGAGGACCTGGGCTCAGCCCAGCAGCCAGTCTAGACTGAGACACCTGCTGGGTTGGGGCTGCAGGAGTGTCAACATCGATAGTGATAGATGTCATGAGAGCAGCAGG
The DNA here is from genome assembly GCF_008632895.1 of Mastomys coucha. NCBI lineage: Eukaryota > Metazoa > Chordata > Mammalia > Rodentia > Muridae > Mastomys > Mastomys coucha. Next base: position 77,143,914 of record NW_022196900.1, on the reverse strand, counting down.
CTTAGTCCGCTCTGCTCCCCTTGGAAGTCAGCACAGCCACAATGTGGAAGGGACCCCAGAGGAGCCCAGAGGGAATCTCTGTGGTTCCCTTCCCTGTGCTCAGCGACATGGGCAAGTCACTGAATGGATTCCCTGGTAGGAAACCTTTGTGCTCAGTGAAGGATAAATGGTGCCAGGCCCAGGTGAACATGCTCTAGGCAGAGCAAAGGCCAGACAAAGGGAACATGGACTTCAGCGCCCTCCCTGATAGTATTGGATGGGTGGGGCATGGAATCAGCCCTGGCTGTCCTGTGGCAGGATGCTTCTGGTCCCCCAAAACCTGTGTGACTACAGTCTAGCATCCTTATCAGGCAGGGTTTCCAGGAGAAGAATAAAAGTGAGGGGAGGGGTTGAGAGAATCAGTCTCAATAGAGAGAACTTCACAGGCCAGTGCAGAGAGATGACCTGTTCGCTGCCCTGTCTGGTGTCAGGCTTCCATGGGGGAAGGTCAGGTCAGACTGGAAAGAGACGAAGATAGAATTTGAATACACAAGGGTCTTCCCGTGTCTGATGCCCATATGATGGCCTACAGAGCTCCAGAGCCATTTGTGAGCATCCTAAAACAGAAGACTTCTTCTATGCTGTTGGTGGCAGATCTCAATGCAACGTTCCACTCACAGGCTGCTTTTCCACTGTGGCTTGGACTCTGTGAGCACAGAGAATATTCTGGAAGACTCACGGGACCTTGATGAGCCCAGTCTCATGGCACTGCCTGCTCCTAACCAGGGCCTGATGACCTTTCACCCCTCCCTTCTCCCTAGTACCATGGCTTCCAAGTCCAGCTAGAATCAGTGAAGAAGCTGAATGAGTTGGAGGAGAAGCAGATGTCCAACCCCCAGCTGTGGAAAAGTGGCCTCCTCCCTGCTGTGTGCCACAACCCAGCCTTGCCCCTGGACCTCCAGCCTGTTTGTGCCTCCCAGGAAGCTGCCAGCACCTTCAAGGCTTTGAGTAAGGATATCCACCCTCAGATCTTCCTGCTCCTCTCTCTGCACCCTCCCCTACCTCTCCACCCTCAGCTGTTTCTGTTAAGCAACCCAGTGGCTGTGGACGGGGACTTGGAGGGTCACAGCCCCTGCCCACCCCAGATCTGCCCTAGTCTGGGCACATTGATTCAAATAACAAAGAACTCCACAGTTCTGAGAAGTTCCTCAAAGACCTCACAAGTTGGCAGGGAGGGACTCTGGGAAGAGACAGACGTGATTCCAGGAGACACACGCATCTGATATATCTGATGCGATCAAGCTTGGAATGGCTCCCTGGGAGGTGACAGCTAAGCTGAAATGGGAAGGGTGGAGAAGAGCTGGATACACGCTGCTGCCATCTGCAAGCATTTGTGTTCCTGCTCTGGGTAGGTCCTGATCCATCCCTCTTGTCCAGGACCTTTCCTACAACAGTCAAGTCAGGTTGATCGGCCCATGTAGCAGATATGAAACCTCAGACGAGGGAGGTGGGGAAATACCTGAGAGAAGAATCTAGGCCCTGGTCCCCTCACTCTGAGTCCAGAGCAGAAATTTCAATATGGAACACACCAGGTTCTCTCCCTAGGAGCTCCTCTCTGCAAACTGGATGACAGCATCCATGACCACTGAACCCCAGGGTCCAATTTCAACTAATCTGCCTTCTTCCTACACAGGGACCATCGCTACCACCGACGAATGCGAGCTATGTATAAATGTTGCCTGTACGGGCTGCTGATGAAATGACTCTGGGTGTCTGAAGCCCACTCCGGACACCTCCCCCATACCCCAGCCTGTCCATACTTAGGCACCATTGAAGTAATCGCCATCCTCCCAGCATAAATGGATCCATAGCAAGACACTATGGATGCAAAGCTGCCATATTCGGCCCCCAGGCAGCTGCACCTGATTAAAGATGCTATCCACAAAGCCAAGTGTCTGTGTGCTCATTTCTGCGCTGTGGGTGGGGCATCTTGAGAAGCTGGATGAGAAGCAAAGAAAGGCCAAGCTGAGAAGTTCCTACCCACATTTCCAAGCCCAAGGAACTGACTCATGGCGCCCACATCCCAGGTGAGGGAGCCTAGGGTAGCCCAGACTCTGCAAACCTTCTCCCCTGGGGTAACCCAAGGCTTTCCAGCTCCGGGACTAGAACTCTTGACAGAGAACAGTAGGGAATAGGTAAGGGTATGTTTGGGATGGAATGCCATCAACCAGTCCAGTAACAGTCAGGAGACTTTGTTCTCCACAGCCTGGTGACATTCTCCCCTTTACAGAGTGTCCATTTTGTGTTTGAGATACATGCAAATTTCTAAATCCTTGGCAAGATAATTCAGAGTCTTCAACAGTCCGAAGACATGAGTAACACAGCAAGAGCCAGGTCCTTTATTTATAAAGAATGTCCCTACAGAGTCACAGGCTGGGCAGAATGGCCAGGCAATGTCTTTCCAGATAATATAGCCCATTCTCTGGCCACTCTTTCAATGTGTCCACATATCCTTGGCTGTGGATGATGATGCCAAAGGCAAGATTCATTGTGACCACCATCCATCTCTCCTGAGCGATGGGAACCCACCCCCTGTTAGATTAATGTAGAATACTACCAGATGGCATCTCCTCCCAGGCAAGCATACTTACAGAACACAAGGCTGTGACTGCTGCTCTGTTGTGGCCTGAGCCATGAAAGGTGGAACTCAGGGCTGAGGCCTTTACTCCAGTCAGGATTTGTCCTGGAAATTCCCGGTATGGGGTTTCCCACGGGGGCAGGTTTGCTACTTGGTCTTTGACCTGGGCACCGGAAGGAAGGAAGGCTGGGTGCAAAGGGCCGGTTGAGTACACAGACAGCTGACAGACCCACCTGCTCCTCCTTGTCATTCCCTAGCATCTGTCTCAGGTCTCTGCCAGGGGAACGGGGGAGCCTGATTGTGTCTCTTATACTTCTGTGTGCCACCATGCCACCTCTCAAATCTGACTTGAGCCCAAACGTCATCTATGTGCATTATCCTTTTCAGGGACTGTGTGTCCTCATCCATTCAGGGAACTGCCAGTGGAGAGTCACCTGGAGCCTGCACTGCTGCAAACACACACACACACACACACAGTACAATAAGAAATGTAACATATACCCTGCATTCCTGCGCTCTTATCTTTCTCCTTCAGGAAGTAGTCAGTTACTCCACAACAGTCACACCCTTATCTCCTTTCCTCACTTCCTCCTCCTCCTCCTCCTCCTCCTCCTCCTCCTCCTCCTCCTCCTTCTCCTCCTCTCCCTTCTCCCTCCTCCGCAGTCCCTGGCAGCCACTCTTCTCTCTGCCCGACTCAGTTGCATCTGTTTTAGATTCCAATTCTAAGTGAGGCTGTGTAGTATTTGTCTTCTTGTTCCCAGCTGATTTTACCAGTGCAACATACTCATGTGCCAACTTTATCACAGGTGACAGGATTCCCTTCTCTTTGGGGTTAAGCAGTATTCCACTGCATATGTGGCATGTTTTCTATATCTCAGATCTTGGCTGTTGAAAACATTGCTAAACATGGCAATGCAGATGGTTTTATAGTGTATGGATTTTGTGTCTTTGGGCTACATACCCAGAAGTGGAACTACTGAGTCAATGGCAGGTCTCATTAATTGGGGGGAGGGGGCACTCTATACTACTGTCCCCATAGATAGTCATTTGCCTATTTTTAAGATAGGGTCTCATATACCCCAGGTTATCCTCCAACTCATTACATCCATGATTTTCTGATCCTCCTGCCTCTACTTTCCTGGAATTGGGATTATAGCCATCTACCATCATGGCCAGTTTATGCAGTGTTGACTACTGAGCCAAGGACTTCATGCATGCTAGCTGAGAATTCTATCAACTGAGCCACATCTTCAGCCCAGCTACATTAATATCACTCACCTTTGCTCCACATCCTTTCTAACACTATCATTATCCTGTATTTCTTTGTAGATATGTTTATTTTATAATGTATGAGTGTTTTGACTGCATATATGTCTGTGTACCATGTGCATGCCTGGTGACCTTGGAGGTCAGAAAAGGGAGTCATGTCCCTGGAACTTGAGTTAACAATGCTTGTGAGTTGCCATGTGGTGCTGGGAACCAAACCCAGGTCTTCTGCAAGAGCAGCCAGTGCTCTTAACCACTGAGCCATCTCTCCATCCCCCATGTTATCCCATGTTTTTAAATGCCCCCATTCTTAGAAGTGTAAAGTGATGGTCAGTGGTGATGCACACCTTTAGTCCCAGCACTTGGGAGGCAGAGGCAGGTGGATTTCTGAGTTCGAGGCCAGCCTGGTCTACAGAGTGAGTTCCAGGACAGCCAGAGCTACACAGAGAAACCCTGTCTCAAAAAAAAAAAAAAAAGTGTGAAGTGATGCACTGGGGCATTAACAAACATCCTTCCCCATGACTTGTGGCCCTGAGCATCTTCACATGTGTAATTTTTGTGTATCATCTGGGAAATGTCTCCTGGGACCTCCCTCATTTTACAATTTCATCTTTTTATTTCTGGACTGTGGAATTTCTTCTGTTTGGGTGCTAATCCCTCACGAGATGCACAAGTCACACATTCTCTCTGCCACTTACCTCTTTACTCTCTTGACTATTTCCTAAGCTATCTGGAGCTTTTGAGTCTGGTGTCCTTCTGTCTGTCTGCTTTTGCTTTGGGGGCTCATGGCCGAGAACATTAACAAGAAAAGTCCTCTATCTTCTCTTCCAGTACACATTAGGCTTATGTTTCAGTCTTTACTCCATTTAGAGCTGATCTGCGTGTGTGTGTGTGTGTGTGTGTGTGTGTGTGTGTGTGTGTGTGTGGTAAGAGTTTAGTTTCATTCTTCTACATATAGTTACCCAGTACCATTTACTGAAGAATCTATCATTTCCTTGTTGTGTGCATGATTTGGATGCTTTTGTTAAAGACCAGCTATGAATTTACTTCTGGGCTCTTTGGTCTGTTCCATTTATTCTTTTTTAAATATTTTATTTAATATCCACACATGCTTACAATGTATTTGGCTCCAATCCATCTCCGTTCCCTCTCCTCCAATCCCCCTCTATCCCTGACCATACTTCCTGACCAACTTCTTGTGATCTCTCTCTAGTTTGGTTTTTGGTTTAGTACCCACTGGATCCATTTACTACTGCTTGTTTGCACTGACTATAGGTAATCTACTGCAAGCTCTCAGGGACAGCATCCCCAAAGAAATCGACTCTCCTGTCCCCAGCAGCCATAGCTGCCAGCAGATCCTCAGCTAGGGTGGGACTCTATGAGCCCCTCCAGAATCCATGCTGAGAATTTGGCTGGCTTGATCTGGTGCAGGTCTTGTGCATGCGGTCCCAGATGTTGTGAGTTTATGTGTGTAACTGTTCTGTCTTGTTAGGCAAATATTGTTTTTGCTGCAGATATCCTACAAACTTTATCCCCTCTTCTCTCTCTCTTTTTTTAAAGATTTATTTATTATTATAAATGAGTACACTGTAGCTTTCTTCAGACCACCAGAAGAAGGTGTCAGATTTCATTACAGGTGGTTGTGAGCCACCATGTGGTTGTTGGGATTTGAACTCACAACCTTCAGAAGAGCAGTCAGTGCTCTTACCCACTGAGCCATCTCACCAGACCCCCTTTATCCCCTCTTCTGTGATGATCCGTAGGCCTTGGCATGGCAAATCTGATAAAGATGTCTTATTTAGAGTGCTCTATATTCTCTACTTCTTGGTACAGTGACTGGTTGTAGGTCTCTGTATTAATCATTATCTACTGAGAAATAAAATAAGTTTCTCTGATGAAGGAGAGAGAGTCACTTACCTATAGGTATAAAGAACCATATGGGTATGTAAGAACTTCAGGGGTAGTTTATTACCATTTCTATTTGGCAGAAAAATAGCATGAGATTGTTCTCCTGTGGCCTATGACCTAGTCAGCTATGGGGTTTGGGGCCCAGTTAACAGGAATGAATTGTCTCTTGTGGAGTAGGCCTTAAATCCAATCTGAGAGTGGTTAGTTGTTCCCTTGACATCCAATGCCACTATTGCACCAGTAGTTCGCAGGGCTCATAGCTCAGCAAACTAATGATGCCTTCTTCCCCTGGTAGTACGTGTTCCTTTGGTTTCTGTGACTTCCCCCCTCTGCATCTTGTCATTACCATTCTGTTTTGACAACAACAGCTTTGTAGTAGACGTTGAGAGAAGATAGAATGCCTATTAGTTACATTTCTCTCGCTGTGACAAAATATCATGACCAAAGATTCTAATGGAAGAAAGTTTTTCAGTTTAAGGTTCCCAAGTGGTAAGAGTTCAATGATAGGGAAGAGAGGCAGAAGATGAGAGGTGTGGCACTGCAGCAGGATGCTAAGAACTCACATCCTTCACTATAACCAAAGAAGGGAAACTGTAAGACAAGGACATAAGCTCTCAAAACCCTCCCTTGTGGGAAATATTAAAAAAGAACAGCAAGTTCCCAAGCTACACCCAGCTACTCTCTGCCCCGGTGGTCTCACTAGCCAGTTCTTATCTCATGGAGACTCTCTGACTCAGAGATCTAAAATCTCTCCACCCAGCTCGCTACATTCCTCCTGGCAGGTCACTACCACTCCTGTCCCATGCCTCAAAACCCCCACGACCTTTGTGGTGCACTTCAGGCAAACCTATGCTTTACCGCCCATCTTGAACCCAGATGAACCTCCGTGTGAAAGAAAACTCAACACAAACTTACTTCAGAAACAATGGTAGCTCAATTGCTGGGCACAACAACTAAAATCCTAACCTTGTAAGCCTTATTAAATCTAAACCTCCAGTGGTGAATCCTGACAGATCCACCATTGAAACCAGGAGACACTACTAATTACTTCTTGTCCTTACACTATCCCCGTCCAAAAGAACCCTCTCTCCCTCCTGCTCCCTCTCTTTCCCTCTCCAACCCGGAAGTCCCCCCTACTTGCTCATTGATTGGCCCCTTTATTCATTAGGAAATGGTTTACAAGAAGTCACCTGAGTACAGTGACTCACTCCTGGTTCGCAGCCCCTCCCAGGAAAGCGAAATTAACATCAAAATACAAATAGCACCAGGCCCATCCACAACACTCCCCCAGTGACATACTTCCTCCAACAAGGCCACACCTCCTAAGTCTTCCCAAACAGTGTTACCAACTGGGACCAAGTGTTTGAATGCCCAAAACTATGGGCCACATTTCCCACGTAATCTCTAAGTGTGATGAGTTTCATTCATCCTGTTTAAGGTTGATTTGGCTAGGACTGGGATATGGCTAGCTCACCCCACAAGGCTCTGGATTTGACACACAGTGTCACAGAAACTAGGCACGGAAGCTCACACCTATAATCCCGGCAGGACGATCCTAAATTCAAGGTCATCTATGTAATTACTTCTGGGACAGCCTGGGTATTCAGGTCTTGTGTAAATTCATATGAACTTTAAGATTTTTTTTTCTATTTCTATAAAAAAAATCTTTGAAACTTGGATAAGAGTGGCATGACTCTACAGACTACATTGGGTACTATGGAATTCTAATATTGTTTTTCTAATTCATGAACAAATGAACATTCATTTTTTCTCATTAATAATTTTCTTAGTATATAGTTCTTCGCTTCCTATCTTAATTGTTCCATAGTTGCCTTTATTGTTATTGTCCTTATTGTGAGAGGAATTTCTTTGATTTTGTGTTCTGAGGAGCTTATTGTTAGTGCAGAGACTTTTGAGTATTAATTCTGTATCTTGATGCTCCCTGGGTTGTCTACTAGTTATAATGAGGTTTTTGAGTAAGCTCCTTGGAGTTGTATATTTAAGACTGTGTCATCAGCAAACAGAGATAATTATATTTCTTACTGTCTGAGTTGGGTGCTTTTTTTTTCTTGTTTAATTGTTGTGGCTAGAACTTCTAGCACCATGTCAAAGAAAAGTACACCGCACTCACACAGTGTATGTAAACACATGCAGACATTCACACATATAAAAAAATAAATAAAATACATACATATATACATCTAGATCAAGAACAAGATGCCCCTCTTGCTACTCTGACCTTATGTACTTTATTATTACATTTTTATTATTTATTTCTTATTTTGATCATTTTATATGTATGGGTGTTTTGTCTGCATGTTTGTCTGTACACCACATGTGTGCAGTGCCTTCTGGAAGCCAGAAAAGACCATCAGTCCACCTTTTAGTTTTTCTGTCTTGATTTCTTCTATTTCTGCCTCAGCTTTTATTATTTCCTTCTACAAAACTTGGACATAGTTTGTTCTTTCCTTCATCCCCTGAGTGTGATGTCAGGTAGGCAAGTTTCCCGCATGCCCTTATTGTTCTGTGCTAGCTGCTGAGCCACCGCTCGCTGCGGTGCCCACTGCGATGTCCGCCAGAGTCGGCATGTGCACTTCCGTTTTCTATGCTGAGACAGCTTTCAGCTTTCCTTCTTACTTCTGACTGCCTCAGGGGTCGTGAAGCTTTGAGAACTTTTTCAGGGGGCTGGAGAGATGGCCCACAGTTAAGAACACTTGTTGCTCCTGCAAAGAACCCAGGTTCAGTCCAAGCACCATGCAGTGCCTCACGACCATCCATAACTCCAGCTCTAGGGGGTTCACACTCTCCTCTGGCCTCCAAGGGCACCAAGCGTGTATGCGTGTACATACATTAAAATTAAAACAAATCTTAAATTAAAAAGAACTCTTTAGTATTACTTTGTGCAACCTTCACTCAGTGTAACAAAGTAGACTTTTCTTCTCTTGTGGGTTTGTTTGTGAGGTGGAGTTTCAGGCTAGGAGCTGAGGAAGACTTTAAATTCCTAGTCCTGTAGCCTCCAGGACCCATGTCCTGGGATCACAAGTGGCATCGTGCCTGATCAAAGCAGTTCTTCTAATCTCCGTCTTGCAGACACAGAAACTGAGTCTTGCCATCAAAAGTCACACTCAATGAATCTGGCTCCAGCGCTGAAGCACTAAATGACTCCGTCCACCACCCAGTTCATCAAATCTCCCAGCAACCCTGGGGGGGAAGCTGTGTACCATGCCCCTTTTCTGACAAGTCAAGCCTCAGAGGGAGGGGCAAGGCTCCTAAGAGTCAGGCTGAGGCCCAGTCCTGTCTGCTTCCCAAGCTCCACACTGTGCGGACTGGACTACCCTGACACCTCTGTGTTCCTGCCATCCCTACCTTCTGGAATTTTCTCTTATTGCATACATCATATTGGTTTTGAAGTCCACCTATTCCAGTGCAGATCCCAGAAGAATGAAGAGGTCCTCCTTCTTTACAAAGCCCTAGCCAAAAGAATTTTGTCCAGACCACAGGAAGCCTGTCTGCACACCACCACACCCTTGTTGTGGCAATTCCCCCTCACCCACTCCCCCAGCACAGACCCCAGCAGCCTCCTCTTTCTCTGCCCCCCCCCATCCTTGCTGACTGGCCTCACTCCTGGGTTGGATATGGTCATCTCCAGCCTGACCCTTGACTTTCTTCCTTTTCTTTAAAAACCATTTAAAGAATTCCTCTATGTTTATATTAGGCCTGAACTGGGATGTATCATTCATGGTGGTACAGAGCTAGATATTGTTATAGAGGAGGAAATTAAGGCACAGAGACGGGAATGGTTTTCCTAATATCACATAGGATGTGGAAGACCAGGGGCTGGAGCCTAGAGTCCTGGCTTTTCCTCTCACACTATTGCTCTTTGAGCAGGCATCATGAGGGTGGAGGGGACTGGGGGGATTGACCTAACCCTGAGCGGGGTTGGAACAACTTCTTCCTGCACAGAAGGTATCAACAGGGTGCCTAGAGCTATACAAGAAATCTGGGTGACCACAGGACACACAGAATCTTCTCGGGGGAAATCAGGAAAGGCCATGGGGAGAGTGGCCATGGCGCCTGGGTTGGTAACCTAACTAGGCATGCAACAAAGGCAGCCGGTGCAGAGGACAGGACTGGAGTGGCTGCTTGGAATAGGATCATAGAAAGAGCAGAAGACAGCACCACTGGTCTGAGGGAGCCAGATCCTGAGTGGTGGGTCAAAGGCCCGTGAGTATGGGGCACCCAAACCAGCTCAGACAAATTCTTGTCCTCCTACAAATTCCTGTAGCTTAAGCGGGGCAGCTTAGTGACCCTAGGACAAATGTGAGAAAAGCTGAAACTCTGCCCTCTCTGGTGGGTCCCTGTATCTGTGTGTGGTGGTGGTCGTCTCAAGGGTGGGGGAAGTTGGCAAGGAAGTAGAACCTTTTACTTTGGACACTAAACCCCATGGTTCTGAGAGTGGTTGGGTGTTTACCACACCGAGGGAGCGCTAGACTGGACAGCGAGGGAAGAAACGAAAGCACCGCTCAAAGTTCTGAAGTTTGGTTTATTGGCTGAGGGTTAACATAGCCCTCAGGCAAGGCTTCTCCAGGTAGTTGTCTCCTCAGCCTCCTCCCCACAGTGGCCAGGGGTATGAGCTTGTTAGACCCGCTGCTTCTAGAAGGTAGAGGGGCTCCCACATGGGCTGAAAGGCAAGCGACGCCACTCTAACATCCCGTGCAGGCAGCGTAGGCACAGATCTCACATGTGTTTGGGTCCTGAGCAATGGCCTCTGGTCAAGAAAGAAGGAAGTCTTGGTGAGAGACAGCCACCCTTTCCTCATATCCCCTGCCTCTCTTCAGCTGGAGTTTTGCTATCTGTCACCAGCCACCAGTATAATCCCAGTGGGCTGATCTCCTCTGACCCTCTGGACTTTCTGCCTCAAATGGGGCATATGAATTATTGAAGCCAGCCAATCGGAGTGCAGCTTCTTACCAGACGAGGGATGGAGTTATGTATGACCTGAAGATGGGATTCAGAACTCCTTTTAACAAACCATGCTTCTGAATGAAGGCCTTTCTAAGAGGCTTCATTCAACCAGTACCCCTCAGAACTAGCCAATCCGAGCACATCTCCTCCTCAAGCCCCAACCAATCAGAGGATGTCCCAGCCACACTCTCCAAGAGGCCCCCTTACCCAGCCTCTGCAGAATCTCCTCAGCGTTGGGTTTCTCACAGACCGGCTTCAGTGCTTCTGGAAATGCAGAGTGGCTACATAGCTGTGCCTCAGGCTGAAGAAGCCTGGGAGGAAACTTCTTGCGACTCACCAGTCTGGGCTCCTGTACCTCGCGGAGATCCTTAAGTTGTTTCACTGCCTCCAGAGGAAAGGAGAGGTCTCCATCCTGAAAGAGGCAGCCAGAGCATGGGTGGCAGAGCATGCAGGTGGCCCTAGCCTGGGTGGCTTGCTTGAGACAATCTATAGAACAACCTGTGGTCAGACCTCTGTCTCCCTGGGTTTGCTAGAGGCCGTAAGTACTGCATATTATCACATGATGAACGGGGGAGCTGCTCTTAAGAGCCAGGGATGCAGTGGGTGTCACATGAGGATGGACTGGCATCCTTCTCTGTGGTCATGCTAGCCCAGGCTATCTGTTCCTGCCTGAGGGCTTCCACCTCCAGACTCTAGCCTACTGGAGGCAATAAAAGGAACCCAGGGGCATCCCTGAGAGAGCACAATCCCTGCTTACTGACAACCCAGCTTATGTCTGATGCCTGACCATCTAGGTCTCCACGGGTGCAATGGATGCCTAGATTTGAGCCCAGCCACCTCCCTTTCAGCCACCAGCTTTGGCTGTTTGGGGACCTTAGTGAAGCTCATGTTTCTGTTCTGTGAAATGCCACCAACCCCACCTCCCCCGGCCTGCTGGGTCACAGTGGGACACTGGAGCAGCCAGACTGAAGGCACTGCTATTGCTGTCTTTCCCAGTTGGTATTTCTTGCCATCTCTCTGAGCAGTTTCCTCCTCCATGTTTGAAGGGAAAATATGCATGGCTGGCAGGTCTCGGGGGTCCCAGAAGCCGCCCATCCCCTGTTTCAGGATTCTAAGGATGGGGCTAGACCAAGTAGGGATGGGGCCATACCTGCACAGTGACCCCTTCTACCAGGACAGCCAAGGCACCCAGGAGGCACAGCACAGCGATCACACAGGCATTCATGGTAGCAGTAGTATGCAGTGCAGAGAACGGGCCAGTACTGGTGTCTGGGGTAAACAGTGGGGCTTTTAAAGAGGTTGGGGTTACTTAGTAACCCTGGAGCCTTGTCAGCCTCATCGGCTGCCTGTTGAACCCCATCAGATAAGGCCAGTGAAGCCTGGGAGATAAGGGATCAACAGAGCCTGGCAGAGCACTGGCCCCTCCCTGGGCCCTACTTTGACCCATAGCTGGGCTGGGTCTTGGATTTACTCCCGACCAGGAGTAAACCTAGCCCTTCCCTTGAAAAAAGAGGCCCAGCAAGGTGACTGTGACAACAGTGACAACAGAGACAGGGCCATTAGCATGGGGAGTGGGGAGCACAGAAGAGGCATCTCCCATCCATCCACAGAAGGCCGTTAGGAGGAGCAAGAAGTGAGCTGAGCCTGGAATGTTCAGGGGGAGGGGAAGAGCAAGTAAGCCCAGAGGGAGCAGAGAGTGGGAACACAAGACCCAGACAAGTCCAGCCTTGGTCTCTGTGATTCAACTTTGCCATTCTCAAGGCATGCACTCAAACCCCACCAGCGGCCTGTTTTCGATGTGGCTTCCACTCCAAGTCTCGTTGCCCTGTCAGGTTCTCTGTGCAGACCAATGTGAATACCTCCCTGGTTGGCAGATGCCTTCGTGCCAAGGAGTCTATGAGGACCTAAGTGTTCCTTCCATGAAGTTTCTGGCACATAGGAAGCCCTTGATGACAAAGGTACTGTATGAACAGCAGCAGCGGCTCCTGGTCCCCACTGTCTCTTCTGATGGCTACCTGTCTAGCCCAGTCAGAGCAGTCGGTCCTTATGGCCCCTTGTCCTGCCCTGACCTCAGTGGCTGAGATGACCCATGTGGATCTAGGTCCCTTTAATCTGACCCTTGCTAGGACTGGAGCAAGTTGTATATTCACTGCAGGACCTAGGGTGTATAAGCCCCAGGACCTTAGAGAAAGCTGTCCCGGAACATCCTTTTCTTCCCGCTGCTTCACCACACTGCCTGCATTCCCAGCAACCAGGGTGAGGGACGGCATCCGCGGATGTGAGAACAGTACTAAAGAAGGGGCTGGAGAGGACCCTTGTAAGAAGAAACTAGAAAGTACCTAACCCTGGGGTAAGGTCAGGAAACACTTGCCTTGCTGTTCTAGACTGGACTTCTATTGTCTAGCCCCCCAACCCCCACTGTGGGGTCCTATGCAAATGCCTGCAGGCACTGAGATGCAGATTGCATGAGGTGTGTACTCTAAAGGGGTATGTATATATACAGAGATGCTCGTGAGTCCATATGAGGTGTGTATTTAATGGCACATATAGGTATTCGGAAAGGCATGTGTACAAAGAGCTTTGTGTATGCACTGAAGTATTGTGTGCCTACATATGCCAGAGTATCTACACACCATGTGCATGTGCTTGGTTAAATTCACGTGTACACTAAGGAGTCTATGTGCTTATGTGCTGGGGATGTGTGCTCACACTAGAGTGTGTGTGTGTATGTGTACACACCCTGAAGCTGTCTGTTTGTGCATATATGTGAGGAGGTGCATGTGTTTTTCAGGAAACAGTGTGGAGGTGTGTGTGTCTGTGTGCCAGCAGACACTACATGTACAGTCCACATGCTTCACATTGGCCTGTTGAGAGGGCCTAGCAAGGGTGCTGAGCTCCTGAATTCATAGTTGTGGGGTACCCATGTGCTGGGTTGGAGATTAACTCACTGATGTAGCGAGGGCTGGTGTGAGGCAGAAGGAGCAGGGGAGACTCTCCAGGGGTGCACTGGTGTGACAGAGGGGAGCTGGGCAAATATGAGGGCCAGCAGCTGCCGGGTCAGGGGCTGGTTTAGGGGGAGTTTGATGTAGCATCTGGGAATGGTAGTTCCTGTTAGTCCGAGTTGGCTTCGGGCATGGAGCAGGTTAGGGTTGGGTTTGGAAGTGGATGCTGGTTAGAATAGAGCTTGAGGTGGAGACTAGTGAGTGTGGAGGCTGCTGGGCTGGGTTTGCATTCCTTGTGGGGTTGCAATTGAGGAAAGTTTACAATGAAGTTGGAGATGGATGGGGTGGGGCTGGGTTTATGATTTGGGTTAGGTCTGGGATGACGTGGGAGCCTAAGGCTGTGCTGGGATTTGATTTGGCTTTAGGGTGGGACTGGACTAGGGGAACCCTTTTTTTTTTTCCTGACTCCAGGTGTCTCTTGTCTTCCCTCCTCAGGTGTGGCTGTGACTGAGGGAAGGGAAAAGGGTTTCCATTCCTGCTGTCTCCTTTGCCCAGGAGCTGTTCCATCTGACCTTCAGGATGATACAGTTCCAGACTGTGGGAAAGAGGAACTTGCTGTTAGGTCCTATCCCTTTGGCTCTGGCCCCAGCCAACACCCAGCCCCCACAACTCTGCTCTGGCAAGTAGGAACTTACTCGCCTCCCCTTTCCCACTACGGTGCCTGTCTAACCTGGGGCCAGCTTGGACTTTAATCCCCTGCCTCTTTATGACCTCATCAGCTTGCATTAAAACTGCTAGAAATTGGACCTTAGTTGTACTCCTTGAAGCCCAAGCCTTGTCCTCAGCTTCCAGCATACCCTATCTCATCTCATCACTTGACGACTCTGAGACTGTTCAGGTTTCCCATACTTAAGGACCACCTCTTCTGGCAAGCCCGTGCACTTCCGTGACCTTCCAAGCCACAGCACCATCTAGGGACAATCAGCCACTGTCCCAAACCTCAGAGGGGAAGCCAGGCTGCCTGGCTGGCATTCAAGGTCAGCCCCCGATGAGTACCTCGTTCAACCAGGATCTCAAATCACTACACCAGAGCAGGAGGGGATGCCAGAGCTCAGGCTCTATCCAGAGCTAGACAGCCCCCAGATTTGAGTCACGTGACCTTAAGTGTCAGCTTCTGTGCTGGTGACAGGTGAAAAGAACAGCTCCACCACAGATCTCAATGTTTTCTAGCAACTTCCAGGGGCCCCTGAAGCCCGGAGTTAAGGTTAAGACCATTTCTATTTCTTTGTGTTCTGGAAGCCTTCCCATGAGCTCCACGGCCTTCGAGAGGCTGCCAGCATAATGCTTAAACAAGACCTGAACTCGGCGGGGGGGGGGGGGGGGGGGGGGGGGGGGGGGGAAGGGCACACTATGGAAATACAGAAAGTGGCAGGGCTTGTCCCAAGCACAGCAGTTAATAACTGTGGCAGACAACTCTGCAATTGGCTGGGCCAAGCCCCGGGCAGAGTGCTCTGCAGCTATGGATATCAGCTGACACTATGCCCAACATGGTTGGTCATAACTTCAGTGCTGGAAGTTGGGGATTACTACTTGATGCTGGGGTACCCTGGGCTTCTCAAAGAGACTGATACTATTCCTTTTGGCCAACAGATTTGGTTTAAGGGCTGAGTCTGGGTGACCTCATTTGATTCCCAAGTACCCATGAAGGTCAGGTCTCCTACAAACTTAAATCCTCCAACAGGCCTCCGGTCTGTAAGCCCACGGGCCTAAACAGGGAACAAGGCCCAGAAAGAGCTTGGAGACACTAAGCCTGGTCCGTGTGACCTTGAGAGGTGTGGTCTGCATTTTAGTCTAACCTGTGAAGCTTGTAAATGTGCTTCGAAGGTTGCAACAATCTCTGGTTGCCATGGGAACCCAGGAAGCCATAACTGCCTGACAATTCCACTGTCTGTGAACCTAATAGCTTTGGCAATGAGTATACACACATACACACACACTGTATGATCCCATTTTAAAGGGTGGGGGTGTCGAGCTGGAACTCACTGGGGTTAAGAAACTTTGACTTCTGAGGACATGTACGCACATGGCTGCTGGGTACGGTCATATTGACTGTGCACTGCAGAAGGCACAGGGCCAACACGGCACACGTGTAAACACAAGCTTTGAGCACCTTCAGCCCAGGGGAAGGCATAATTTTTCACATTTTCTGCCAGGTGGATTTGGTGACAACTCTGGTCATATAGCTATAAATTCCAGAACCGAATCCACTTTTCTGAAATGCCAAAGAAAAAGCTGGCCTTCCAGTGGGTACAATGAGGAACTAACTTCCTCGGTGCCTTCTATACTGATCCTGGCACCACACAAACTTCCCCTTTGAGGGAAAAAAGAGAAATGGCCTACCAAGAGTCAGCGATGCCCACACTGCAGAGGAGAAAATGAATGATCAAAGTGCTCGTATCACAGAGGAAGTGGCAGCTGATGGTGCTTGGAGGCCCTGGCCAGAGCCCCAGTCCAGTTTCCCTTCCCCGGGGGCCCCAGGCAGGTGGGTGCTTTCCCTTGATGCTTCTGGGGGCAGCTGGGGAGTGGAGAGGGTGTGTGCTTGTTTGCCCAGTCAAGTCATCCCTCTGTGGCTGGCCAGGATGAGATGATGGGTACCCATTTGCCATCTGTTCCCATTCACACACAGCAGCTGCCTCCTATTCCTCCTCCTGGAGGCCCACATGTGCACGCACACACACACCCTACAGAGGAGCTCAAATTGAGACAGGACATGGATGGATTTTCACTGGACTCCTTGTGGGACATGCTGGGAATAAAGCCTGGAGCTCAGGTCCCTGAGGCCAGGCCATGCTGGTGGAAGTGGCATTTGAAGTGGTCTTTGACTGACAGATGCAGACCTGGGACACAGTGGTGGGAGGAGAGCTGGTTTGGGCTAAAGCACAGCAGGGCTCCAATAGTACCAAGCTTGGGCATTTGTCTGATGACAGTGAGAAGCGGTTTAGGAGACCTTGGCAGAGCCACTGTGCACAGGAACATTACAGCAGAGGACTAAGCTAGGTGGTATGCTCACTAAGGCCTCTGTCTCAGCAGGCATAAGGGGAGTGTGTGGGGGAGGGGAATCAGCTGTTTGTGGCAACCTGGTCAGAGCAGAGGGAGGGAGGGAAGGGGAGAAGCTCCTTTGGATCTCAGTACAGTGCATAGCTGCCATGCACTTGTCAGCTTCTCAACACCACTCTGAGGTAAGGTATTTTGTTCTGATGAAAAGGAGGTTCTGACTGAGGTTCAGGGAAGGCAGTGTCTGGTCCACAAAGAATCCAGGCACTGGACTCCAAAGCCTGCACTCTTCCCTTAAGCATCAGTTGTGCTGGTCCCTTGTGGTCTGCTGAGATCTTTCCTAGCCACTGGTTTAAACGACAAGGGATCAGTTTCTGTTAGGATACAAGTATGAGCAGGCAAAGGTACGCATCTGCCATTTAGCCCAAAACAACACTACCTGGGAGAGAAGCAAGGGGGTCAACCCAGGCATGTGAGGAGAAAAATTACCTAGAGGAGACTTACGGGGCCCAACTGCGACAACCCCTGGGTATGTAACTAAAGATGATGCTCCTAAATTAAGTGTACCCCCACGCCACCCCCACCCCACAAGACCTGTCCTATTTCCGGTCCTCTGAGCAACCCTAAGAACTTGTGCTTGGATTCCCAGAACACATCAAAGCTGGGTGGGTGGGTTGGAAGCCTATGAAGATGGGAGATTGGTTCTCCAAGGTAAGCTGCCTAGCGAAACTAGCCATTACTAGTGAACTCTAGTTTTGACTGAGAACCTGCTTCATTGACCGGAACTCAACCTGGGGCCTCCACAAGTATGTATACTCATAATTAACATACATCCACATCTGTGCCTACATATACACACAAAATAAACACACACATAAATGCAACAAGAAACCAGTCATCGCTACTCAGACTGCACAGTGACAACTACCTAACCATTACGCTGTCTCTGCCTGTCTGTCTGTCTCACTCTCCCTTCACCTCCTCCTTCCCCACAGAGATAGGACCATTCCTGCATCCTGAGCATCACTCAGGCATTGGAAGGGAAGCTGAGAAATGCCCTTTGATATCTATCATTAACTTGTCTGAGATAGGAAGTTCCCTCTAACCTTTGGGGTGGAGGGAGCTAAGAGCAAAGAGGTGACATAGCACGATAGGGAGATAGGGGCATGGGCAGGATCTAGGGTAGGTGGGCTGGGGAGAGGGAAGTCGAAGGCTCCTTCCTGGGACTGCTGTGAAAGGAAATCAGCCTCTATGGGAAGCACAGACTTCAGAAAGCAGCAGATCTGGGCCATCTTCCCACTCACAGGCAGTGACCTTTGAGCTAACACTTCACCCCTCAGAGTGGCAATCCCTGGCAGTAAAAAGCAGATAAGGACACTGACCCCATGAGGTAGCTGGGAGTGCTTAGGCAGATAATGGCTGTCAAGTACGGGCAGGGAGCTGGCAAATGGTGGCAATAATCATAATGCAGTTGACAGAGTCACACATGGGACACCATCCAGGACTGCTCAGGCTCATAGGCAAGGCTGGAGAGGGCAAGGTGTGCCTGTCAGAGCCACACCTGCAGGAAGAATGTCAGCTGGTGTGTGTGTGTGTGTGTGTGTGTATGTGTGGGAAGTTCCCTCTAACCTTTGGGGTGAAGGGGAGTGGGGGATGAGCTTCATTAGGGTCCAGCCAAGGCAGCCGTGGAGTGACCCCACATGATGTGTAGGCTGAGAACAGCAAGGGGTCAGGCATCTCCAGCCAGTAGTGCTACCATACAAGGAAAGGGGACACAGACATCAAGGGAAGGTGCCTCTTCCGCGCTAAGCTCTGGGGTGTGCAAAGGGGTGGTATAGCTCAGAGTTAAACGAACCCTTCCAGAAAGGAGAGGCACAAAGCAGGCAGGGCTGCCCCCTGGTGATCATAGGCATTCCATGCAGCCTTTGCTTTACATGAAATTAATGACATTTATTATTTAAAAATTATGTGTCTGGCCCGGCGGTGGTGGCACACGCCTTTAGTCCCAGCACCTGGGAGGCAGAGGCAGGCAGACTTCTGAATTCAAGGCCAGCCTGACCTACAGAGTGAGTTCCAGGACAGACAAGGCTAAACAGAGAAACCTTGTCTTGAAAAACAAAAAAAAAAAAGTGTGCGCATGAGTAGAGCTGGAGCTCCAGGTGTTGTGTCCTGGGAAAGGAACTAGGGTCCTCCAGAAGAATGGACCCTGCTCCTAGCTACCAAGCTACCTCTCCATAGCCCTGTCTCTCCCCACTGGGGCAAGCGCTTCTTGTGCAGGTTTCCATGTTTCTTGCCTGTCCACTGCCCCAATCCAGTCTGAGCCAGAGCGTGGAGCAGCAGTGTCAGGGAGATGAGCGCTGGCCTCAGGCCCTCTGGAGGATGACCTGCAATGCCTTCTCTGAAGAGGCCTTCCTAAGCCACTGCTTCTCACCAGGGAAACTTCCAGGATGGCCTCCCTGGTCAGGTCCTGCCTGCTGCTCATCCCAGGCAAGAGTGTATGCATTAAAGGCTGGAACTATGGCTTCCTCTTCTGACTTTCTCTCAGGAGGGCTTGCCCAAGTGTCTGCTCAGGAAGTGAGGTGCAGAGATTAAACAGCTTTAAGTTCAGTGCTAAGGTGGCAATGCCTGGGTCTCCAAGGGCTCCATGGCCTGGCCACTGGCTTCAAGATGGCTTCCTCAACTAAAGCAAACAACACAGACCGTCAGGCTGCAAATACAGTTGTCATAATATATTTATTTTAAGTGCCATCCATGCATATCAGTTCTGGCAGCGACAATCCTAATGACACTTGGAATATTTCTTTACAGCACTAAACGGTTACAAAGAATGGGTGCCACTCACCATTGGCAGAATATGAAATCGTGCAATAGGAAAACTGTAGAAACATTAAAACACTGACTGTCCAACAGCAGCACAGAGAGCAGGTTGTTTCTGCACAAAAGCCAATGCATGTCACCACATATATACAATATAAGTATGTACACATCACCCTTTCAATGAACATATCAAAATACTCTATTCCATTTGAAATTATCCCAAGATCGATCCCCTCCCATTTCAAAGGACGTCTGAGACACATATTAAATATTTACAGGAACACACAGGAGTACATTTACATTTCAAACACAGCCACAAATGCCAGTCGGACTCTTCTCCTGGACAGAGCGCCCCATCTGTGTATGTATGTTTGTTAGTCTTTACCCCAAAGTCTCCAGTCAATTTAAGTCCAAGAGAACTTGCTGTGTGTTGTCAAATAAAACAGAAATGGCCACTAGAGGGACTCTGCACCCACTGGTAGCCCTCCCTGCCCAGCCACTCAGGTTTGCTGAGCCCCTGGTGAACAGGGAATCACAGAAGAGTGGTGAGTTTGGCCTCAAGTGCCATTCTTGGTCAGTTTAAACATTCATAACTATATTGATCACTGCAAATCAGTAACTAATTGTCAAATGGGAAGTTAGCTTCACATAATCTGTAAACTCATCAAGCCATGCTGTTTCAGAGACTGCAATACTCCAACACCCAATCATTTAAAGTGCACACTGCTGCGGAGCAACCCTAGTCGTGGAGCAGCCATTTTGGTGTCTAGAAAACAGAGACTTGAGTAAACTACTGGGAACCTCATTTTCCCAAGCTTTTCCTCTGCAGGCAGCCATCTCATCTTGCCTGGTCCTTCTGATTGAGG
>NW_022196900.1:77121720-77123034 GCF_008632895.1 Mastomys coucha | reverse complement strand
ATCTATTTACTGTGGGGAGGAGAATCTCCTTTTACTTTCATTATAAAATCAACCCAATCAACCCATGCAACCTGTTACATGACACAAAACAAAGCAACTGACAAAAGCTCTGAGGTGCTTCATGTTGGGGATACACGGACCCAACAGCAGGTCATGCAGTCACTGCACTCAAGACTGAAGCAGATAGACTCTGGAGCTGCATGCAGCCCCTGCTAGCATTGCCAACAACAGCAAGGACACTGCTGTATAAACCCAGCCTCTGTGTCTTGCTGCCTAAATAGACTGATTCAATTTCCAGGAAATTCCTATGTAGCTGTTAAGTCTCCACCAGCAGGAAGGCTAAGTAAGACAGGAAGCACACTCACCTGGTAAGGAGTGATGATAGAGAGAAGGACAAATGTTCTGATTGTCTTTGTCTATAAACTTTTATCCAGAAAAATAACCAAGCTTTCAGACAAATCCCTCCCTAGTGAATCCAACAGAATTGTGCATTCACAGAAAGTAGCAATAAATATTAAAATAACACTTTTGAATAATAAATACATAAGTGAATATGGAGACATTGGTTTGTTTGAAGAGCTAAGCAATACCTAGTTTCAGTCAGCCCACACATTTCACTGACAAGGTACACACAATACACTCTCTACAACAGCCTGCATTACAAGCTTGCTCAGGAACAATGGCCCTCTGCACTGTTGAGAGTACCAACTCCAGATTCCTTGACTTATTCGGTGGAATTCATGATTACTCCTATTTCTGAATGTTAAATAAAGGAAACTGGGCTTTGCAAAACTGATTTTCTTTCAGCTCTCTGTATCATTTGAAAGCATCCTGCAGAAACTGGCCTAACAAGGAATAAAAACTGACAGTAACTTTCTTTTCAAAATACAATAATCCAATTAGAAAAAACTTGAAGCCTTTCAGTAATATTTGTACACATATTTATACATATGTATCTATAAGCTGCTCTGAAAAATAGGCTCTGTCTGAAAAATCAGTCTGGCACTTGTGGTCAACATCAAACTGACACAAATATGCAAAAAATCTGTCCATATCACAACAGTTAGGAGCTACAGAGGGTACTGGTTGGGAGACAAACATGTATGTAGTTCTTGCTTGGGTTGGATAAAAGCAGTAAGTTACCCAGCTAGAATCTCTGATTGTCTTCAAAAGGAATTTTAGATAGCACTGGTAACATTGCTTTGTTTTCTCAACTGGCCTCTAATCCTTCCTTTCACTGAACAAAAAGGATGCTGGAGTCTGCTGCCTTGCAGAAACAAGCCTACACTATTGAATCCCAATCAAAGTCATCCT
>NW_022196900.1:77104378-77121709 GCF_008632895.1 Mastomys coucha | reverse complement strand
AGGATGCTGGAGTCTGCTGCCTTGCAGAAACAAGCCTACACTATTGAATCCCAATCAAAGTCATCCTGGATGTCATCTGGAGGCAGAGAGCGCCGCATCGGGAAGGCTTGGGAAGGCATCATGTGCTGCTGGTTCATGGCTCCGTGATGACCTGGAGAGGAGGAGGCAGTGTCAGCAGTGAGCTGGGCAGGGAAGTCAGGAAGAGACCAACTAGCCCTAGAGCTTGTCTCCCATGTGCTAGGACGTAAGTACACTGCCTGGAATCCACCACAAATCCTCCAACAAAGTGGTTCTTCTGGTCCTTATTTTATAGTAAGGAGAATAGGATTAAAGAAGTTGAACAAAACTACAGGTATTACATGCAAGTAATCTAAATCCTAACCACTCAGGAGACAGAGGCAGGAGGATTGTGGATCATCAAGGCCAGTCTGGACTACTCATACTGACTCAAAAACAAACAAAAACCCCAAACCTAATATGTAACGCAGTCACCTGACTTTTAAAACCTTCATTTTATTAACCTGCAGTAAGGAAGGCTCAAGAGAAAGTGCTGACAACCATTTTGCTAGTCTCTGCTCTAATGTGTTTTCAATATAACATCAATCAAGAATGCTATCAGAGGACTGGAGTGACAGCTCAGCTGTTAAGGATACTGGTCAAGCCACCTGAAACCCACATGATGGCTTATAAGTCCAGGTCTAGAGGGTCTTATGCTTATTCCTGATCTCCTTTGGCAACAGTCACACTCAGAAAAAAATACCCATACACCTAAAAATTTTAAATAAATAAATAAATAAAACCCATTGGTATACCAATGAAGTTGGACTAGGTCATAACAGAATTTACTAATAGCAGTCCTTTTATTAGAATTTAAGCATATCCTTTGAAATGCTATAAAATATTTACTGTGTCGTTGTTATTTGTACTATAACAATAAAACTTCAAGCTACCTGCTAATTATTTTTCTCAAGAATCCTTTAACATGTTATGGTTTTCAGTATATTACAGTATATCAGAAATGGTGGTGTGTCTTTAACAAAAAGATCAATCCATCACTGTGTCAAGCAGGAGACAGGCAATCAGGCTTGAGCTCTAGCCACTGCATCATGGTACCTGCAAATCACTAGTGGGTGAAGAGGGGAGTGTAACAGCAGACACATTCCTTCCACTTCACCCAATGACACAGCACTGCATCCAGTCCCTTCCCCAGTGCCTGGCACATAGGTCTTTCCAGGTCTCATATGTCCTCACTGGAAAATAAATACTACTTACTGTCTTTTTCTTAGACAGATAAAATAAAGGGCAAGGTAAGTCATGGTTTAACGACTCATTAACCCAGGAGTTCTAGGTAGCTTCTCTCTCCTGACCTGATTCCTCCTCTAGGTGATCCTTAAGACTCATACCAGTTCCTACAGCATCCATTAGTCTCCTGGCTACTTACAACTTATCATATCTTTAGCCTGGAAATAAGTAGATTAGCTCTTTGAAACCAACAGAACAGAATTCTCAGAAGCTAATCAATACAGGCCCCCAAACGCTGCATTAAGTCTGTCAAAGTAAAAAATCCTCAAAGATACTCTGCAACCCAGGCCTTAAACAAAGTTCACACCCTCCCAAAGCAGCCTCAGTTACCGCAGAACACCCAAGCTTTTCAGTATTAAAACTCTAGGTCCCAAATATACTACACAGACATTACCTGCCATTGTAGTTCCTGGAGTGTTGAGCGCCTGTGGAATATGAGGATAACTAGGGGGTGGCATCACTGAGGGAGGGAGACTTTGCCTGGAATCTATGTACAAATTTCCTAATCAAGTTAAAAAACATGAAGAGAAAACATGTTACTACTATCATCAAAACAAAGCAAGCACTAGACTCTTAAATGGGATGGCTGTCTACATGAAGCCAAGGAGGTAAGGGAGGAACACGATTCCTTCTGAAAAGCAGCTGGGTTCTGGTACATGGTGCTATGCTAGGTGCTGAGCATACTGGCATAAGCTCATGGAAGGACATCTACAGTTACCACTGCATTACAGTTCAAATTATTTCTATATTCGTGACTTTGCTTGACCCTCCCACTACCCACACAGAAGGCCAGACCGGAAATCACCTCTTCTTTTTTTTACAGAAGTCAAAGGAAGCTCAAAAGGTGGGCTTGCCTAAGGGCACAGCTTTGGCACTGTCAGGACTTAGAATCTGGATGTCTCGGCTCAAAGGCTCCTGTGCTGCTGCCCATTTCTCTACTGCCCTGAACTATCCCTTGACTGTGAGTGAACTCATGTGAGTGAACTCAATTTTTAAGAAGACCATGTTCCCAGAATGCTAGCATATCACATAAATTGCACTTGAATGCAACCAATGAAACTAAAAAGTACCTACTATGTTTCCTAAGAAGGGAAGAAAACTGATCCCCACTATTAATAAGGTGCACATTGGATTTGGCCACTCCCAAGTTTTCACTAACCACAGGAAAGCTGGACCTGTGCCCAGCCAGACTGGAGATGGCCTCAGAGATGACCTAGCCCAACAAATCCCTCGACAGACATATAGGGAAAAAACAGGAGAAACTTGACCGGAGCAAGAGCTGACTCTAAGGACTTCAAGTCCAAGGTCATTAGCTCCATGGTAAGTTGCTGAAATTTTATCACACTTTTATTTTCACGGGAGGGGTTTGGGGTGGAGGACAGGGGGATGATACATCACAATTTCTCATTTTTCCATGCCCTCATCACAGAGCCTGCATAACGACAACTTGCCATTCATTATGTGGGTTCTTCAAATGGACCTCAAACTTTTAATTTTAACATCCTTAAAAGATGTAACATTTCGATTTTCACTATAAATCAACAAATTTAAAGTGAAATAATTTTATAACTTTTTTTAAAAAAAAGTCTCTTTTAGAGACTTTCCGTAAATTATTTGCCATCACTCATTTCTTAAAAACAACACAATGTAGATGAATGTCACCCTGAGTGACACATCACACTGACTATCACACTGACTGTGACAGTGAGCTCATGGAAGTACATTAGGCCCATACCTGCCCCAATGTGTTGGGAAGGCTTTGCTGGGTGCATGGCACCGTGACAGACGTTCTGCTGAACATTACTCTGCGAGTGGATAAGGCCAGTCTGTGTGAAGAACTGATTAAGAGAGGAACAGAGATCAGCGAACTGAACCTGATCTAATGACCAGTTCTTGAGATCCGCCTGCCTCATACTCTCCATCAGACCTACAAGGAAAGCATGTGAAACACAGTGAGCATGACTAATACTGCAAGACAAATGACAGTACAAGCCTTCTCAACCCTCAAAGTCTCCAATCACTCACGTCAGATATGGTGTACTCAGACCTGAATTCAACCCCTCAAACCCATATGTTACAAAAGGAGGCTATTTTGGTGTTTGCGGGGAAGTCCTAGATCTCTAGGACTCACTGGCCAGCCAGCCTAGGCTACTTGGTAAGTTCCAGGCTAGTACAGGACCCTGTCTCAAAAGAGGGGGCAGAGCTATATATATGATGGTCTGAATTTGGATCCCCATTACCTCACTAAATGCCAAGAATGTGGCAAGTGCCTGTAACCCAAATACTGATAAAGTGAGGGTGGAGGCAGGAGAGAGAATACAAACAAGAGATGGAAAAACATGAAGGACACAACACACAAGGAGGATCACCAGAGGCCATCCATTCGAAGTCAAAACAGTGGGCATCAGGGTAAGTAAGAGACTGTCTCAAAAATAAGGTGGAGAAACCACAGAGGAACAGAGCTCAACCCCTGGCCTGAACATGTGTAAGCATATTCACATATAGCACACAAAACATAAATTAGGCAGAGATGGCTCAGCTGGTAAAAGTGCTTGTGCAAACTTGATGACCTGAATTCAAACCTTAAGAGTCCATAGTAAAAGGACATAACGGAGTCCTTTCAACTGTTCACATGTACATGCATGCATGTGTCAGCAATCTTCATATGCATACCAGACACATACAGTAATAAATAGAAAAAAATCTTAAAAGTAAAAGGTGGACAGCAACTAGGAACAACACTTGTGATTGTCCAATGGCCTCAAAATGTAACTGTATATACAAACACACAAGGGGCAAGGCAAGGATACAGACTATGCAAAACCTGATTCTTTAAAAATGGCCAATATTCCAGCAAAATTCTTTTATGTAATGTTTTCCTATATCAACTGCCCAATTTATTAGAAATTCTTATGTGTCCTTTAAGAACACTACTATTGGGGTGGAGAGATGGCTCAGTGGTTAAGAGCACTTACTGCTCTTCCAAAGGTCCTGAGTTCAATTCCCAGAAACCACAAAGTGTCTCACAACCATTTGTAATGGGATTAGATGCCCTCTTCTGTTATGTCTGAAGACAACTACAGTGTACTTACATACATAAATAAATAGATCTTTATTTAAAAAAAAAAAAAAAACTACTACCATTGCAAATGCCATGCCTTTAAATAAAAGATGCTTCTTACTCTCTCCTTTCTTTGGAAGGGAGTGGTGGGGGGCAGAACCTTGTTATGTATCTCTGGCTGGAGGAATATTTACTATCTAGTCAATAGCTGCCTCACTCTTGGCAATCCTTCAATCTCAAGCTTACCAAGAGCTAGGAGAGCAGGTGCCTACCAGCACACCTGGCAAGAGATACTGATTTGAACTATAAAGAAAAAAGTTCCAGGAAAAGCATTCAAGATTAATTGGTTCTCTGTGAAAGGAACCAATCCTTACCTTGGAACTGTGAAAGGTCTACGTCTGACCAGTTAACACTACTGGCAATTCGACAGCTTTCCTTCAGCATATCGAGTGTTGCATACCAATCACTTGAAACACCTAAGAAGTAATGTTGACAATACTGTTAACTCTAGGGTTAGGGTTACAGGTGTCAAAAAGTCAGGTCACGCATCCCAAGTTCTGCCACCCCCTGGCAAGTGTAATCTTATGTAAACTGCTTTTCCTATCTATACAATGTGCTAAGTTTTACTTGATTTGGAATAATAACAATGTATCTGGGTTGTCTAATACACAATGGTAGAAAAATGTTTCATCCTACCTAACGCACATGGGCTGTATAATTCACAGGAATGATTTATTATCAGAGCCACTGTAATTACTTCTTACTCCCTAGGGATGCCTTTTCTCTGTGTGGTGCCACTGGCAAAGAAGCCTAACCAAGGTGCATCACCAACTGTTTCAATTCCAACTGGACTTTCTTTTCCCTGGCACCAGACTTCTATTTCCTCAAAACCACCCAATCTGTCTGTCTGTTCATTAACCGTTCCCTCAGAACGTACAAAGAACAGGCTTAAGTTTCTGAAGACTATACTGATATAGACAAGGCATACAATATCATCTGCTTTGTCCCTGAAAGTTTTAGTTCTAGTTTACAACATACTTTTTTTCCCCCTGAGACAGGGTTTCTCTGTGTAGCCGTGGCTGTCCTGGAACTCACTCTGCAGACCAGGCTGGCCTCGAACTCAGAAATCCACCTGCCACCTGCCTCTGCCTCCCAAGTGCTGGGATTAAAGGCGTGCACCACAACTGCCTGGCAGTTTACAAGTTTCTTAAGTATCTAAAAATGTATCTAAAAATAACTGCAAAATGTTTAGAAAATATTCTATTACGGCAGGAAAACTTCAATTCTATTATAGAATCTACTTATAAGTATTACTAGGAAAACAAAACCAACCACTAAAGCCAAACAAAAACGTAAAAAAGTATTTTTCTGATTTTTAAAATACTCATTCAATTTTTTTTTTCTTTTACTAAAATAAAAGTTAAATCAAGGTTTGAGACCAGCTCAAACCACCTGCTGAGAAACTCCCCACCAAAAAACAAAACCAACCAACCAAAACCCAAAAGCAAGTATTTTACTCAAAGTCACAGAGCCATACTGAGGATTCAAATGCAATCCTTTATGGTGTACACGTAACTTGCACTATTTCTTCTATATTCACATAGTGAGTTTTCAAGTCTGCATTTCATTCCTTCATATCACTAGTGCCAGGGCAATAGGAAAATTTAACTAAAACTGTAAGGAAGGCTGAGTTTGCCTATGTCTCTAATACATTTTAATCAAGGAAATCTTCAGGTCACCCAAGGAGTGAATGAAATATAGTAAGAAAAGATTAAACAAGTAAAAAGGGTTTCAGCAGTAAATACTACAGGAGGCCTGAATAATAAAGGGCAGATCTAATTCACAGCTATTCAAACAAAAGCACTGGAAACTTACCAGAATTACAGGATACCTGTTGAGGGGGTGGTGGTGGCTGATGTGCTAATGTCTGATGCTGATGGTTTGGATGGTGTTGTATGTGCTGATGTGGAGGGGGGTGCTGGGAGTGAGGCGGCTGTAGCTGGCTGTGTTGCTGTGGGTGTGATGCTGGGTGCTGGGGACGCGGTGGGTGCTGTGGTAAACCATGCGGTCTATGGGGGGTGTGTGGAGAGGGCTGGGGGTGCATCTGGGGATGGGACAGCGAGACCTGTGCAACCGAATTACTACCTGTGGCATTGAGGCCACTGTGATTGTTGGGCAGGCTGCTTTGGTTGCTGTGTGGGTGAGAGGTCACTGTACTGCTAGGAGAGTGTTGATAAGAACATGAAGTATGGGACTGTTGGGAAGATTCCGAAGGGATGCTCATTAAACCTGAAAACAGAGTAAGAGCATTTACGGTCAGATTTCATTCTGTCTTAGGACATTTGCACAGCAGTGTTATTTACAGAGCAAGGCATATGTAAGAAATCCACATTCACATACACACATGCAAAATTTTTTAAAGGCGTCATAAACAAATCACAAACTTGGTGCTATTAAACTCCAGTGGCTATCTCACTGTGAATGTTAGTCAGAACAAAAACAAAGCCCGTGTATTCTTGTGGTGTTACCTCTGCAAATAAAACATCCCATGTGCCACAGATGTGGTGTGAGCATTCTTCAGCACAATGCTCCAGAATACCCTCATAATCAAGTAACCTCTGCATGTAGGCTGAAATTAATGTTTTTCCTTTGCCACAACATAAATATACACAGCTCTGTAAGCCAAAAGCAGCATAATATAATCCCTCCTAAACCTCATCATAACTTTCTAAAATTTGCAGGTCTAAGAGATGGTCTGTGAAATTAAAACACTCATGTTATCAATAAAGGACATTAAAAAGAAGCTCACCTTGTTGACTAAGTGACTGCTCAAAAACTGACTTATAAAGACTCCGAAATGAGGCACTGAGATCTTCAAAATTGTATTCTGTGAAAAGTAGTTGTTTCTCTCGTTCTGGAAGGTTGTACTGTGGCTGCTGCTGAGGTGGTAATGACTGAGAGACTGGTTCTGGATGGTTAGTGACCTAATAAAAGAAAACAACCAATATAATAGCTCAATATAAGTGCCAGCTCTGGAATCCAAGTTAATAACCTCAGCCTGTGGGTTTTCCACTCTCTAGCCAGACACACCCTTTAAGTGTCACGGAAGGGGCCGGGGGGGTGGGGGTGCAGGGAGATCACTGGCAGAAGCTTGAGGAACCACAGCAATCCAATCCAGCCTCCACATGCATAAGAGAAACAATGACTCAAGTGAGATAAGACTGGAATTCTCTCCATCCCTTCATCATGATTTCTGTAGACTGCACTATACTCTAGAGCTACCTACACTGCTTTCATTTATTTGTAGCATCTTTATATAAGTTCAAATGCCATCACCAGATATATGACACTGCCCAAAACAGCATTATTCATTTTTGGAGGAAAGGTGTTGGCTGAAGGGAACAAGACTTAATGCCAACTTCTGCCCCATAAAGGAAACAACACAATGACTCCAAATCTGTACAGCAAAGGAGATCCTGAACAAAAAGGAACAGACAGGAGCCTTGAGTTATGCAGGTTGCACAGAAATAAAACCAGCCCCTCAAAAAATAAGAAGCACCACACTCGTGTAGGTTAAGTTTAAAAAGGCATGTTTGTGCTCTGCTTGGGTTGAGTTAGCTGCCTGTACACCGTGACACATATGTGATCTTGTGGACTGAAGTTTGGATCCCTAGAACCATAGCAGAAGTGAACGCAGGCAGGGGCAAGCATCTGGAATCCCAGCAGGTCAAAGGCAAGATGGAGAATGCTGGGAAGCTCAAAGGTCAGCTAGTCTGGCATATGCAGCTGAGAGCATGAATTATCTTTTATGTTTGAAGACAGCACAACCTAAAATGACATTTATTTTTAAAGACCATGTATCTTTTATTTTTGTTTTTTTGAAGTGCTAGAAATAGAACCCAAGGCCCTGCATATGTCAGGCAAATGCATCTACAGTATTCTATCAACTGTATTTTTGAAAGATTTTATCAAAGAATGATAAACTACCATTTGGTTAGTGTTCTGTAAGTTAAGGTCTATATACTCACTGAAAATTAGTTATTCAAAATGATGCTCATAAGATATTTGCAATACCAAGAAATATATTTTTGCTTATGTTTTTTTCAAATACCAGTTTCAGGGGACCTGAAGGCTATCACATGCACACCCACAGACACATATGTGTACGAAATACTCTTACATGTAAGATAAAAATAAATTTTAAAAAAAATTTTTTATGAAGGGGTATGGTTCCACCAGTTCCATGCTGATGACTTTATACACCACCACACAAATCATGAAGGAAAAGCTCGATGGCAGGATGTTGCTGGCATACTTGTGTTAATTCCCAAACATATGATGAGTAGTGGGTTTCATCTGCCCTCTTATTTGTGAGGCAACTGTAGGGCAGCTTCTCATCCATCTCCTTGGTTCAGTGAGGCATGCTCTTTCTGTCTTATTCCCCAAATGGCTATTACTGAGTGTCATAAAACTGCTCAGCTGCCATATAAAATCTATTTCTCCACTATAGCAAACCATAATTCATGTAGCCTGTCACATGGATATCTGGTTGATAGTGCCATGTGAGATTCAGGGAATTGGCACCATTCTGATTTGGTTTATACTGCACAGTATTATCTATTCAGAATTACATACTTTTAAGTTTTATGTAGATTTAAAAATTAGTCTATGTAAGTAATAAAACTGCTTAATCACATATAAACTATCCTCTTGGGCTACGGACTTGTGACAAGCAGCACTGTCTACTGTTGCTTCAGAACTATTTGATTGACACAGCTGTTTGTGGGGATTTTTTTGTTGTTTGTTTGTTTTTGTAAACCCCACTCCACAAAACAACCAGGTTTTAGAGACAGGGTTTCTCTGTGTAGCTCTGACTGTCCTCATTCTGCAGATCAGGCTGGCTTCAAACTCACAGAGATTGGCCTGCCTCTGCCTCTGCCTCTAGAGTGTTGGGACTAAAGGCTTCCCTCCTGGCGACGACACTGCTGTTAAGTGAAAACAGCCATCTATAAGTTTAATTGAACACTCTGAAATAGAGCAAGCATGTTAGCTCTTTTGTCCTCTAGTTTAAGGAAATGTTCTGTCACCCCCCAAGTCCCCTCTTAGAGCCAGGGTTTCAGGTATCCCAGCCTGAATCTAAGCTGACCTTTCAACTTCTGATCTTCTTGACTCCACATCTCAAGTACTGGGATTACATAGTTGTCCCACCTGGTGAACTTAAGGCTCCATGTATGCAACATAAGCAGTCTATAGACTGAGCTATCTTCTCAGACCAAATAAAGGCTTAATGTTTACTCTTATCTTATGATATTAAGTCCTATTCTTTGGTATCAAGACACTTTACACTTAGGCAACTAAAAATCATTAAATATTTGCTTACTTTACTTTATTCTTTTTATATAATAATCTTTAATCACATAAGTACAATAGGCTCTACACATCTGTGGGTTCCGTGTCTGTGGATTCAACCAAACAGATAACAAATATTTTGGGAAAAAACCTTTGGTATTAAACTGATAACAGTTTTTCTTTTCTACTATTCTCTAAATTACGGTGTAACTTAGTGTATAATGCACATCACATGTACATTATATTAGGTATCTAAGTCACAGACATAAGTCAAGAGGCCATGGGCAAGTACTACACTGTTATATATCAGGGACGTGAATGTTGTGCTAGGCAGGTTCATGTCACTGTGACACAAGCCAAAGCCATCTGAGAAGCGGGAACCTCAACTGAGAAGATGCCTCCATTACACTGCTCTGTGGATTAAGTTTGTGGGACCTTTTTTTTTTTTTTTTAAATTAATGATCACAGTGAAAGGGCTCGGCCTGTTGTAGACAGCATTGCCCTGGCTAGTGGTCCTGGGTGCTATAAGAAAGCAGGCTAAGCCGGGCAGTGGTGGCACACGCCTTTAATCCCAACACTTGGGAGGCAGAGGCAGGTGGATTTCTGAGTTCGAGGCCAGCCTGGTCTATAGAGTGAGTTCCAGGACAGCCAGGGCTATAAAGAGAAACCCTGTCTCAAAAAACCAAAACCAAACAAACAAACAAACAAACAAAAACCAAAACAAAAACCAAAAAAAGGGAGAGAAAAAAAAAAAAAGCAAGTAGGCTGAGCAAGTCAGTGAGAGTAAGTCAGTAAGCGATAGTCCTCAGTGGACTCTGAATCAGTTTAGCACCCAGGTTTCTGCTGTGACCTCCTATAGTGGACTGTATGCTTTAAAAAAAAAAAAAATCTTCTGGGGCTGGAGAGATGGCTCAGTGGTTAAGAACACTGACTGCTCTTCCAGAGGTCCTGAGTTCAATTCCCAACAACCACCATTCCCAGCATACAGATGCTCACAACCACCTGTAATGGGATCTGATGCCCTCCTCTGGTGTGTCTGAAGAGAGCAACAGGGTACCTATAATCAATCAATCAATCAATAAATTAATTAATTAATTAAATCCCCCCAAGTTGGTTTTGGTCATGATATCGCAGCAACAGAGCAAGAATTCTCTGATTTTCATATCCATGAGTGAAGAAGAGAGACCCTGTCCTATATATTTTTTCCTAGTTTTTGTCCCTAGAATATGGAGAGATCAATATTACACTAATAAACAATGTGTTGTGCCACTCTTGGCTCAGTCCTCTTAACTAGCTCCTCTAAAAAGAGGACTGGTCATCCCCTCAGTCATCTGCTAAGAGGTAACAGATGAGCACAAGAATAGGAATATTCACACACAAGCCCCTTCATGACAAGACTTTGTTTTCCAGACTGAATAAAAAAATATGTCTGCTTTATGAGCTCAATGCATTAACTGAGTGAGAAATACACATTTCATCTTTTCCTTATTCTATTTGTATGTCTGGGCATGCATGTGCCATGACACACATGTGGAGGCCAGAAGATAACTTGCAACAGTCAGTTCTTCCCCTGAACCATATGGATCATGAGGATGGAATCCACAGGGCCACTTCAATAGCCCGCATTTTTTAAATAGGCATTTCAAGTATGTTTGGTTAAATTTTTGTACTAAATGAATATTCAACAAAGAAATGAACTTCATGGGAACTTACCGGTGTATAGCTATGTACACTTCCAACACTGTTCAAATTAACAGAGGCCAAACTCTGGTCTGAAAGACTGTTGTTAAGGCTGCTTCGAGGGCTATCACTTCCATCCTGGTCAGTGTTGTACAATGTTACCTGGAATGAAAAGTACAGCACACCCTCAGTGCACAGTTCTGTAATCAGGGCTGTAGAGCAGCACCACACACCACAACTGAGCTGTTGGCAAGACACAAACACCGGTGCCCTTTCCTTCCATTTTTTTTCACCAAATCTATGTTCAAATGTTAATCGTTCACCAGGAAACAATTTTCTTACTGCTCCCAATCTAAAATACATGCTTATCTAGAACATAAACTAAATTTAGTGGGTATAATTAGTAGTAAACATTTAATATCAGAAGGTTAAAAAAAAATCTATCACCAGGCAGTGGTGGTGCACACCTTTAATCCCAGCACTTGGGAGGCAGAGGCAGGCGGATTTTTGAATTCAAGGCCAGCCTGGTCTACAGAGTGAGTTCCAGGACAGCCAAGACTATACAGAGAAACCCTGTCTTGAAAAAACAACAACAACAACAAAATCTATGTGGTGGGTCAAGGCATGCTAAAGAAGTGTGCTTCCTTAAAAAGTTCATAGGCACCAGCGTCTCTGATACTAAAAATACATACTCATAAAACCAAGGTTATATATGATCTAATTTTTTTAAATTGGCATTATCTGGCCTATTGAAAATTATCACAAAATTTAACTGATTAATTCATGTAAAATAACCATTAATCCAATTACACATTAACATTATACAGTAAACAAGTAAAATGAAAGAACCATGTTCTACATTTTTGTAAATTCTTGAGGTCCTTCTCTGCATTTGTTTTTGTTGTTTCCAAATATTTAAACCATTAATATTTAACTGAGGCTATTACTTTATGTCTCACAGGCTTTGAAGTCACTCATATTTCATCGATTGAAAGTATTTTCTAATTTATATCACATATCTTTGATCCACGGGTTTAACTCAGAAGCACACTGCTTAACTTCTAA
Source organism: Mastomys coucha (assembly GCF_008632895.1). Taxonomy (NCBI): domain Eukaryota; kingdom Metazoa; phylum Chordata; class Mammalia; order Rodentia; family Muridae; genus Mastomys; species Mastomys coucha. Next base: position 77,109,252 of record NW_022196900.1, on the reverse strand, counting down.
TCCTAATTCCATTCTATGGGAAATACAATTTGTATGTTATAACATGACTTCCAAATACTGATTTTGGTAATTACTCCATGGGTATTCAAAACTATATTATACAATTGGTGGATATATACTGTACATAATTTAGATTTCCTAATTTGGGTTCAAATTTTCCACAACTCTAATGGAATTTTTTTACTTGTTATCATGATCTTGATATTCTTGTTCTGAGTTTATCACATGCTAAACTCTAGCACTAGATGAACAAATCTAGAACAAATGATGATTTGTTCATTTTTTTCTTTCAATCCTGTCCACTTGAGGGTATGCTATTAGATGTATACAAAAATTGTCACTTTATAATCAATACAAATACCCCCTTATAAAATACAACTTTTCACTTAGGACGAATCATAAGTAACTGCAGAGTTGGATCTTTCCTCCAACCAGTCTAAAACTCTTACCTGTAAGTCAAGTATTGCTTGTATTCACATTTCATGCTAACCCTGGCCTAACTAGATTTAAAACTATCTGTTTCCTTTCCCTCTTTGTTTCTTCCCTTCATACTTTTTCATACTATGTTTCCTATTACACTGGTATACTGCTTTATTTATTTTTTAAAATAACTTGGAGCAGTGGTGGTTTGTTCATAAGGCATGGAACTTTGATCAGTAATTTGTGGAAAATTATGGCTCCAGATGATTTCTAAATAGAATTTAGCTGTCTTTTAACAAAAATATTTACCCACCACTTTACAAATAGTTGCGGCTAGTCTATAATGGTCTGTCCTTACTCAGGACAAATGCTCCGAAATATAACTTGGCAGCCTGCAGTATTCACCACAGCTCTTACTGAAGACTGTGAAGTGCAATTTTTGTCCCTTGTCTGGAAAGACTGCTAGATTCCGGCCAGTGGTGAGTCCATTTTCTTTATATCTGAGACCAAGCTCACAGAATTAGAACTTCGCAAATGCTTAAAAGTGGATTTTGCTTATATAAACTTCAACTTCTGGTATTCCTCAGGATCTTTTCTCCTAAGTATTCATTCATTTCATAGTTCCCTCCCTCTAACCAGAGGGAGCTCTCACACATGCCTGTCTCAGGTTCCTGTTCTGTGACCCTGTCAGGGTCTATCAAGTAGGAAATGTCCCAAAGGAAAAATTTATTTCCCCATGCATTTGCCTGGTCCCTTAATGACTAGTCGTTTCTGTCTCCATTTCCTCCTCCTTCTTTGGCCCCTTACGTAGATGTGCTAGTATGTTTATGCAGGTTGGGTAGGGGGAAAAGGTAGAATGGTTTGTCTGGTATTAGTTATCTGAAAATAAGATCAAAAACCTGCAGCTCCTTGAACATCATATGATTTGGTCAGAAGATCCTAACATTATTTCTTCCTGGAGATTCAACTGTTCATGCCGAGGTCCTCAGCATCTTAAACTACTGCAAAGTCTGTATTAGAGATTTCTGGTTTCAAACTATAAACATTTCATCAGAAAAATTTCAGTTTAGATTCCCATCATTAGAGATGCTATTTAGATATCTAGGCCTTATTCAAGATAGAATAACAGAACTGTTAGGACTTCACCAAACTCCATGAGCACTAGGAAGCACACAAACACTCTCCTCCCCTAAGGATAGTGATCATTCCTCAGATTGCTATGTGGGAAGGAAAATTATTATACTTCTACTGCCAGTGTCCTTTCAAAACTGAAATCTGCTTACATCACAAATTCTTGACAATCTTTACCTTCCCACAAACAGATCCCATAGGTGCAATGATGTGTACTTTTGTATTTACATATGTGCATGAAAAAAAAAAAGGAAGTAGAAAAAGCACAAAGTGGGGACGGGCTACAAACAGAAGGCAGAGATTACAGGGACAAGGTGAAACAGGAGTGAAGACTGAGCACACATAACACAGATGCAGTTTCAAGACCTCTGTGCTCCACAGGAAAGGCCACCTCAGGAAGCTCCTGGAGCACACTAGACTTCCGACACAGAACTCCCTTGCATTTGCATACCACTGTATATTTAACCACCACCATCTCCAAAAATACAGCAGACTACCAAATATGATTTCTGGGTGCATTCCTAGACTTGAATATTACAAAACAGGTCGAGCACCATTACAATGAATTCTAATACATTGCTAGAATTATGGAGATTGTTTGTTTTATTGGATTCTGCTGACTACTGTGATGATTACTGCTGTCAACTTGACAGGATCTAGAATCACCCATGATTAAATTAACTGATCCTTCCTTGGGTGGAGACCCTGGACTACATAAAATGAAGAACTCAAACTAAGCACTGACCCTCATTGCTGTACTGAAACCCTGACTTACCTGTCATGGATGAACTCTTGAACTGTGAGCCAGGATGAGCCCTTTCTCCCTCAAGCTGTTTGTCAGAGTACTTTATAAAATCAGCAAGCAAAGAAACTAAGAAAGAGTCTATAAAATTTAACAACTCTTTTCTTCAACTACATAGTTAAAAGCTAATCGAATTTCAAAATGAATTGATAAATAAAAATATTAGCTCAGAAATTCTATCAACAGGAACTGGCCAGGTCAAAAATTTAAATTAGCACGTAACTTCTCAGTAAGCATGTTCCAATTCTCTCCAACAAATATTTTCTTCTGTTTTAATTTACTGTTATCATTATTATGAGGTGGTGGGGAGGACACTACTAGGGATTGCATCCAAGGCTTACTTTTACATGCTAGGGAAATATTGAGCTACATATATTTAGCTCTTAAAACAGTTTTTATTACATTCAGTTTTTATTACATTTAGTTATTTATTTTGTGGAAGAGGGTCAATCAGGTGAGCACATGGAGGTCAGAAGACAACTTGAAGGAATCTGTTTTCTCCTTTCACTATGTGGGTCTCACCTTAAGAACCGAACTCTTAAGTGCTCAGGCTTAGCAGCAAGCACTTCTATCTACTGAGCTATCTTGCCAGTCTATACATTTTTGGAAGACAAGGTATCACTAAGTTGTCCAGGCTGGCCTTTACCTCATTCTGATGCCCACACAGACACTGAAATTGTGATCCTTCTGCCTAACTTCCTTTGTAGCTGTAATGATAGGACAGCTCCCACCAGAACTGCCATTTGTGCATACACTTCAAAACATTCTAGATTCAAGTCTCAAGCTGCTACATATAGATTGAGCAAATTTATATCATCTTTAAACTTCACCATACATAGCAATTGTCATTACTAAGGACATTTAAAAATGTTTAAAAAGTGGAATTACTTTGTTAGTCACAGTGTTGATTGCCAGAGTTGGAGAGGCACTTCCCGAAATAATACACTCCATTCCCAAAGAATCTGAATCTATGCTATATGGAGTTGAGGCCTAAAATACAAGAACAAAATACACAATTATTAGCTCGTATATCCAACAATTTGACACAGTTTGAAGGGATTTTATCAAATTCTCCAATATCCAGTTTTGTGGGTTTTTTCAAATTAGAAAATTAGTAGCTATTTAAAATCCCTTCTGCATTCTTACTATATTCTGGCCTGATACTGACCTAATCTTACCAAGTCTGCTGGTACTCCCTTACTGCACCTCAGTGAGTCTCATGATAGGGTGGAGCTGGCTCCTAACAACTTCCTCACTTCTCCTTTTCAGCAACAGTTATCTACCCATAGCTACACGCTAAGGACCACCTCTCCCAGACTTATCTGCAGCTAGCTTGGCCATGTGACTGTGCCATGGTCAATGGAGTGTTGAGTAATACATATAACTTCTGCAGCATTTCTTTGAAAGGAGCTTGTTTGCCTATAATTTCTCCCTCACATTGTATACTGAAATATACATATAGTGGGAATAGTCTTGTTTAGCCTGAAAGCTGAGTTAGGCAATTTTTTAAAAGATTTATTCATTTATTGTATGTGAATATACTGTAGCTGTCTTCAGGCACTCTAGAAGAAGGTGTCAGATCTCATTACAGATGGTTGTGAGCTACCACGTGGTTGCTGGGATTTGAACTCAGGACCTTCAGAAGAGCAGTCAGTGCTCTTAACTGCTGAGACATCTCTTCAGCCCCGAATTAGACAATTATTGGGAAACCCTGGAAAAAAGATTAGAAAAAGTCTGGACACCTAAATCCCTCTGACTTCATCTATACCTGTCTCTACCTGAGAAATAGGTATGCCTCATTTATGCCTCTGTTATATTATTGTTACTGCTTAGATAGAAAAGTGACAAAACAGTATCTTAAATAGTACATCCTATGCACTGTTATAAACATGAGTTTCTAAAACAATTCACAAATGTTGCCTGAATTTAAAAAGTGTGCATCTCAAAAAAAATGTATCCTCAGTGTTAAAAATGTAAGAAAGGCAAATATGAATAACTTGTGACTATGTTATCAATTCTCTAACAAGAAATCTCACCCTCACAAGCCACAACTGAGCACAGATTCTTAAAAGCTCACACTTGGAGCTACCGGCACCATTTAATAACAGTAACTATGAGATTGCATGAGGCCCAAGACGCTGGAGTCATCTATCCTACTCCCAAAGCAACATGAAACCCTAAGGGAAAAAAAAAATCCACAGATGCCCATCTAAGATTCAAATGTTGTAATGAATTATTAATATGCTCATGAAATAAAGAACATTTTAACAAAATAAGAAAAAGCTCAGCAAAGAGATTAAAAACATGAAAGAAAAATAAATCAGTGGGGTGAGGTTTATATAAGAATGAAAAAGAAAGAGGAAAACTTTTGTAGTAGGTTCTCAGGATTTTTTGGATTTCCTCAGTGTCTGTTATGGCTCCTTTATCATTTCTGATCTTGTTAATTAGGAAATTATCTCTGTGCCCTCTAGTTAGTCTGGCTAACGGTTTATCTATTTTGTTGACTTTCTCAAAGAACCAG
>NW_022196900.1:77095747-77103610 GCF_008632895.1 Mastomys coucha | reverse complement strand
TGAACTAACTAGTACCCTCAGAGCTCCCAGGGTCTCAACTACCAACCAAGGACTGCACATGGAGGGGTTGATTGTTCTGGCAGCAGGTGTATGGTAGAGGATTGCAAATTTGATCACCAATAGGAGGAGAGGACCTCGGCCCTGTGCAGGTTCTGTGCCCCAGTGTAGGGGAATGCCAGGGCCAATAAGTGGGAGAGGGTGGGGTGGCAGGCATGGGGGGGGCAACAGGGGTTTGTTTTTGTTTGTTTGTTTTTTGGAGGGGAAACTGGGAAAGGAGAAATCTACATGTAAATAAAGAAAATATCTAATAAAAAAAAAGAGGAAAACAATTAGTAATAACTTGAAACAACAAAAAAAAAACTAGAGAAAAACAGAGAGCTTCAGAAGCTGAGTGAGTCTCAAAAGGTCTAAACAGGACCTTCACTAAAATATTAGAACTGATTAAGTACTCTTTCTAAAATAGAATACAGAAATATATTAAGAGCCAGTAGTTTTTCCATATTCCTGTAAGGATCTTGCATGAACTCATGGAAACAACCCAATTCTTTAGAGCCCACACCCTACCATCTGTTAATCAAGCTAACCAAAGTGAAACAAGTTCACAGTAAATATTACTATGTACTTTAGAAAGAAACTGAAGGAAATACTACTAGTAGTAGAAAGACCTACTCCCTACATAAGTGAGAACACTATTAATATGTTCACCCCACCTAAAGCAAGCTATAAATTCAATGTAATACTCATCAAAAGACAAAACAGCATTCTTCACAGAATCAGGGGGAAAAAACCAACCAAGCAAAGCTAAAATTCATATTGAAACCAACCCAACTCTTGACAAACAAGCAAAAAAGCAAGCACAGGTATCCTCTCATCTGATTTCATTCCATACAACAGAGCCAAAGTAACAAAAACAGCATAGTACTAATATAAAAACAGACATTTAGGCCAATGGAAAAGAACAGATAATCCAGAAATAAATTCACCCACCATCAGTGTGCTGGTTAATTTTTTTCCCTATCAGCTTGATACAAACTAGGATCATCTGGGAAGACAAAAGCCTGTGTTCATAAAACTCTCCCAATATGGCTGTCAGGTACTCCTATGAGCATTCTTTTAATGACTGATGAAAGGGCCCAAACCTACTGTAAGCAGTGCCACAATGGAGCACGTGGCCCTGAGTTCCATTTTAAAAAAGGTACCTAAGTAAGCTACAGAGAACAAGTTAATGAGCAGCATTCCTCCTTTGTGGTTTCTGCTTGAGTCCCTGCCTTGGCTTCCCTCAGTGATAGATGTATATGCCTAATAAATCCTTTCCTCTTCAAGTTGCTTTTGGTCATGGTCTTAATCAAAGCAATAGAATGCAAAGTAGGACATATAGCTAAGCAAATGTGCCCAAGTATACCAGACCAAGAGCAGCTTCTTTAACAAGTGATTAGGCATGAAAAATGCAAATTAAAGATATAAGACAAAATAAAACAATACCACTCAAAATGCTACATACTGAAACATAGAAAACAAAAAAATGCTGATAAGACATAACAACAAAGGAATGCTCACAGTCAGTGGCAACATAAGTAAAGCCACTACAAGAATCGGTATGAAGTTTCCTCAAAATTTAAATTAGGAGCTGGAGAGGTGACTCAGACATTACGAGCACTTGTCCTTTCATAGGACCTGGGTTTGTTTCCCAGTACCCACATGGCAGTTTACAACTGCTGTCTGTAAGTCTAGGTCCCACTGTATCCAATGCCCTCTTCTGACCTCTAGAGGTACAAAGCATGCATGTGATGCACAGACATACATGCAGGCAAAATATTCATGCGCATAGAACAAAACAACTTTAAAAAGTAAATTCAGATCCACATCACTCAGCTCTCATACTCCTTGGCATACAATAACAAAGTCAACACACTCTATTATTTACCCATATTTATCAGAGCTATTCTAATAGCTGAGAGATGACCATCAATAATTGTGGATACAGTATGCAATGTAACAGTGCATATACATATGTATATATTTATACATTTACAAAATGGAGTATCTTTCAATAATGAAGAGTGAAATCTTACATGCAGGAAATGAAGGACATCAGGTTAAGTGAAATAAGGCAGAAGAAAGACAAGTGTAATGTCTAAGCTCTTAAGTTGAAACTAAACTAAAATGAACCCTTCCTTATTGCTTTTTCAGTCACAAGTAGAAGAGTGAACAAATACTGGTGACTGAGCAGAAGACTCAATCAACTCAAGATGTATGGACATGTGAATCCACTGTAAAAACACAAAGCATAACTTCGACAACAGAGAAAGGGACATGAAAAAAAAAGAAATAATGACTAACATTTGAAAATTTAGCAAAAGACAATTTTGAAAATGTGAGCAGCTCAATGAACCAAGGACAAACTCAAAGGGAAAAGAAAATCATACTTAGATACATCTAGTTGATCCTGGAAAATAAACACAGAAAACACATCCAAAGAAAAAGAACATATTGCATGCAGGGGAATATTAATAGGAAAATGACTTGGGAGTTTCTCAACAGAAATGACAGTACTACTCTGAAAACTCCAGGAAACAAATATAAGCCAATCCATACTGTTTTATTAATGTAAATATTCAAGAAAGCAACACAACAGGCATGATGTGATGATGTCAATCACAGTGCTTAGGGGCTGATGCAAGGACATGTAAGTCTGAAGACTGCCTAGGCTACAAAGCAAGACTCTATCTCAACACAGGCACACACGGATGCACTGCTGTGATTTAAAAAAAGAAAAGGGCTCCTCCCTTTCAGGGAGAGGGAAAAATAAGTGAATTTATCGGCCAAAGATATAGCTCAAAGGAAAGTCTAACAGAGAAAACCTGAGACTCTGAGGCACACACTAAAGCCCAGAGACAGATGATGGCAGAGAAGACTATCATTTTCCTCTTAAGTTTTAAAATTGTCAGTGTATACAGATAATATACCACAATTAGGGAGATTCATGATGGGGGAAATAGTAAAAATGTCTACATGAAAAAGTACAATACTAAGCAGGCTGTGAATGTGATATACTTTTTCTTTAAATGGAAATATATAAGCAGGTATAGTTAAAAAGTCAATATGCAAATTAGCACAGAACACTAAAATAAAACCAAACTAAAAAGTTTGAAACAAAAATACTATAGATGTATACTAACTAAACAAATTAAATGTTTAAAAAATACTCTATAATATAATAAAAAAGCAGCGAATGTCAAATAGGAACAAAGAACAAAACTCAGTGTGGCTTACAAATGTAATAACTTCCAACACAGTTGAGCAAAGAATTGGTTGGAAAAAAAAGGGAAACTGGGCTAGAGAGATGGCTCAGCGGTTAAGAGCACTAACTGCTCTTCTGAAGGTCCTGAGTTCAAATCCCAGCAACTTCATGGTAGCTCACAATTATCCATAATGAGATCTGATGCCCTCTTCTGGTGAGTCTGAGGACAGCTACAGTGTACTTACACATAATAAATAAATAAATCTTTAAAAAAAAATTGGGAGACAGAGGCAGGCAGATTTCTGAGTTCGAGGCCAGCCTGGTCTACAAAGTGAGTTTCAGTACCGCCAGGGCTACACAGAGAAACCCTGTCTCAAAAAACCAAAACCAAAACCAAAACAAAAACCAAAAAACTAACCAAACAAACAAACAAACAAAAGGAAAACTGTCAGAATCTATAGATGATGTAATATTCAGAGTGTATGCCAGGTCATTTTAACATGGTATTTACAACTAACAAGATTATAAGATAAAATGATTAAGAGACAAAATCAACTTTATGCTTGCAAAAGCAACTAGAAAATGTTTAGCACCCATTTTTTAATAGCACCAGGTAACATTATTAAGGATTAAGTCTAACTAGAAATATGCAAGTCCTTTATGCTGAAAACTAAAATCTCATCTGGCAAAAAAATACCTAATGAATGCAGAACCATTTTCCTAGAATGGGATAAATACCAAGTTATATCATTTCCCAAATTAGTGGTAGCCTGAGTAGAAAAACTTGAAAATAATGAAAATGTTCATTTAATATCTGTGACAATTTCACTAATACAGGTATCAAAAAATTCCAATTATAAGGCTATCCACTAATTGTGTTAAAATGCCAAAATTCTACCCAGCTGTTAAAATGGTTTCATGTACATTAAACCTTCTACTAGGTACAGAATTTCTGTTCTAAAACCCCTAGATTTTACTTACAATCATACTTTGGAGGCAACATGCACTACCTTCCAAGTAGTGCACACTGGTATTCTTGCACAACTGAAGTGTCTGTTCCTTTCTGCAGAGGAGGAGGAATGTAGCCTGCATTCCTTCCTCTGCTCACTTTAACCTTTCCTTTACTCTTTCTCAGACTCAACTGAGAAATTGAGTAACAAAAAAACAACATAACAATATTAAAACATCGCTAAATACAGAGTATCCTCAGAAGAATGTCCTCTTGAGCCAGTGTGATGGCTTACCAGGTTAAAAAATACTTGTCAAACAAACCTGATGACCTGACTCAATCCCCAGACTCTATGGTGGATGGTCAAAACAAATCCCAAGTTGTCCTCTGACCTCCACACATACATACCACAGCACCTTCTCTTGAACTTGTGTGTCTTGCCTCTACATGTACTCATGCAATATAAAATAAAATGAAATGATTTTTTTAAAAAAGATATCCACATCTCATGCTAGCAAAGAAAACACTCCTCCACTGCTAGTGGGATACAAACTTGTACAACGTCTTTGGAAATCAACTTGGTAGTTTCTCAGAAAAATGAGAATAGTTTTACCTTAAGACCCAGCTATAACATTTCTGGGCATATACCCAAAAGATGCAGCACTACACCACAGGGACATTTGCTCACCTATGTTCATAGCAGCTTTTGTTGTAATAGCCAGAAACTGGAAACAGCCTAGATGTTCCTCAACTGAAGAACAGATAATGAAAATGCATTACATCTACACAATGGGATACTATTCAGCTATTAAAAACAAAGACATCATGAAATTACAGGTAAATAGATGGAACTTGAGAATATCTCCTGAGTGAGGTAATGCTACCTGGAAAGACACATGTAGTATATACTCATTCATAAGTGGATATCAGGATACCCATACTACAAATCCAAGACCCAAAGAAAATGGTTAATAAGAAGGACCCCAGGAAGGATGTGTGAAGCTCACTCAGAAGGGAAAACAGTCATCAGAGGTGAATAGAAAGAGGGAACTGGGGGGAAGAGGGGATGAGGAGAGGTATGGGGATGATGATCAGGTATCTGGGGAATGGGAGTGAGAGAGTTAGGAGTGAGAATCAGTAGGGGCATCTCTGGGACTAGCTGGAAACCTGGGATGGAGGCTATGAGGGTCATCCTAGATGAGATTCCTTCCGACCAGCAGGGAATAGAGACTAAAGTGGCAACCTCCTGTAGCCAGACAGGACTTCCAGTGGATAGAGAAGTACACCAAACCATCCACAAAACCTTCAACCCAAAATTTATCCTGCCTACAGGATACTCAGGGATGAAGATAGAGAAGAAATGGCAGGAATGGCCAACCAATGACTGGCCCAATCTAAGACCCATCCCACGAGAGAGAGCCAACCCGACTCTATTAATGATATTCCGCTATGCTTATAGATAGGAACCTAGCGTAAACTGTCTCCTGAGAGGCATGAAAGCAGATGCAGAGATTCAAAGCCAAACATCAAGCAGAGCTCAGGGAGTCTTGTGGAAGACTGGGGGATAGAACTGACAGAGCCAAAGGGGTCAAGAACACCACAAGAAGACCTAGAGTCAACGGGTCATAGAGTCTGAACCACCAACCAACCAATGAGCATGCAGGGGGCAAGACTTAGCTCCCCACCCCCAACATGTATACTCAGCTTCGTCTTCATGTGGATTTCCTAACAACTGGAGTAGGGACTGTCTCTGATTCTGCTGCCTGTCATTGTATCTCCTTGCCCTACTTAGACTACCTGGTTGGCCCTCAGTGGGTGATGAGCTACTTAGTCCTGCTGAGACTAGACATCCCAGGATGGGGTGGTAGTCCCAAGGGAGGACATCCCCTTCTCTGAGGAAAAGGGGAGAGGGTAGTAGGGGAAGGAATTTGTGAGAGCGAGGGTGGTGATTGGGATGTAATATGAATAAAAAAATTATTTAGAAAAATAAAATAAAAATATCCTTTTCTAATTATGTGTCCACCTTCTACCTCTTGTCTTAAATAAATGTAAATGATTCCTAATTTAGTTTTTTTCTTCACCAAAAAGTACTAAGTATTTCAACTTCATGGTGTTTCAAAACAAACAAACAAAATCTCTGGAGAATTACAGACTAATTTTTTAAAGCCAGAATATTTTAAATAGTTCACATACTACTACTTGGTCTTTTTACCTTCAAATAACTTATAATGTTTTAGAGAATTTAAGACAAAACTGTCCACAGTGAGTCCCTTAAGTGGTTCTCTTTGTTCCTTGAAAGCTCATGCTCCACACAGGAGCTGGAGTGACACTCCTCATTCCCCTGCAGCAGCTGCCCCTCCCTCACATACAACCTATCTTAAAATGGGTTATGAAGACCAGGCTTCCACCTTCAACTGCTACTGTCAGTCTTACTATTCCTTCCTTCTTGCACCATGTCAAGTACATTTCTACTGTAGAAGCATCACACTTGTAGGACCTCAGAAGGAATTCTTTCCTAGACCTGATAAATGACAACCAACTTAAAAGCTTACACACAAAGACATCCCCAAAGACTAACTACCTTTGTTCTTAATTTTACTATTCTGTGATAGACTAAATTAAGAGACGTTAGATTCACATATATTTCTAAAACCTAGTCCAATGGTTATTAAAAATGTAAAGTATTCTAATAAAAGCAATATACATGCCAGGTGGTAGTTGGTTCACCCCTTTAATCCCAGCAGTCAGTCCAGAGACAGATGGATCTCAGTGTTCAAGTCCAGCCTGGTCTACAGAGTAAGTTCCAGGACAGCCAGGGCTAAACAAAGAATCCCTGTCTAGAAAAACCAAAAGCAAAAGCAAACCAACCAAGCAACCAAAAAGAAAAAAGCAATATATACTACAAAACACTACATACTTTACAACCAGCCCCCAACAATATTTCTCTATGAAAAATACAGACACATGGATTTCTCAGGGCAGGAAGTTATTATGACTTTAAACATTTTCTTTCAGTTATGTATTAACCATGTGTCCACCTGATGTCATGTACTCTACTCTCAGCACATAGACTCCTCTCCCTAATTGCCAACTAACAGACAACTTGGGCCAAAAGAAAACATTGGCAAACGGTACTGAGAAAACGTGGCCCACGTGGTTGTCTTTTTTTTTTTTTAATTTTTTCACTTTAATGTGAAAATTTAAAACTATATAGCAAAAAAATTGAATTTATCAAGTAGCATGTCTATATATACATTCAAGAGCACCTGGTGCTCCACCTTGAATCTTGGGTTTCTTTAGACGACTCTGACTATACAACTGTCAACAGTCTGGGGTGGAAGATGGGCATCTGGGACTTCACAAGTAAATAAGATTTTTCTAAGAATAACAGAATAGAAAGAAGGGAAGCTTGACATCCAAAGAGTGTATAGCTGCCAACCGATTACCAATTCCAATTTCTGAATATAAAGTCAAACCCAGGAACTTCCAAAGAGATTAGTAACAAAAATAACAATTTCTCGGCCCCTTACCTTACCCATTCAAACTACTTGATGGTATGATGGGCTAAACAATGTGAACATATTTTCCCTACCTTCAAATTTCTGGATATTCTGACAACAGATATTAAATACTTTCTCTCTCTCTCTCTCTCTCTCTCTCTCTCTCTCTCTCT
>NW_022196900.1:77068775-77095684 GCF_008632895.1 Mastomys coucha | reverse complement strand
CCCCCCCCCCCCGTGTGTGTGTGTGTGTGTGTGTGTCTCCAGGCACGTTTTTTGAGACAGGGATTCTCTGCATAGCCCTAGCTGTCCTGGAACTTATTCTGTAGACTTCTCCCGACTGCTGGGATTAAAGGCATGAACCAACTACCACCTGGTGCATAAACTGCTTTTATTACAATAGTGGTTCACTTAAAAAGCCAACAATCAAAGCCCCTAAATTCGAATTTAATTTTATAGAATTGATGCTTGACTCTAACAAGGCTGCCTACAACATAAGCTCTTCTGTGGCCATGCTCACACAGCCCTAATTCAAACTACTTAGTCTGTGGTCCTAACTGTAAGTTTTTTTTAAAAGACAAGTCTCTGTCTCCCTGTCAACCAATTGTGGGCCATAAAACCGTGCCAGGAAGTTTGGCAAAGTAGAGCAAGTAGAGACTGGGAGACTCAGTGGGCACACACCTGAAGCTTAGGTGACCCCAGCTCTCTGCCAGACTCCTGACTTGGAACAAGTGCCATGCTTCCATGCTTCTCACATAAAAAAGAGATGTAACCACAAGTAGGCCCAAAACAGAGTTCTCTATGCTAATGAGGTATCTAGGGGCCCCAGAGGGCTTAGCCAATAGGTTCCTTTCCCAGACATCCCTCCCGGCAAAAGGTATTTAATCTCAGGCCCACCCTGAGAAGTTGAGTACGGTACATTATACATCCATTTCCCGCCACGAACCATGGACTGTCTCTTTTCATCATGACCCACCAATGGGAGTTATCAAGAATGCATGTCTTTGTCCACAGAGCCACAATTTTAATCTCCCACAGAAGATCTCTCAGTGCTCCAAGCCACAACAACCACCAAGCCTGCATCCTGCCAGCCAAGGACAATCATCCCTATAGGCTAGATGCTGTACCCAGCCTGAGGGCCCCAACTCAGTTCTATGCTGTTTTATGACTCTCAGGGACACCTGGATGTCCCAGAGTCTGAGAACGCCACAGCCCAGCCAGGGGATCTCCAAACAAGAGCTCCATCTTCCCACATCTGACTGCACTTTCCACCCCCAGACTGTGCTTCTCTATAGCCCAGCATCTGCTGTGGGTAAGCAGGGTGATGGGGTAAGCGCAGTCAAACTCCCCAAGGGGCCGTGCCCTGTGGCAGAGTGGACTGCAGTTGACAGCCTATCTATATACCTACATCAGCTTGGTCCTTTTCTTCAAGGCTTAGAAGAAAAGATACATATATATATATATACACATACACACACACATACACATATATATCTTAGAATAATATATATGTGTGTGTGTATACACACACACACACACACACACACACACACACACACACACGTGTATTTTATACCAGCAGCAGGCAGGCATATGTCAAATTTATTTCACCACACATTTACTACATTTTCTTCATATTACATTCTTTTTCTTTTGACTTACTTTGCAAATATTTAATATCCATTATAGGCTATGCTATATGCTAATCTAACACTAATGCTAGAGATAAGAATACTTTGTTTCCCTATCTTTAAGGGGACATTAGTCTAGAGAAGGAGAAAATATAGAAAAATTACTACAAAATGTGTGTTATTTTATAAAGAACTTTATAAAAATTCTACAGCACCGCAAGTGCAAACACAAGGAAAGGCTTTACTAAGTAGTCAATAGCTAGAGCAACTCCAGCAGCACAAGAGGAAGAATATGGATGTTTAGTTGTGATGCTACAACTGTAAAAAAAAGGAGAAGTGGCATGCAATAAACACATGATGTCAGCTGAGTTGACTATACGCATTATAACACATATTAAGATATCAACCAAAGGTCTTTTTCTCTTTCATTCTTGGAAATTAGCTTTAGCCATGGATTCATACCAACACAAGCACACAGACTGTATACAGAATAGTTACCACATGGGTGAAAGAAGAGGAAAGTACCTTGAAGACAAGGCAGAAAATTTGATATAGCCAGGAAGAACATCTGTGAAATGGCTATCATTTAAAATCAATCCGCAGTGTTTGAGGTACAGAACAAAGCTACCAGATTAAAGCCCAGAAGCTTACAAACTGTGTGAATGTGAGACTCACACAGCAGGTATGTCCTAATAGGGTAAAACCTTCAAACAATTCCTTACAAACTGTGTGAGTGTGAGACTCACACAGCAGGTATGCCCTAGTAGAGTAAAACCTTCAACCAATTCCTAAATTGCCTCCCTTGCTCAAAGTGTGAAGATCAAACAAAATGGGCTGAAAATTTCTCTGAAAATACACAAAACTATAAAACAAAATCTTACTTTTCTTGTGATTATACGTCATCTACTGGATACGAATTTTAAGAGTCTACATTTCTGATATGCTCAACACTCATGAATCATGATAATGAGCTTTACCCGTTCTACAGATCTTGCCCTCTTCTTTGGCCGAGTAGGCAGCGTGTCTTCCTTCGGATTGGTGTCTATTGCCCAGTAAGAACCCTAAAGATAAAAAACAAATTATAGTAATTGTTTATTACAGTAAACCTTAAAACATTTTAAGAAATATTTATAATTGTGCCTTGAATAGGTATGGGCCCCACAGATTCATGTGTTTGAATGCTTGGCCTACATGGAGTGGCACTACTAGAGGTGGAGCCTTGTTGGACGAAGTGTGTCACTGTGGGGGTGGATTTTAAGATCTCCTATGGTCAGCCCCCCATCCAGTATGGAAGGAAACCCCTCCTGGCTGCCTTCAGATCAAGATGTAGAACTCTTGGCTCCTCCAGCACCATGTCTGCCATGCTTCTCACCACGATGATAATGGACTGAATCTCTGAAACTATATGCCAGTACCAAATAAATGTTTTCCTTTATCTAAGAGTTGCCTTGGTCATGTTGTCTCCTCATAGCAATGAAACCCTAAGAGACAATAATCTCCAAAACCAGGAATTTTGAAAATGTAACAAAAAGAAGCGAAAGAAACACAACTGCTCAGTTGTATTGGTGGTCAGGCCACTGAGCTCTAGGCCTCACCTGACAGGAAAGGTACCCCACTGCCAGTTACACCTCCAGTCCATTTTGGAAGTTTTTACCTTGAAACGGGATCTCATTAAGTTACCCAAATGGGCCTCATCCTTGTGGTCCTCCTGCTTCAGCCTCATGAACAGCTAGTATTACAGGCATGCATAACCGTGCCAAAACAAAACAAACAAACCAACCTCTAATTAAACAGAAAAAGGAAGCCCACAGCTAAATTATTAAAGAGACCACTCCCACAGGTCTCAGTCCAAGGGCATTTATCACTACTGAATCAAGAGAAAACCAACAGCCAACTATGTTTTTAGTAAGTGATTCATTATTACTTTATTAATTATTTTTATTTTAAAAACTGAAGGGAGAGGGTTGAGCGTGTGGGTGTGCATTCCAAAGCACACACACAGTGGCCAGAGCGCACATCTCCTCTTTATGCTCTACCTTACTTGCCTTGGGACAGACCTCTCATTAGGACGAAACTCACTGTTCCACAGGAGGAGGTTGTGTGGCTGGGAACACTCCAGATCTGCCTGTCTCCATCCCCCAAAGTGGGTTACAAGAACATGCAACCATAAAACAATACCCAGCTTTTTATATGATGGCTGGAATTTGAACTCAGGGCCTCATGCCTGCAGATCAAGCACTACCACCTCCTAGCTATCTCACCTGTCCCAGTAACTGAGTCTCAGTAATGGTTAATTATCTGAGATTTGCACTGTAACAGTATTTTACAATTAAAGATATTCTAATCTCTTTAGCCTGGGACCTACCAATCTTTCTACATCATCTTTCAATGATTAACTGCTACATGGAAGAGGGAGTAAAATAAACCCTTCCCTCCACAAGCTGCTTTTGGTCATTGTGTTTCAACACAATAGAAACTTTAACTTATATACCAGATTTACACATGATTAGCTGAAGCATTATTACTCAAACTCAGCCTTGCATTTTGTATTTATCTTCCTAGGCTGTTTGTTCTGCAACATCAAACAATAAAGGAGAAACACCTCCCCTCTCAAGCTCACACTTCAGCCTTACATGATTCCTATGTATACGGCATGATGATGTGTGTACCATGGTGCATGTATGGAGATCAGAGCACAACTCGACAAAGGTAGTTCTCTCCTTCCACCTTTACATGGCTACCAGGTATGGAACTCATGTTTGAATAGTTAAGAACTTACCTGCTGAGCCATCCTTTTTCCCCACGCCCTGCATATGCTTTGAGACAAGGTGACATGTGCCGCCACGTCCAGTTTACAAGGTAATGCTAAAACTTTGTGCACATTAGGCAAGCAATCTACCAAATGAACTATATCTGCAGCACAAATCAGTTCTGTGGATACAGTATGTTTCATGTGTCTGCATCCTAATCTCAACGGTGACTGCATAATCTACATTACCCACCCTACCACTAATCAACCCATATTTGACAGTCAAACTTACTCTGAACATTAACCAAGGAAAGCCTCTGTTCTTCATGCCAAACCCATGGTTTTATTACCATTCTCCCTCCCTAGCCCCCCCCTCTCTTTATAACACTTCTGTGCTTTTTACCTGTTTAGACCACTGACTTCCCATTATACTTATTATAGTTTTGTCTAGGCTATGACCTTCTTAATGGCAAAAGTTTCTTTACTCATTTCTGTAACAATCACAATGTAACGTAAGAGTACAAAGCAAGTACTCAAAGTAAACTTATACTGAAATGGAAAAGAGAAAGCAATGTTCAACAAAAATTAGATCAAAAATATCAGTGTAGAGGGTTATGATGGCAAGCCAAGATACTAGTATATGTGGACACCTGAGCTTAGCACTGGTCTCATTTTCCAGCCACTGCCTCTGCTACTTTTTCAAGTGGTCACTGCTTTTTAATGAGCCAACTGGACCTGATTTAAATGTGACAAGAACCATGTCACCTAACTAGAAGCTTACAAGCATGACATTTTAAGTCTAAGAAAAAAAAATTAGGAATGTATAGTGACACTTTTGGAATTTTGTTTAAAAGCACAGAAATATTGTTAAGAATATGTTTTCATTCTAATTTCAGGTCTGGAGATGCGGAGCTGCGTCACCGTCTGAAGCAACCAACTATGATTTGCCTCAGGCTCTACCTGAGGTATGGTTTTACCAGCTGCAGATTGTTTCTCAGATTGTGTGACCTTTGGAATTCTGAGAACTTTTCAGAAGGTATAGAAATGCTAGAGCCCTAATAAGCATGGTCGGTAGTTCAGGAGAACTGTTTGTGGCTTATTAGTAGCCATGCTCAAAGAAACTAGATTCAGAGATCTCTCTCCCCCTCCATCATTCGTTCTCTCCTATCTAGTGATAGAGGGTGAAAGGGGTGGGGATTGTGGATGGAAAATTAAAAGTAGGGGGGAAAAAAGAACCCACAAAGTAGCAAAGACCAAATACAGTAATGTATTTAACATAGTAGTTTCTATACCCTACAATCTCACAACTATTAAGCACAATAATTCACATGATTTTATGAGTAGTGTTCAGCTAGTATTTCAAAATGGAAGTAGAAAAAAATTAGAATTGTTTAAACTTACAATAACAAAAAGTGTTCGTAGAAATGATAAATGCCCATGTTTGTTTCTGGAATATTGTATTAACCGAGGGAAAATGTCCAAACTGTAGATTTCCATACTGTTATAAACAATTGAATAAAAATAAAGAAATGGGGGATGAAGAAATGATCAGGGGTTTAAGAGAATTCATGCGTTTGCAGAGAACCCACATGGTAGCTAATAATCATCTGTCATTCCAGTTCTAGAGGCTCTGACACCTTTAACGTGCACTGCGCACACATAGTGCACAAACATACATGGTAGAACACCACCAATACAGACAAAATTGAAAAAGGAAAAACCACAGGGGAGTGGACCTGTGACAAACACTCCTTCCCAGGAGGCAGAGGCGATAGAAGTCAGTCTGGTCTAAAAAGTGAGTTCCAGGACAGCCAGGGCTACAAGGAGAACCTCTAGCCCCAACATACAAAAATAAATACTAAACGAACAAAAAACCAAAAACCAAAACCCTAATGTTTTAACAGTTTTTTTTACACAAAATACTACACACAGACCAACAATGGGGTGAAATCAGTTATAAGTAAAAGTTGTATCTTTTACTTTTAGAGACACCAACCCAGGTTTCATTTTTAAAATCAATTTCCCCAAAACGTTTTAACAAAAACAGAATGTACCAATAATAAGCAAATAATTCAAAAGTCTTTATAATATACATACCCTGTAATTTAGGTCAAAATAAAAACAAAGAACATTCCACTGCCCTCAAAAGCTTCTATGTAGCGCAGCAAGTTATCTTCCTTTTGCCCACCGCCTACCCCCCCTCACTCTCACACACACACACACACACACACACACACACACACACACACACACACACACACACACACCAGAAGCCTGCTGCCTATCTGCCTATTGTTATACGCTAGGCTTTGTCTTTTCTAGAATTTTGTATAAATGACTCAATCTGTAGGCTACGCTCCACTCTGAGTAAGGTGGGAGGGTCCAACTGCTCCATCCTTGTAACGTGCTTTTCTGTTCAAGCTATTTCAGTGTGTAGTTTTGTCTCTGGGGTTCTAGGCATAACCTTCTGATGAATGGTAATACAGCTCTTTTGTCAGATTTTCAGTGATTTGTTATAATTTTTTATATATTCTAAATAACGAATCCTTTGTCAGGTGTTATGTACTGTGAATATCTTCTAGTCATTGTTTGCATAACGGTACTTTCTAAGATCAAAAAAGTTTTACTTCAATAAAGCCTAGTTTATCAAATTTCTTTCAAAGGAAAAGTGTAGCCTTTTCTAAGATATAAGAAATATTTTCTGCAATATTTTCTTCTAAAAGTTGTCTAGTCTTAAGTTAGGCATCTGTTTTACTTGATTTCCAGTAAGGATCAGCATTTTTTCCACTATGATAAAAACTGCTATCATATATCAATTGAATACATTAATACCTTTGTCAAAAGTGAGCTGACTAGGCATCAGATCCCATTATAGATGGATGGTTGTGAGCCACCAAGTGGTCACTGGGAACTGAACTGGAAGAGCAGTCAGTGCTCTTAACTGCTAAGCCACCTCTCCACTCTCCACTTTCTTTTTTTTCTTCACTTATTTTCCAATTTGTTGAAAATTTCTATATGCTCATAATTATGTAAATAGATTTTATCTTAACTACTCAATGGGAAGGCTGCTTTTCTGAGACTGAAGCCAGGACCTCATATATTTTCTACCAATACTGAAAATATATATGGATGCATACAGTTGTTTTGAAATGTATCTATCTCTCCTAAATTAGCTCATTTGTTCCTTCTACTTGATTTAGTAGTAACTGAAATAATTTCAAATTTTACTTTAGTCATACCAAAAATACTTCTCATTTTTCTAAGCAATCTGACCAGGAGATTTTTCTGAGTAATATACCATACTGATTTTGAACAAACATACTTTAATATTTTTAGAGTTGTAAGTTATAAGAAGATCATGTATTGGCCCATAACCTTTATTTAAATCCCCAATATAGTGAAACCATGAATCAATCACCAATACTCTACTTCCAAATTTATCCAGAAAACTAATTTTTATTTAGTTATAAAATTTTAAATGTTATTTTATAAAAATTTTACAAATAAAGCACAGTAGAAAACCTTAAAATTTTGTGGTTGGCCTATTCAGATTAAGAAAGTTCGTAAGTACAGAAAATAAATGGTTGCCAGGAGCTTAAATTGGGAGAAACAGGAAGGAGAAAAAAAATTAATGGAAATTGTTATCCTTTTCAAAGCGAGGAAATGGAAATGTCGTAGAGTTCAGCTTTACAAAAAACCACTAGGTTATATGATCCAAAACAAAAGGGAATGGTACGCAAGTCTTATATAAACAAAAATGTATATTTGCAAGGGGTAGGGGTGTGCTGGTTTCAGTGAGAAGTGGCCTTCTTGGTGGAGGTGTGGACTTGCTGGATGCGGGCGTGGAGGTTTCCCAGAAGGTCAGTGTGTAAAACTCTCAGCAACTGCTGCACTGCCATGCTTGTCTGCTTCCCAACATCATGATCATGAACTCACCCTCTAAGATTATATACAAGCCCCCAATTAAATGCTTTCTTTTGTAAGAATATCGCAAGACAGGGAAAAAGGAACCAGAGACATCTAATCTAATACTAATTATGTATGACATAGCCAACTCACTGTCAGAAAACAAAGTTAGTGGTATTGCCTGGAAGGAATTCCTGTCTCCTTATTTCTGGTTGAGTCCTAGCTTTCCAAATTTAGACTATGCTAGCCACTAGAGTTCTTCCTAAGAGTTTTATTTTAGTTTATGTGTATATAGTTTATGTGTACCATACGTACGCAGGCTCACAGAGACCAGAAGAGATCAGGTACCCTAGGACTATATTTACAAGTGATAATGAGCTCTCTAATGTGCGGGCTGAGACATTCAATGCAATGGTAGCGTTTGCTGCCACACACACCCAACGCCTTGACCCAGTATCTATCTATCTATCTATCTATCTATCTATCTATCTATCTATCTACCTACCTACCTACCTACCTACCTACCTACCTACCTACCTACCTACTTCGTTCTCTCTCTTTCACACACATACACATATCAATTTTAAAAAATAGGAACATTTCATAAAGGTAAAAGAACAATTTAAAGGACCACACATGAAATAAAATATTAACTTGAAATGAATCACGAACATAAATGTAAGCCATCAAACTTACAGAAACAGAAAAAAATCTGTATGTACTTACTAGCTGACTGCCTGGACAGCACACAAAAATCACTAGATAGTAACTTTTTTAGATAGTCCATTTCATTAACATTTAACATGACTACTCTTTTTACAGCATAATTATAAAAATAAAAAGGCAAACCTCAGTCTGAGACAATATTTTCACAACATAAATCTACTAAAAGACTTCTATGCAGAATACACACAGTCTCAGTAATGACAATGTTTTTATCTTAAAAGATCTTCAGAAAAGAAATGCAAATGGCCACTAAAAGATGCTTTTTAAAAATCAGGGGTGATTAGAATTAGAATTGTGGGCAAATCAAAATTATGGTAAGATACTGTTTCACACCTAGTCAAAGTTAAAACCATCACTAATAATGAATCAGTAGTGTGGGACTCTCTGGCATTGCTGTGAAATGCAAAGGAGCACAGCCATAGGAATAAGGATGGAGAATCATCTCCCGCTTCCCCTGTGACCGAGCAAGCCTTCCTCTCAGCAGTCCCAAGGACTAAAGAAAACATGTAGATGAATTTCCTGCTAGTTTTCTAATGACAGTTCCAAACTGAAAAGACCTCCAAATTGTTTACCAACTAATAAATGGGTAAACTATTTTTATATTCATAAACTAGAACATGGCTCAATAATAAACAATTAATAGTGAAGAGCAGCCAGCTCTGAAGTGAGAAAGCATGCATACTCATGCCTTGTGACTCCATTACTACATGTTCCCTAATGTGAAAAAAAACCTATGAAGAGCTCAAAGATCACCAATTAAAGTCAGGTTCAACCAGATTTCATCTGGAATCAAGACCAGACATGTAAAACAGCTCGGGATTCTATTAAGTAGGCATCAAGTCATATCAATGACATGTATACAGTAAATATATAGGCACATCCTGTAGTTAGCTCCCCTAACCTCAGAAAGGAACACAATGGCTCAATCTCTATAGTCCCAAATAGCAACTGAAATTTAACAGTTTTCACCTACTACATTTTTCCAAAAAGCAATCCACTACGAACTTCAAGATATACTAAAATGAAAGTTAATTCCAAAGAGGAAAAAAAAAAACCTATAACACACAAAAGCTCCAGTGTTTAACAGAAAAGACCATATAGTTAATCCATAAACACCAGGAAAATGAGGATTTATAAATAAAGATTTGTAGCTGGGCAGTGGTGACGCACTCCTTTAATCTGAGCACTTGGGAAGCAGAGGCAGGCAGATTTCTGAGTTCAAGGCCAGCCTGGTCTACAAGACAGCTAAGGCTACAGAGAGAGAAAAAACCCTGTCTCGAAAAACCAATAAATAAATAAATAAATGTAAGATTAATTCTAGCACCTGGGAGAATTTGAGACAGGAGAACTGATTTGAGTTTTGGGTCAGCCTGAGCAACAGTTAGCGTTTATCTCAAAAAATATCTCAATGAGCAACAAGTAATTTAAATGATTTTATTCTCATCAAAAAAATATGTATTATTCTATATAAAGTGCATCTTTGAATAGCAATTTAAAGTACCCAGCTTTATCACAAAGTAATGTGACCTTTAATAAGCTTCAGGTTGAAAATGCTATTAATAAACATGTTTATTATTTGATGAGGTAGAAATAGTAATAACTTTTATTCCAGGAAGAACAATTTTGATCCTAAGAAACTAGCAAATCTAAATGGCTAAATCTATAAATCCTATCTTTTAAATAACCCACTGCTAAGCATATGCTCACTGTTGCTCTCAATGCACTCCTATTTCAAGATGATACCAGATCCTTTCCATCCCTGACTCCCAGTTCTATATCGCATGTATGTTAATCTTTTCTTTCTCATTCCCAGTGATACCATTTACAGGTATAAAAATTAACTTTCAGGTTAAATATTGTATAAAATGGGTAGATCTACAAAGGGAACACAACAACAAAGTGTTACACTGCAGATGTAAGGAAAAGGCAGCTGAGAGCCAACAGTTCACAGCAGGCCATAATGCTGGGACACAGTCACTCAAACACCTATTATCAATGCTGGCTTTTGACCTTCAAAGAGTTTATTTTATTTTTGTATATGTGTGCATACATGCCAGAGGTTGACCATGGAGGCAAGAAGAGAGTTGGAATTATTTAATAGACAGCTGTGAGCCACCAGCCATGAGTGCTAGAATCTGAACTCAGGTCTCCTGCAAAAAACAAGAAGCATGGCCAAGTGCTCTCTACAACCTTCTGTTGTTTAAACAAAGCATCTCACTTTGAAGCCCAGGCTGGAGCTTAAGTGCGCAAGCCACCATGCCCAGCTACCCTTGGCTTTCACATCTCAGTGTCTAATTACTGGTGTGACATTCATAGCTGACCTGTGCCTTGACATTTGCTCTTACTCACTGGCGCCAATCCATTTCTTTACTTTTGGACCTTGTGATTAATTCCTTTAATCATCGATTCACCTGAACTTTGTCTTTCAGGCTGCTTATTCAACTAAACTTAATTATGTCCTATGCCCAGGTGGCAATCAGAGCTCTTAACTATAATGATTTAAAGCCCACTAAGTCTACTCCCACCCCACCCTGACTCGATGGTTTTCTCCCACTGTGTTAACGGTGGTTTGGGGAGGCTTCTTAAGTGCCATTATTAAATAGTGTTATTTTTATAATTCTATTAATTACACATTAAATACTGTAATATAAAACAAAACCAAATAATAAATACCCAAGCTTAACTAACATGTTGGCCTCCTCTCAAAGAAGACAGGTATAATAGAAAAAGCACTCAACTACAAACCAGGAAACCAAGTGAACCTCACATGTCCAGCACTGACTAAGGCTCTGGGCTGGTTATAAATTACTTGGAAGAAAGGGGAACAAGATAGATGGAAAGTTCTGATGCCACTAAAATAGCACAGCCTCTGCCATTTGATTTAAAAAATTCAAGTCAAAGAAACGGTGGGGGCTGGTGAGATGGATCAGTGGATAAGAGCATCGACTGCTCTTCCAAAGGTCCTGAGTTCAAATCCCAGCAACCACATGGTGGTTCACAACCATCTATAATGAGATCTGACGCCCTCTTCTGGTGTGTCTGAAGACAGCTACAGTGTACTTATTTATAGTAATAAATAAAAATCTTTGGGCCAGAGCGAGTAAGGACTGTGAGAGTGGGCCTACCAGAGCAAGCAGGGTTGACCGGAGCCAGCAGAGGTCCTATAAGTCAATTCCCAACAACCAGATGAAGGCTCACAACTATCTGTACAGCCACAGTGTGTACTCATATGCATAAAATAAATAAATAAATTTTCTTAAAAAAGAAATGGGTGGAACTGGGGGCTGGAAAGAAACATTCTTAATGATAAACTGAAGAGCTGGTTGCAGCTTTTCATTAAGTATTCATCTTTAGTTTATTCTAATCTTCTGCAACTGTAACAAAAACATGACCAGAACAGCTGTCTCTAACTCATCATCATCAACAAGAGTATCTCAGTCCTAATTATCTCTTGTATAAAGTGGGGTGACACCAAGATTTCCAAAACAAAATGGTGGGGTTTTTTTCCCCCTTCCAACCAAATTTTCATTTGAATATCATAAAGAGATGGAAAAGATGGTTTCAAAGGTTAAGAGCACTGGTTGCTCTTAAAGAGGACCCAGATTCAATTCCCACACCAACATGGAGGGAGGCTCACAACCATCTATATCCCATGGGATCCAACAAACCTCTTCTGCTCTCTGGAGCAGGCACACACATGATAAACAGATTTATATGCAGATAAAACACGTACACACAAAAATAAACTTTATATAGCAAATAAAAGTAACTTTATTCACATAATATATTACTTATAAGATCAAGTTTACAGTATCAACTTCTAACCATAATCAATAAGAACAATGGCTACTACTCAACCCTAGCTTTGAGATCCCAATTGAAAGTAATTCTATTATAAACCTAGTTTGTAAAATTAAATAAATTAGTGAGAATGACTAGGTTTGTTGAATACAAAACATTAAAACTAGAGATAAATGGTAAAAGTTGAAAGCTCATACTTCTCAGTATTCACTTTTAAACAGATTCTTTTTAAGTGTGTGTGTGTGTGTGTGTGTGTGTGTGGTGTGCACATGTGAGCATGTATATAGGTTTGAGCACATGAGTGTAGGTGCTCATGGAGGCCAGAAGAGGGCACTGGATCTCCTTCTATGGGTGAGTGTGAGCTGTCTAATGCAGGTGCAACTAACCAAACTCAGGTCCCCTCCAAGACTACTACATGTACTTAACAAGAGATCCATTTTTTCCAGTCCCTCGGTACTTTAACTACATATTGAGATAAATTTAGGTCCAAAGGATAATTTCAAAATTAACTTTATCTTTTCAACATCCACCTTACTCCAGGACACCACTTAAAGAAGGAAAGTGTTTTATCTTTTGTACAAAACTGGCAGTCCAGTGTTTAATGGCCTTTGAACTGGTTACTATTCAGTTAAATAGTCAGAAACAAGGTACTAATCTTAGTGAGTACATGCTTGCAATTCCAGCACTAGGGAGAAAGAGGTCTGCTGTAAGTTCAAGACTCTCCTGGTCTCCATAGCTAAGACCAGGCCAACAGAGTTACATATACCTGTATCAAAACACAAAAAACAAGCAAATTCTTAAGTCAAATCAGAGTCAAATGTTTATAAAATCAAACTAGTGCCTTCAAAGATTTTAAATTAGTTCTCGCCTTTTAAAAAATAGTTTTCAGGGCTAGAAAGATGGCTCAGCTGTTAAGAGAACTGACTGTTCTTCCAGAGGTCCTGAGTTCAATTCCCAGAAAGCACATGATGGTTCACAACGAGATCTGATGCCTTCTTCTGGTGTGTCTGAAGACAGGCGACAGTGCTCATATACATTAAATAAAGAAATAAATCTTTTAAAAAAATAGTTTTCAGGACTGGTGAGATGGCTCAGTGGGTAAGAGCACTGACTGCTCTCCCAAAGGTCCTGAGTTTAAATCCCAGCAACCACATGGTGGCTCACAACTATCCGTAATGAGATGTGACTCCCTCTTCTGGCGTGTCTATTATATAATAAAAAATACATTTTAAAAAATTAGTTTTCAACCTGAATCATACTACAGAAATTGCTGGGCGTGGTCATATATGATTTTAAACCCCAGCACTGGGGAAGGGAGGCATATCTAGGCAGATCTGTGTAAATTTGAGATTAAACTGATCCACATAGCAGGTTCTAGGCTAGCCAGGGCTAAAGGTAAAAACCTGTCTTAAAAAAAAAAAAAATTGTGAAGGACATTAAAAAAATAACTAGTTCTTTTTAAGACAAGCCTACTTCAAAGGAAAAGAATTTCTTTATCAATTCCTATTCACAGTGTTAGAGTTAAGAGCATGAGTTTACACTAAACAGACTTAGATTAAGACGTTCAATCTTAATGAAATCCTCCAAAGTGCCATGGAACACCACCACTTCTAGAAGAAGAAATGCACAGCCTTAGAAGTCTTGAAGAAAATATAGTATGCTCATCAACAAGGGTGCCTCTTCACTGCCACTGACCTCTGTGCAAGTAACTGGGGTTCAGTGATACACATGATCCTCACCCTCAAAAGTTTAGATTCTGTAGTTAACTACAAGAGGGATGACTGGGATGATGAGTCAGCATTTCTGAAAGACTGCTGACTGCTTCGTGAAAGATCGTGTAAACAGAAGCAGCAAACCCTTAAAGCAGAGACCAAGCAAGAGTTGCTATAGCATAACTTGACTACAGTGAGAGAAAACAAGCTTCAATGGAGCACCAAAGCTCAATCTCCAGGGATAAGCATTAACACACCAACCAGAGGAGAGGGAAAGAAAGGGACAGTGTGAAAGACATGCTTATGAAACCTAAAGATGGTATCTTCAGGTGGAGAGATGGCTCAGCGGTTAAGAGCACTGACTACTCTTCCAGAGGCCCTGAATTCAATCCCCAGCCACCACATGGTGGCTCACAACCATCTGTAATGAAATCTGATGCCCTCTTCTGGTGTGTCTGAAGACAGCTACAGTGTACTTATAAATATAAAATAAATAATTTTTTTAAAAAAGAGATTGTTTCTACAAATAAAAAAGGTGTTATCTTCACAGTAAGCTATGAATGAGCTAAACAACAACTGAAATGACAAAAGTAAAACTGAAAAGGATATTTCCTAACAAACAATAGACACCTAATCACTCAATAAGAATGGGATCTTACCAACAGGCACAAGTGTCTCAGTCCAAATCTACTAACTGAAGTTGACAACCATCTATATGATCCAATCTGGCAATCTAAGCTTTAGAAAAGAACTGACTATATGTTCAAGCTGTAGCTACATTGTTGCAGAGCTATCTAAACAAAACATGAAGAGATTCTCTGGATACAGCACTGAAACTGTAACCTTTCAGGAGATAATAAACAACTCTGAGGATGGAGTACAAATGAGTGTTTACTTCATTAGAGCACTTTGCTCCTTGTCAAGTACATGATTCCACCCTAGATAGTAACAGCCCACTATATTTTCTGATTAGATTCCATACACAATACGAAGAAAACCAAGCAAAAACTAGGTAAAACAAGGTAAGCTATCAATGACAAACTCTAGCTGGCTTCTTTATCACTTTAAAGGAGCTCTCAAGCTGGGGGTGATGGCAAAGCTTTTAATTGTAGCAGTCAGGAGATAGAGGCAGGTAGGTCTCTGTGAATTCCAGGACAACCAGGGATACAGTGAAGCCCTGTCTCAAAACAAACAAACAAACAAACAAACAAACAAATCAACCAATCAACCAACCAATCAATCAATAAATAAAAATTTTAAAACAGCTGGTCCTTACTTACCATATATTACCTAAGCCAGTGTAGGAAAGAGTACTTGCTGCTTCACATTAACTCCTTACCAATGAACTAGGTATGGTCTTGACTCATATGTGCCAACAGACAGATCACTACAATTTAAGAAAATGTCCTACCTTTCCGGGATCATCCTTGGACCGAGGCACTTTAAGGAAACATTTGTTCAGTGACAGATTATGTCGTATAGAATTCTGAAATTAAAGGAGAAAAACATTATTGAGTCAGTGGACTATGAAAAAA
This sequence comes from Mastomys coucha, assembly GCF_008632895.1. NCBI lineage: Eukaryota > Metazoa > Chordata > Mammalia > Rodentia > Muridae > Mastomys > Mastomys coucha. The sequence continues at coordinate 77,079,849 of NW_022196900.1, read as the reverse complement.
CCTACACCATCTTTAAAAACAAAACAAGAAACCAACATATTTCTATCAACTGGAATATAATTACAAATAGAGGTAGCAGGTAAGAGTGCTTGCTGCACCTGCAGAAGACCAGAGTTTCTATCTCAGCACCAACATCAGGCAGCTCACAACCAACTGTACTTCCACCTTCAGGGGATCCTACACCCTGTTCTGGTCTCTAAGAGAACCTACTCCTACATACACATACCTATACAGATTCACATACATACACATATATTTAAAATAAATATATAAATGAACTTCAAGGTTAATCTTTCTGGTTTTCAAATTAGGCATAGCATATAGTAAACGAAAACAAGTTATTGGAATACTCAATTCCCAGCAGATTCAATAATGATATATATATATATATATATATATATATATGGCATTTAATTGCTCTTAAGAACTTTAATTATGCAAAAAGATGCCTACAATGCAATGCTAAACAGTAAGAATCAAACACAAAATTGTTGTGTGTAAGATTTATTTTATATGAGTGAGTGTTTTACCTGCACCACATGCATGCATACCAGGTGCATACAGAAGCCAGAAGAGGGTATCCTGAAACTGGAGTTATAGACAGTTTGGAGCCATCATGTAGGTACTAGGAACTGAACCCAGGTCCTCTTGAAGAATACTAAATGTTCTTAACCTCTGGGTCATAATTCCAACCCCTTAGCTGTGGTTATCTACATGAATGCCAAGTGTCAGAGTCACCCTACATAGGCTTTAGGTGATAACTATGCTCTTCTTTTTACTTTCCTGCACAGTCCAAATGGTTTAAGGTACAAGTGTTACCCCTTTTTTTTTGTTTATTTGGTTGTTTTTGTTGTTTGTTTTTTCGAGACAGGGTTTTTCTGTGTAGCCCTGGCTGTCCTGGAACTCACTCGTAGACCAGGCTGGCCTCGAACTCCGAAATCCACCTGCCTCTGCCTCCCAAGTGCTGGGATTAAAGATGTGCGCCACCACCGCCCAGCAAGTGTTACCACTTTTAACTGAGTTTCTTAAAGTGTTAAATGCCAGGAATATACAGCACAACATGAGGGAGAACATTTGCTTTGCATGCACAAGTCCGATTTACTCCCCAGCACTGAAACAAAACAAAGTTTAAAAATGCCACTGCACTATAGGTAAACTCGAAATCAGAAGGTTGTAGGAGAAAAACTATCCTGTGGTAGATACATGTTTCAGAACTTCAAATGAATTAGACAAATACAGATATTTAAATAATACTGGGGCATTCACAAGCAGCTATAGCCATCTTGGAATAATGTTTTCTGAAAAAGATATACACACACCAGTTTACCTATATCCCTATGAACAGAGGCCCTTTCACCTTTAAAAGTAATTTTTAAAAGAGATGTATAGAAGAGAACAATTTAAATATAGGTAAAAGAATATATTTGCTGACTTACTGTTCCTTTCTTATTGGGAAAGGTACACAGAACATTCCTGTGTAAATCCCATCTTTTATTTATTTATGAATGACTGTGCATGTGCAGAAGTCAGAGGATAACTTGTGGTAGTCAGCTCTCTCTTGCTGTCATACAGGTCCCAGAGATGGAAGTCAGGTCAATAAGTTCGGTAGATTAAGTGTCTTTACCCACTGAGCCATCATCTCACAGACCCACAAAGCCCTTCACAGTCATTTTTGAAAAGATGATAAGAAAGAGAAAGAGTAACAGATTAAAGTACAATATATTCATGATAGAAGTGTCATAATAAAATCCTGTAATACACACTGATAAAAATGAAGATGTTTTTTGAAACGAAAAGAAATTCCAGTACTCTTTTACAAAGGCATATAGAAACAAGGTTCTATTTTTAACAACAACAAAAAAACTACATAAAAAGATACTGGGTTATTAAAACAAGAGGATGAAGACACCAAGGTGGAAGGAGGTCTGGCAGGGGGAGGAGTCTGGGATGGACAACATTAGAATATATTAAATTGTCAAAGACTAAAGAGTAGTAAGATAAAACTGCTAAGTATAGAAGTCTAGGAGAAGATCTTAATTCCTCAACACAGCAGAAAAGAACCACTAAACTAACTTAGGTGACAGAAAAATGCCTTTGGGACCTGAAGTGTTCATGAATAAATAGGACTGGACAACAACTGTTAACAGAAGAAAATACCCCAAAAACCTGTTTCCCAATTAAAGACTCCAAAATTTACTCATAAGTAATCTATCTGTTTACCTCAAGTGGCCATGTACAAAGAAGAGGCTCCAACTGCACTTAGCCACTACTTAAATGGTATCTTTGGGAATACTTTTTGGCATCATATCTACTTTATTTTAATGTCTATTCAGAGTTCTCAGCCCTAAAGGGGATATCAATATCATTCCATTCCTAAGACTCAGGGATCTATACAGAAGAGGGGCAAAAAGATTCTAAGAATCAGAGAGGCAGTAAATAACTTAAGGAAATGTTTTCTAGAGACAAGTAGATGCATGTGTCATACATGAACTCACAGAGATTATAAAAGCATGTATAAGAACTATATAAGCCCAAACTAGAGAACAGCCCAGCAAGAAGGGGTAGAGTAAGGAGTAGACCACCTACTAACTTCCCATAGATTTTTAAAAAGCACAAAAATTTAAGTCTCAGGTGATGGCAGCAAAATATCTCTCCCAGAGCACTCTGGCAAAGCTTCATTACTTCTGGAGGAAGAACGGAAATAAACACTTCCACAGAGCAATAGAAAACCCTTGCCAGGACAAAGACAACAATCTACTACTCCTATAGGAAAAAGGAGATGCAGAATCCTTTTCCTCTGGGAGAGGTATAAGCTGCTGCCCTGAACCCTAAGAAATGACACTGATACCATATAGATGAGTCTACTACATCACAGAAAGGACCTGAGACTCCCCTCCCATCCAAAAACAACCACAGTTACAACGCAACTCTGGCTTGAACTAGCAGAACACACAGGCATGACTGTGTTAACCCTAACAATGTCCCCTCCCCCAGAAGATAAAAAGAATCCCTCAGATGAGCTTATAAATAAAACACTAGAAAAAAAGCTTGAGAAACTTGAGGGCAGAACAGCAACTGTTCTCCACACAGAACCAGCATGTACCTATAGACTTGAGACAAACAGAAACAAATTCTTACAAGATTCCTGGACAGAGAAAAAAAAGGCAGAACGAAAATTTAAATAAATAGAAAATGTTATAAAACTACACAAAGCATCAACTTGCACAACACAAAAATTTTAAAGAACATCAAAAAAATTAAAAATAGACAAGCAACAACAACAAAAACCATATTCAAGGGCTACAGCTCTGTGGTAAGAGTGCTTTTGTGCCATAAATGTGATGACCCTCGGATAGCTCTCAGCATGAGTATGTGCAAGAACATGACCCCCAACTGGGCCCATGAAATAGTCTTATAATCTCAGCATTTAGACAGAAGGATCAGGAATACAATGCCCATCCAGGCTATAGGCTATCTCAAAAAATAAGGGGGTGAGGTGTAGTACTATGTTAAAATGTACTACTATTATAGTTAAAAAGCTAAAAAGCCAAAGGAAAGACATCCTAAAGGCAACTTTTGAGAGAAAAAGAGATCTACAAAATAAAATGTACCAGAAATGGTTTTAAAAAGTGAAAGTACATTTTAAAAGATTTTTAAAGTTCTTGTGTCTAAAGAAAACATAGTAGTTGATTTTAAATCTGAATATACAGGCAAAAGTAATATAGAGGAGCAAGATGGCTCGGCAGGAAGAGGCACCTGCAGTGTGTGATGGAATACTGTACTGTACTGTACAGTACAGGACAGATGGCTTGAGTTCACCCCCAAAACACAGGGTGCCGACTCCTGAAACTATCTTCTAGTCCTTTTCTTACAAATAATAAATTTAATATTTTTAATTAAAAAAAAAAAAAAGGCCGCCGGGCGGTGGTGGTGCACGCCTTTTATCCCAGCACTTGGGAGGCAGAGGCAGGCGGATTTCTGAGTTCGGGACCAGCCTGGTCTGCAGAGTGAGTTCCAGGACAGCCTGGGCTACACGGAGAAACCCTGTCTCGAAAACAACAAACAAACAAACAAACCAAAAAAAGGCCAAGTAAGACAGCTCAGCACCAAGCCTAACATCTGAGCACTGGAGCCCATAGAGTAGAAAGAGAAGCAACTCACAAAGTTATGTTCTGACCATTGTGCACACAAACACAGTACATAAAATTTTGTAAGTTTAAGTAAAACGTATAAAGGAACTAGAAGAATTCAGTTTCTGAAGTTCTTACATGATACACAGCATAGCTTAATACTGTATGGTGGTAGGTTGTAATTAAAGACAATCCATATTTGTGTCCTCTTAAAATTCCTGTGTTGAAATCTAATTTTAATGTGGTACTATTTGGAGATAAGGCTACTGAAAGATAAGGTCATGAAGGGAACTCAAGAAAAGGACTTAGGTTTTACCTGTGTCCTAAGCTTTAGATTCAACATTTGATTTCATATCACCTGCATTTCAAAATTGCACTTCTTTTGTCTCTCTTTGGAAATTATCGTAAGATTTTACTATATCCAGCCGTTAGAATTCATTCAAGCTGCTTTTGTAAAAACAACAAACAGGGCTGGAGAGATGGCTCAGCTGTTAAAACCACTGACTACTCTTCTGAAGGTCCTGAGTTCAAATCCCAGCAACCACTCGTAAAGAGATCTGATGCCCTCTTCTGGTATGTCTGAAGACAGCTACTTATACATACTTACATATAATAATAAAAAATAAATCTTTAAAACAATGAACAAAACCCACAGTAGACAAGGTGGTTTACACATAACAAACATTTATTTCTCAAAAGTCTTGAAGGTGGGAAGTCCAGGACCAAAGACCTATCAGACAAACCAGTTTTCACCCACCTATCTTAATATTGAAACATAAAACCTCCAACCAAGATGGTCAAGCTCAGGCATAAGGGCATAGGCCTGCTGTCCCAAAAGAGGCAGGAAAAACATGATTTTGAAGGCAGCCTTGGCTACAAATAAATAAGGTTAAAGGAAAAAAGGAAGAGGGGGAAGAAGAGTAGGAAGAAGAGAAGAGGAGGAAGAAAGAATGGTCCAGAAGAGACTCAACACCTCTAGAAAAAAAATGAGCTTCTATCTGATCTTCCTCCCATTCAGAAAGCATTCTCACGTTTCTGCTCCATTCTTTCTTCATTTCTGTACCTGTTACTCAGTCAATCTTACCTACCGCTACAGCTTCAGTGACTATCCGTGATACTCTATCTAGATCTCCCTACAGACCTTTCTCAAGTGCCTAACTTATTTCAAATTGTCAATTGGGGTTACAGGAGGTTGGGAGTTGTCCAACACGGTTACTGGGATCTGAACTCAATGCCCTCTAGAAAATTACATGTTCTTCACCACTGAGCCTTTCCCCTCCTCCAGAATCAGCTTTTCCTAGAAGCTCTGGCTGACTTTCCCTAACTTCTTTATCAATTTCTCATCATAATTGCATATATGTTTAATAAGTTTCCTATTCCACATTGTATTATTTTGTTTGTTTGTTTTTATTTTTCAAGACAGGGTTTCTCTGTGTGGCCCTAGCTGTCCTGGATCTCACTCTGTAGACCAGGCTGGCCTTGAACACAGAAATCCACCTGCCTCTGCCTCCCAAGTGCTGGGATTAAAGGCGTGCGCCACCACTGCCCAGCCACATTGTATTCTTAAACAAAATATAGATAGGCCGGCCACACACACACACACACACACACACACACGCACACGCACACGCACGCACGCACGCACGCACGCACGCACATGTATCACTGCTTCATCTCTGCCAATTCAGGTTTCCCGATCTGGGTGGCGTTTTATCTCCAGTAATGAGAAAAGTTATAGTGATTCGAATGATCTAAGCTGGCCCGGAGAAAACTGACTTAAGGCAAATAAGTATTAAAGACATACTGCTTGGCTTTGAAAAGCCCACTCCCAAAACAGTTTATCCAAAAACTCAAGATATGGGGCTGGAGAGATGGCTCGGTGGTCAAGAGCACTGTCTGTTTTAACAGAGAACCCAAGTTCAATTCCAAGAAGTACAAAATGCCTCTATTCAAGTAATACTATCAAACAAATCTCCTGAGTAAACATTATGATTCCTCTGTGTATCCCAAGAAAATATGCTATTGTCAGACTGCTCTAGTCAAAAGCTCAGGCTGGGGAGGATGTTCACTGCATAGTGTCTGCTGTACAAGCATGAGGACCTGAGTTTAGATCCCCAGCATGAAAATAAAATACCCAGGTGCAGCAGTACACACTTGCAATCCCAGCACTGGAGGCCAGAGACCAGAAGATTCCTGGGGCCTTTTGTGCCAACCAACCTAGCCAAATAGCAAGCTCTTGTATCAATAAAAAAAAATCCTGGAGAAATGACTGTGGAAGACACCTAGCCTCCACTTGTACCAATCCAATCAAGCATATTTGTATATCCATGCACATATCAGTTTCTTCAATGTGATTAGGCATAATTACTTTACTTAGTTTCAAAGGTTCCTTTTTCACCAAATCTTTCTGTTAACCAAATTCCTATTAATTTACATAGTTAATCTTCCTCAGCAAAGTTATTCACATAAGATTTTTAATTTCTTTTCCTCTATTTCAGATTATAAGATAAGTCAATTATGGAATAGTCATTTATCTTTAATAATGCAATCTCCTTCAATGGCCTTACCTGAAGAGAGTTCAAATGTTAAGGTTTCATCTGATCCTTTAATAGTGAATGTGGCACGGTTTCCTACTTTGGGTGACTACTACATTTCTGAAATACTTTGTGGTTGTTTTAAAATCTTTTCAAATCTATTCACCATCTATTCAATCAATGCAGACTTCACAAGCTATAAATACCAATCCAAATGCCCCAATCTATCCATACCTAAAGAAAGGAAACAGCAGGACACAGACCTGATTAACAAATCTAAGAGCTTTAGTGGAATTTAGAAAAACAAAGACCTCTACAGAGGAAAAGACCAGTTTTCTTTGGTCTCTCTCTTTTTTTAAAAAAATTTGTTTATTTATTTATGTATATGAGTACACTGTGGCTGTCTTCAGACACACCAGAAGAGGGAATCAGACCCCATTATAGATGGTAGTGACCATATGGTTGCTAGGAACTGAACTTAGGACCTCTGGAAGAGTAGCCAGTGCTCTTATCCATTGAGCCACCTTTCCAGCCCCTGGTCAGTCAGTGTGGGGGTGTGTGTGTGTGTGTGTGTGTGTGTGTGTGTGTGTCTGTCTGTCTGTCTGTCTGTCTCTCTCTCTTTCTCTGTGTCTAACCCCCGCTTCTTGTTGTTGTTTTGTTTCAAACAGCCTTACTGCACAGCTCTAGCTGTCCTGGAATTCACTACATAGACCAAGATCACACTGACCTTAAAAGTCACAGAAATTTTCCTGCCTCCAACCTTCCCAGTGCTAGGACCAAAGGCATATTCTACCACACCTGGCTTTGGTTCCTGTATAAATGTTCGGGTATAAATGTATCTAGGTCTAAAAAAATAAAGAAAATTAAAGTGAGAAGTTTTAAATCCTAGGTACCCAGTGTTTTAAAACTCAGTAAAAAGAAAACTTTTAATGATTACTATTTATAATCCTAAGATATACTGAAGGCCTGCTGGAGGCAAATGGTATCAGATAATCTTTCTGAGAATCTTTAGTTTTAGGGACAAAATACTTTCCTGCTCACTTCCACTCCCAATCTACCCACTATTTCTTAATATATAAGCCATGTACCTTTCAGGTGAGTATTTAATCACTACTTCTAAAGGAATTCCAAGCCATGGTTTGAGATAATAATCACTAAGACATAAAAACAGATTTATAATATATGACACTGAGGACTAGCAGGTTGATGAGGAACATAATCAAAATTTATATACTGTTCCTAGAAACTGAAGCAAGTTCTTTAGTTGGGTTTTCATATATTTTAAGATCATTATAATCTAATTCATCCCAATTTTCTACCAGGAACCCCTATAACCAAGTGTTTAAAAATACAATTAAAATATCCCTCTAAATCCTCAAAACAAATTGCTATTTCACTTCCTTAATAGCTTTCTAATAAGACCCCTTCCTTTTACTCAGGTAACACTTTAACACTTTTTACTAGGCCACAGACAAAATGGATATGATTATGACTTATACACAGTAGCTGTGATCAACTGGGTCAAGAATAACACAGTATTCCACAATCCTCTGAAGAACTTTTTATACAGCTTCATAGCTGCTTGTTCTATGTATCTTTATCTAATAGAGGATGAACTCTCTAAGGTATCCTGTACTAAATTTCTTAGTGTTTCTAAGCTCAAGTTCAGTGAACAAGAGAAAGTAAGCCCTTTTCAAATTAATGAAAGGACCATGAAATTAAACTGAAAGGATTAGTAGCCCATAGGCCAAACAAAATCAAAACAGATACATTTACTATACTGCAGATTAAGAACCCTGGACTTAGGACAACTGGAAATTAGGAAATTCTACACAAAAATCCCCTCTCCCACTTCTCTTAGGGAGGAGAAACCGAAATGTCCACTCTGTGGCCCAATAGGAAAAACATAACCAGAACACATTAAAGATACAGCCACTGGCTTGTCCACAAGTCTCTGATAGGCTTTCTTCCTCTTGGCTATTTTTTTCTTCTACAGACATCAAGCTTTTGCTGCCAAACAGACTTATATCTCCCTAATCCAAACCTTGATAAAGAGCACCTAGAGTGCCTCTCAGTAAAAAACAAAAATAAAATACTACCACTTTTTTAAAAGGTTTTGATTCTCAAGTTAAAAAAAAGTTTGGCTGAGCAATAGTCTCACACGCCTTTAATCCTAGCACGAAGGAGGCAGAGGCAGGCAGATCTCTGAGTTCTAGGCCAGCCTGGTCCACAGAACGAGTTCCAGGACAGCCAGGGCTATACAGAGAAACCTTGTCTCAATAATGAATGAAACAAACAAATAGAAAAATAAAACAACACAAAAGTTTTAGGGATTTGGGGAGTGAGGGGATAGAGATCACACCCGGGGCTTTGTGGTTCCTAGGTAATCACCTACCACTGAGCTACATCTCCAGATTTTATCAGTCCAATTTTAAGATATACTCCTATGCTGAAGAGATGGCTCAGAAGTTAAGAACATTGGCTGATTCTCCAGTAAACCCAGCTTCAGTTTCCAACACCCATACAGTGGCCCATAACAATTTGTAGCTCTAGTTCCAGGGGATCTGATCCCCTCATCTGGTCTCCATGAGCAACAGGAAGGCATATAGACATACATGCAGGCAAAACACTAATACATGTGAAATAAACAGTTTTTAAAAATCTTTAAAAATATACTTCTCCCACTGAAATACTGCTAAAATAGATTTAAAGCATGCTGTTAAAAATCATTTTTCAAACTAGTAAGCCAGTTACAAAAATTCAACTATCCATGTAGTCTTCACAAAATTATGGGCTATATACTCCTACTGGTTAAGAACAAGTGCTGATATTCTCAAACTACCAAGTGTACTTACTGAGTCTTCATTCTACCATTTTCTACCTCAAAAATTCTGGGGAAAAAAAAAATCACTTAATTTCTCTAAGCCTATTTTTTTTATCTTTACAACTAGGCAAGAATATCTACTTAACAGGCTACTGAGTGATTTAGAAAGACAATGGTATAAAAGCATTTAGAATAATTCTGGCACATAGAAAATTGAAAATATAGCTATTATTTGAGTGTTTATGTACAGAAAAAAGGAATAAGACACAGACTATTAAAACAAAAATAGGGCTAGTGAGATGGCTCAGCCGGTAAGAGCACCGACTACTCTTCTGACGGTCATAAGTTCAAATCCCAGCAACCACATGGTGGCTCACAACTACCCATAATGAAATCTGATGCCCTCTTCTGGTGGTCTGAAGACAGCTACAGTGTACTCACTTTTAATAATAAAACAAAAATAAGTTCTGTAATATTGTTATCAATAAAGCATGAAGAAACAAAAAAGATTCACTTTTTAGGGAAATGGTGACATGAGCTGAAGTAATAAAGTAACACCAACTGGATAAAAAAGAAAAAAACCAAAGCAAGAAATCATGTTTACAACAGCAAGACAAAAAGGAGTGGGAAGGGAAGGTACAGAGGAAGCTGAGAGCGAGAACTGCACTTTAATTCAAATGTACTAACTGAAGCTCTGAAATAGAAAGGCACAGTGCTGTGAATGAAAAAGACAGGAGAGCTGCAGTGTGACACAATCTTTCCCCTAAGACATCCACAGCACGTGGCACATCGAAGGTGCAAAGAAGTCTGAAACCACACGGCACTCTTTAGGTAGTAAAGGCAGTAAAGCAGAGTGTTTGCAGAAACTGAAGTAACTGCCATCTCATATAAATCTAAAATTCTATACACACAAACACATGCAAGCATGCCATGTCATGTAGCACACAACTGGGTAATTCCTATGTAAAACATAAAAAAAAAATAATAATAAGCATGTGCAGAAGTAAAGAAAGCAAAAACTGGATTACTTGTTATAAAACATATAGTTACTATGCCACTTATGTGATGGTATATCAAAAGGCTTTTTAAATATGTGGTTGATTCCAGAGCTGGCAAGGAGGGTACAGATGCCTCTGGAAACAAAAGAATGAGATCATCCTATAAATATTCCCAATGGTCAAAGCTGCGGTGGTCTGGGGGACAATGATGGTTGAGGATGTAGATCATTCTAACTTAGAAGGTTTTGAGACCTTAGGCTCAATCACCAGTAACAAACAAGTGAAAATTCATTAAGGTTTTGTTTTTTTATTTATTTTTTTTTTTTTTGCGGGAGGAGGAGGGCTGAACATAATAACACACACCTATAATCACAGCATGTGGAGGCAGAGACAGATAATCTCAAATCCAAAGCCACCCATACTACATAGTGAGACCATGTCTTAAAAATAGTTCCGCATGCTGGGCAGTGGTGGCGCACTCCTTTAATCCCAGCACTTGGGATGCAGAGGCAGGCGGATTGATTTCTGAGTTTGAGGCCAGCCTGGTCTACAGAGTGAGTTCCAGGACAGCCAGGACTATACAGAGAA
>NW_022196900.1:77066254-77068514 GCF_008632895.1 Mastomys coucha | reverse complement strand
AAAAAAAAAAGAAAAAAAAAAGAAAAGAAAAGAAAAGAAAATAGTTCAGCACAACAAAGACAAATACCCACAAGCACTTACTATCATAAATGACTAACCAAATAAGAGAAGCCTTTCTCTTTAATGTGTATTGCATGCCCACAAGCATGTATATCCATGTGAGTACAGGTGTCCATGGAAACTAGAAATGGATGTTCAATTTCTTGGAGCTGGAGTTATAGGTGGTTGCTGAAATGCAAACTCTAGCCCTAGCCAAGAGCCACAAGTGCTCTTTTAACACCAGAGCCATCTCTCCAACACCAGAAAGAAGTCAGCGGTACTTTTGTTTATCTCTCTACATAGCCCCGGCAGTCCTGGAACTCACTATGTAGACAATGCTGGCCTCACACTCGTAGAGACATCCCTACCTCACCTACCTGTGCTGGAACTGAAAGTGGCAAGTGCAACCACATGTAGTGAAAAACTCACTCTCATTGAACAAAATAATATTCTTCATTTTACAGGAAAAAGAAAATTCACTATTAGAAAATAGCAATGAATGCTAAAATTCCTAGGCAAAGTTTAAAAAGAAACAGTGTGTTCACATGCCCTCAAAATATCTCCCCAAAACTTTTTATAAGACAGTAAACAATAAATAGCCTTATAGTGAGTGGAGTACCCAGAGACATCACACTGACCGGATAACTAGGCTGGGCTGACATCTTGTGCCTCTGACAAGCAGAGGGGCGTGTTCCCTCTTTGTTATTCTGCCCCAAGTGTGCTATTTCTCACAAGAAAACAATACCAAACCAAGGAAAACACATTTCTGACAAGCACTTCTCAAGAATGTCTAAGTCACAAAAGAGTAAGTGACATTCAGAGAGTAGAGGGGAATAGAGAGAAAATGACAACTGAATTGCAACGTGGGACCCTGAAACATAAAGGACACTGAAGGAAAAATGATGAGATCTGAAAAAAGCTTAGCCTGATCAATAGTATTCTACCTGTACAAATTTTTGATTCTGATCATCATACTATGGTCTGTCATATGTTAACATTAGAGGAAGCATATGGAGAGACCTCTGTGCTGCTTCTGTACCTCCTACAAATCTCAAAATCAAAACAAACGTTTATAAAAACCCACACATTCCTGAAGTCCTGTTTTCCTGTTTTCTACCGCAGCTTCAGGGCATCCATTTACACACTAGGTAGGTACCCTTTCTACTGACTGCTGCATTAACAGTACTCTCCCTCCATGCTACATCAGTCCCATGACATAATAAGCTCTAAACATGTTACTTCCAAAAATAAGGCAACCATAAATTTCCAGAGCCTGCAGGAAGCTTCAGTAGATACTGGAAGACAAAACCTGATGACTGAGTTTGATCTGTAACAACCATATTAGAAAGAGAAAACTAACTCCTAAGTTGTCCTTTGGTGTCCGTGTGTGCTTAGTGGCACACATGCTCACATCACTAATCAATCAATACAATTCAAAGTTTCCCCATCTCTGGCATCCTAAAAGAGTTTAGTCTTTACTTTTGTAGCTTTTCAAAGCTTTACTCAACAGCAGTTAACAATATTTCCATTGCTTATTCCACAAAAGCTAAAACTTAAATGAAATATTTACCTTCCAACCACTACCAGCCTCTCTATAATACGGAAAGTTATCACAAATCCACTGGTAAATCTCACTTAACGTCATCTTCTTTTTAGGTGAGCTATTAATTGCAAATGTGATGAGGCTGGCATAGCTGTATGGAGGTTTTCCATCTTTGTGCTGTTGGACTTCTTCCTGGTCCAGTGTTGTATTTGGGTCAAGGAGTGCATTCTTCTTAGAAATCCCCGTTCCATGTGCATTTTGTGCAGCATCAGATTTTTGAATGGCTGCTCTCATGGTGAGCTGTGGTAACCAGTCCATAGATGTTAGGCTGCTCTCCAGTTCAGATGTCATCCTGCAGGTAAATAGACTCCTTAGTGAATATCAAGGAAAAAACTTCCTGCTCTAGTCAAACTAATCCAATATTCACAAATCTAGGAGTTCCAAAATGAGGCAAAACGTAGTTAAATCTGAAAAGATCGAGTTATATTAATGGCCAAACTAAACATTTAAGGGATCAAGACTTCCTTTTTCTTATTTTTTTCCTTCTAAGTCATAAAGAGTTTAAAATACAAAATAATACATACACCAACTGCTAATGCCATTCTTTCTTAAGAAAGAAAGAAAGAAAGAAAGAAAGAAAGAAAGAAAGAAAGAAAGAAAGAAAGAGAGAAAGAGAGA
>NW_022196900.1:77064508-77066148 GCF_008632895.1 Mastomys coucha | reverse complement strand
GGAGGGAGGGAGGGGAGAGGAGGGAAGGAAGGGAAGAAAGGGGAGGGGAGGGGAGGGGAAGGGAGGGGAAGGGAGAGGAAGAGGCAGCAGGATCCTGGTATGAAAACTTTATCAGCAGCCCCAGTCCTTACTCACCAAAACACCACAATCCTAAACTGTATACTTCTATCTCAATTTCTTTGCCACAATTTTAGAAATTATTCAAAGGAGTGCCAAAACTAAAGTAAAGGCAAGAAGTCAGAAAATTGAGAAACAGATGCAGGAATCTGCCTGCAATGAAGGCAAGAAGGTAAAACTGAGCATGTGGAAGGCAGGAAGCAGAAAGTGGAGAGACAAGAACAGCAAGAAGACAAGCTGGGGGGGCTGACTGGAGAGGTGCAGTCAAGGATACTGTGGAGGGAGGACAGGCAGGCAGTACCAAGCAGTTAGTAAAAAATAGGGTCAAGAAACCAGCTTACAAAAGTTGAAATCATGGGAGTATGAGATGTAAGAGATTAAGCCAGAAATGGTCAAAAGCAACACAAGCCCAGGCTTCGAGACATATCCTGCATGTTGGAACTTCTGATGCATTTTTCTCCAAGGCTAAAAAGTGCATATCATTACCACCCAGGTTAACACACTTTCTAGGGAGAAGAAATAAGCTGCTGTATAAATGGGAGATAAGAACACAGAAAGGATGCTGGGACTTCACACTGCAGTTGTTGGTGTTCAAGCAGAACACACAAACTTTCTGTTCTGGGATCACGAAAGCATGACTAGGACCCAATGACAAAGCAGAAGATGAAAGTGACTTTTAAGTGATACCAAAGTAAGAAATTGCACTGCAGTCAAATGTTTAGGGCTGGAAGTGCAGCTCAGTGGTAGAACACTTCCCTAGTATATGGAAGGTCTTAGATTTGCTCCCCAACACTACACAAAGAAAGAAAAAAGGAAACTGGGCAAGAGAACATTCCATACAGGCCTTTCATCCCAAGTAGCTCACAGCAAAAATCAGCCACTGAGAGCCAAGAGTCTGAAGGGCAATATAGGTTTGGGGAATTAGAAAGATCAGAATTCAAGTACTGATTCCAACAGTTTACAGTAGTGAACCTGTGAAAATGTTTACTATCTGAAACTCCAGCTTCCTCATGTGTACAAAGAAACAATAAAAGTAGCTACACTTAAACTACTATCTGATAAAGCATACATGCATGCACAGAGAAAACGCAATAAATGCTAATAATATTAGGAGTGTCTTGGGAAGGTACTAGTGCACTTTTGAGTTCAAAAAGGTGGAAGGAGATATGGAAGGGGAGAGGGAAATGACAAAGGAAAAGAAGGAAAGGGAGAAGAGGGAGCTAGAGAGGAGAAAGAAGGTAAGGAGGAAGTGAAGGGCAGGGAGGAGACAGACACAGAGAACTAGAGCCCTATTAGATCATCTGATTTTCCTAATGCTCTGAGCCATTGTTTTACTTTGTTTCTCAAATTCCCTCCTTTTCTAAAAACCAAACATAAATTTCCCTAAATGGCACCTTCAGAGATCTTTTTTTTGTTTGTTTTTTGTTTTTGTTTGTTTTTTGGTTTTTTTGAGAGAGGGTTTCTCTGTATAGCCCTGACTATCCTGGAACTCACTCTGTAGACCAGGCTGGCCTCGAACTCAG
>NW_022196900.1:77059279-77064491 GCF_008632895.1 Mastomys coucha | reverse complement strand
CCTCGAACTCAGAAATCTGCCTGCCTCTGCCTCCCAAGTGCTGAGATTAAAGGCGTGCGCCACCACCATCCGGCCACCTTCAGGGATCTTAAAGAAACAAACACATATTATCCCACCATACACTGTAGCAACCAGAAGTGCTCATCCCCAGTATCTTGTAAGGACTGTGAAATAAGAAGATGTGCACATTTCAAGATTACAATATAACAAATGAGTGAGGGAAAGTACCTAGAGCTTACAGCCTCTGACCTCCAATTTAAAGATGAAAAAGTAAGTGTCCAATGACATTAGAGGTTGTTTTTATACCTCTATAATAAGCAAAAAGCTGATTTGGAAAAATAAAGTCAGCTTTTGATGATGATTATAAAAATGGTAGCTATTACTACTGTTCAGTCACCAAAGAAGCACTGGCTACATGCTATTGCTCTAGCTGTTGAGACTCTCTGCACAGAGCTTTACCTTGTTCAGATTAAGACAGCTGATAACTGGCACCAATGTTGGTAATAAGAATAAGAGCTTAACACTCAGGATACGTCAGCAGGAAGGAGGTATTTGAAACATGTGGCAATACATTTAACAAGACTTCAAAATAGCCACTGTGAATGGGACTATGCTTGAGTAATAAACAGAGAACCATTATCAGTGTCTTGCCCTCTAGGAACCAACAGTTTAATCAGTATCAGACATGAAAAAATTGCCTGAAGGAGCAGCATTAACTGCAGGTCCACTGACTGCTCAGGAAGGAAGCACGGACTGCAGTCCCAAGGCAGGAAAGGAAGGACTTCATCTGTGTCTTAAAGTAAGATGGAACCCTCTGTCAGAAGTAGGTAATGCTGCACTTCTAATCACCTCTTACGCTAGAGCAAACATTAAATATTCCATAAAACTTCTCAAATATGAAGTATGAAAAGTGTGGGGGGCCGCAGCTGCCACCCTATATAGATATACTGAACACCTGGTCTCCGGCCAGAGCAGAGAGCATTGAGATAAATAAGCCTTAGTTGGAAAAGCTGTGTGCCTCCAGTTTGTGATGCAAGCTGGCATGATTTTCTCGTAGCCTATTATGCTTTGCCACGTACCTGATGCTGATTGGGACCAGGGAAAGTATTTAACCCACAAGGGCTGGGAGCTGGAGAGAGATATAATAGGAGTAAGTATATAAAGATAGATAATTAGGAGTAAGTATGTAGAGATATAGAAGTAAGATGTAGGAATAGAAGTAAGATGTATGTAAGAATAAGAATAGAAGTAAGATGTAGGGATAGATGTAAGATGTATGTAAGAATAGGAGTAAGATGTAGGGGATAGGAGTAAGTAGGAAATAGGAATAAGTAAGAAATAGAAGTAAGATGTAAGTAAGAAGATGTAACTAGTACGATGTAAGAAGAAGATATAGAAGAATATAAGAGAAGCTAACTAGAGAAGAAGTAAAAATGAAGGTTCCTGATTAAACTGCTTGGAGAAGAGCTCGTTGTTGCCTCCGTATTTCCACTGGACGGAAAGGCGCCCGACAAAAAAGTAGGGTTATTTCTAATTTATTACAGTTTGTATGCACTTGTTAGCAAGGTGGAAAAGTGCCACCAACTGTGACACTTAAGGCAGTGATTTCCCATTAAGCAAAAATATAAAAGATGACCATTCAATTTGGACCACTCTCAGCCAAGTGGCGATGGCAGAAGTTGGCTTGTGTAAGAGACAGATGGTAGTGAGTTTAAAATGGCACAGACAGCTCTTAGGAATCTGGTTATGGAAATCTGTCTAAGAAATGTCATGCCACTTTACCTCACCTCATTCCAAAGGCTTCCAGCTGACCTCCTAGACTGACTTCTCACCATCCCTGCCTGCTAGGCACTTCAAGTGCAATGTATACACACAAAGAGAATTTGGAAACACTCTGTCATCACAGCCAGGCACTTTTGATGTCTCTTTCCTGGCTATGTGACATATAACACATTTTCAACATTTTTAGCTTTTATTATTGTTCTATTAGTTCTCTAAATCCCTACTGTTGTTCTAACCTAAACTTAGCATTTAACACACTTCCTAAGTACGTATGTCTAAGCTTCCTACCTTCACCCCCTCACACACATCCCCACTGAGGAGAGTGACATGCAGATACAAAATATCTAAAAAACAACAGTAATTTAATAAGGAATAAAAAAAACCTTATCTGAAATGGCATCTCCTTTTCACTGTTTTTTCTTCAAGACTCAAACCAAACATCTCTTCCTATACAAAGCCTAGTCAATTTCCTCTTCCCATTCTGTAACTAAGATGAATGAGATCCTGTCCTTATAAGGAACAGATTAAATAAAGAGCACAGGATTTATACCCAAGCCAAATACCCTGTATCATGGAGACCTTCCGAGCAACTTGAAAGAGCGAACTTCAATATTCAATAGTTAATACAGTGACTATTTGCCAGGCATGGTCCCAGCACTTAGGAGGCAGAGGCAGATGGATCTTTGAATTCAGGGCCACTCTGGTCTACAGAGTGAGTTCCAGGACAGCTAGGGCTACACAGAGAAAGCTTGTGTCAAACAAATAATGTGTGTATCTGTGTCTTGGTGGACCTGTGTGCACACACTTAATCAGACCAGAGCACCCGTCAAGAAGCAGAGCACCTGTTAGAGGTTAAAAGGAAGAAGCAAAGAGTAGACTGGACAGTGTAAGTGAGTACAGCAACAACCAGCAACGTTCTTACAACTTGGGAAAAGTACTACCTAGCACAGATTGACACAAACAGCTCTACTGGAATACCAGAGGAAAATGCTAATATGGAAACAAAGAGAAAAATGTCTGTAGGAGAAATGGAAATGGAGAAGAACTACCACCTAAAGTTCTGATATTGATGTGGCATCCTTCAAAAGGAATTTTCTTCACAACTTGCAAGCTATATAGAGCATCAAAGTATAACAACACAACAAACAAGTGTGGTAGCTCACACCCATAATCTAAAAAGGCTAAGGCAGGAGTGCTGAATTCAAAGCTAAGTCTACTGAATGAGATCCCATCTCAAAACAAAAACAAACCAAACATTTCTCAAAACTTAAGTCATAACATGTGGGTAGGAGATTGGAAATTAATTTCACTTTACAAAACAGCACTGATGGGTGAGATGGCTCAGCGGGTAAGAGCACTGACTGCTCTTCCAAAGGTCCTGAGTTCAAATCCCAGCAACCACATGGTGTCTTACAACCACCTGTAATGAAATCTGATGCCCTCTTCTGGTGCGTCTAAAGACAGCTACAGTGTGCTTATTTATAATAATAAATAAATCTTTGGGCCTGAGTGAGCAGGGACTGAGCAAGTGGGGTCTACCGGAGCGGGTGGGGCCAGAGTGGGGCTGGAGCTGGGTTGACTGGAGCAAGTGGGTTGACCAGGGCAATCAGAGGTCCTAAAAGTCAATTCCCAACAACCAGATGAAGGCTCACAACTATCTGTAACAGCTACAGTGTGTACTCATATACATAAAATAAATAAATCTTTAAAACAAAACACCACTGATATGACCTCACATATGATTTATATACTTTATCACACTCCTTTCACTTCTACAGGCAATTTTCCTCATTCCCAAGGAGTAGCAATGTTTACTTAGAAAGCGTTTCAATTCCAACAAGAAAATAGAATAGTGGAGATGCTGTATCCCAATAGCGTAAGAGGAGGGCACAGAGGAAAGGAAAAAGAATGACCTTATGAGGGTGATGATTTTGTGACCCAAATACTACTAAGCCCTTCCACTCCATTCCTGGAACTTGTTATTTCACCTAGAGATTTGGCAGCACATGAAAAATTGCACAACAAGGAATTCAAATGAAATCCTTGTGAAATACACACTGGCTCCTTGTCACATAAAACAATGCTCTAAACAAGAAATTAAACTGATTGTAGTTACAAGTAGAGATAAAATACAGATCCTTAGCTTAAACACAGGCCTGACTATGGCCCTGTGCTGTAATTTAAAGCTCTGTGAGACTGGAAAACACACTCTTGCTTCTGAAATCCAATCTGAAGCTTTAACTCAAGAAAGGTTGTCAAATATTTCTTTATGCTTTATGGCGGCTCATACCTTTAACTCCAGCACTTGGGAGGCAGATCTCTTGAATTCAGGCTAGCTTAAGGCTCTGCATCCCTCAGGGATTTAACTTTGGTATAATGGAACCTCTTGAGTGGTCTATGAAACTCTTAGAATAATCATAATTTATTAAACATTAAAGAGTACAAAGAAAACCAATTATACTAAGTATGAATTTAAAATATTGCTACACAGTGATTTTAAATATACATATGCTACCTCACACAATCATTTAGCAACCTCTGTGAAAATGAGCCCTTCATTAAAACTGCTTATTAAAAGTCATCCAGGATTTAAATTTTTGTAGACAACACCTGGAAACTGAGAATATATTTAGTCCACAAATAAGATCTTTCAATAATGATTCCTGAAACAGTCCGAAAGACCTTCCTTACTCCACAGAAGAATTCTGAATCCACAGTTCTCAGTATAAAAAGCCCTAGATGGTTATCATACAGAAGAAAGACGAAAGTGTAACAGGGAAAAAGAAGATGTTTTCATCTGCCTGGCACAGAATCTGATTAACCCTGAAAAGTATAGTTTTCTAACTAACTGCTTTATATATTGCTCCTTCCTCAATACTTTTCAAAGCAGTCATTCCCTATTCCATTGAGAAGAACAGCATTACACTACTTTCCACTAAAGCATAAATGATCTGTTAAAACTTCTTTAAGAAATGACCTTTTCGAGAGACAAACCAAAAAAGAAAAAATTCCTTGTTCTGAAGTAAAAATACAAAGTGAAGAAATTGTACTTCAAGATAGAAAACTCAGCAAATAAGTAACAAAACTCAACTCACCAAAACTCAACTTTCATAACTTTTCTTCCACCTATAAAGTTCTATGAATTTTTACAATACAAAGTATATAAAAACTTTTTAGGAATTTGTGAGAACTACCATCAGGAAATACAATGTGATTTTAGAGGAACTTATCACAAATAGATTGAAAAAGAATCCCATGAAGTTATTAAGGAAAGTCCTGATATTTAGATTCCCTAAGCTTGCCATGGGAAGACAGGCAAGTACAGGATGTCAGCACTCCGGAGGTAGAAGCAAAACCATCAGTTCAATGCCAGCCTCAACTCTATACCAAGTCCACAGGCAGCATGAGACCCTAGCCCCATCAATTCAAT
>NW_022196900.1:77044107-77059188 GCF_008632895.1 Mastomys coucha | reverse complement strand
CCATCAATTCAATGCCAGCCTCAACTCTATACCAAGTCCACAGGCAGCATGAGACCCTAGCCCCATCAGTTCAATGCCAGCCTCAACTCTATACCAAGTCCACAGGCAGCATGAGACCCAAGCCCCATCAATTCAATGCCAGCCTCAACTCTATACCAAGTCCACAGGCAGCATGAGACCCAAGCCCCACCCCAAGTTATTTTCAAAGGAACTAAGTTCATAACACAATCAAGTTTTTCTGGATTTGGAGACTCATTATACTTTTAAAAACACTTTTTAGGATAACCTAAATCTCTCATACTGTGGGTAGTACAGAGGAAAATGTCTTTAGCCAGAGTTCTCTTCATAATGATGCCACCTTGTACACAAGTTAAGTCTGTAACTCCCCCAACTTTTCCTACAAGATATAATAAGCACAACACATTCACTGTTCTCTCTAAATGCTCTCCAAATTACCCTTCAACTATTTAGACTTAGATTCAAAATATTCTTAATTCATGAAAACCATACTCTCGATTAAAATCCTGTTTAAGGTACAAAGGTACAAGTCATTGAACCAAAATGTTTCTTGATCCATTATCATGGGTGTGTAGTATATATACGTGCATGTGCTGGTGTGCGCACAGGTGCATGTTCTCTTGGGTACATGTGTGGAGGCCAGACATCAAGGGCAGGTACCTTCCTCCACTGTCTTTTAGCATTAGCCTCCTAAGACAAGGTCTCTCCTGAACCAGAAACTCATTAATTCCAAAAGGCTAACTGGCCAGGAAGCTTCAGCGACCTGTCTCTGCCTCACCAAGGCCGAAATTACAGATGCTTGTCACCACAACCACCAACTTTTACTTAGTATAAGTAAAGTGTGGGCCTGTGTAAGTCCATCATATGCATGCAGGAGTCCAAGGAGACCAGAAGAGGGCACCAGATCCCTGGAACTGGAGCTACAGATGGTTATGAGCCACCATGTGGGTGCTGGAACCAATCCCAGGTTGTCTTGAAGAGCAGCTTGTGCACTTAACTGCTGAGCCACCTCACAAGCTTTTTAAGTGGATATTGGAAAATCTAACCTCACGTCCTCATGTTTGAAGAGAGAAAGAAAGAAAGAGAGAGGGAAGGAGGGAAGAAGGGAGGGAGAGAGGGAGGGAAGGAGGGAGGGAGGGAGGGAGAGAGGGAGGGAAAAGGGAGGACGGATGGACATTGTCCATTGAGCCATCACTCCAGCCCCAAAAGTATTTTAGTCTACATGCAATTCTTATTTTAAAACTATTTTCCTTTAGACAGGGTGTAGTACATGCCTTTAATTCCAGACTGAGGCAGTGGATCAGGGCAACACGGCAAGACCCAACCTCAAAAGGAAAGGGGAAGAGAAAGGTAGAAAGAAGGTGGGAAAAGAGAGGGAGAGGAAAAGAGGGAAGGGAGAAGGGAGAAGAGGGAAGGGAAAAAACAACTAATTTACTTTAAAGAGTGGTAATATGTGGAGACATTAATCTATCATTACTGCCATACATTCTACATTTAAAACTATGGAATTATATGAGTAGATAAATGGGCTAATGAACATCAATCCTTTTTAAGTATCACCCAAAAAAACTCTACAATTAATATTTAAAAACCAAAACAGAATCTAATAGTAATAATTCTTACATTAGGTTACTTGTGCCC
Source organism: Mastomys coucha (assembly GCF_008632895.1). Classification (NCBI taxonomy): domain Eukaryota; kingdom Metazoa; phylum Chordata; class Mammalia; order Rodentia; family Muridae; genus Mastomys; species Mastomys coucha. The sequence continues at coordinate 77,057,529 of NW_022196900.1, read as the reverse complement.
AGTCATTTCATTCCATTAAATTTTATCCCTGCCTCTTTTTCAAACCATACTGTTTCAGTTCATCATCCAACATCTCTTAAATATCCTGCCTACATGTCATTATACCAGTGAGGTGGTACTAATGCTAGCAAAGGGTGTAGGGAGATGATGCACTGAAAATGGTAAAGAAACAGCTTATGCTGTTGCTTGTAATTTCCATAGTTCAGCAGCTCCAAAATATGGTCCAGAGAGCCTCTCACCATAGTGTAAGTGGCCAGAACTAGATCATAAGCTAATAATAGTATTTTCATTACACCCATCACAAAATATATAGGAACACAATGCACACTGAATATGTAGCACGTAACATGGACTCAACAGATGTCAGCCACTACTACTAGTAAGGTAGACACCTATTAGAATGCTTGCTTATTGTTCTCAGTGTACAGCATGTAACACATCTAAATGAATTCAGCACTTCACTATGGATTTTAAAACCAAGACAAAATAGCCCTTGCCATCTATCATGAAAGGTTTCCTAACCAAAAGAAGTCATTACAATGGTAGAATTTTCATACAGTACAGAAAATCTGGAAGGTTTTTTTAAATCTGTAATTTACCAGTAAGTCTTAAATCAAAAATATGATATACCTGACTATGACAATAAAGAGACCTTCTATTATTTACTATCATTTATATCATAGCATCAATGCACAGAAATGTTATGATAAATATCTGTGTTTACTTATCCCAGACAGTCATAAACGCACTCTATAATATCTACTTTTAGATTCCTTGTTATGATTTCAAGACTGGTTTAAAAGATCAGATAAAATGTAGTCTACTACATAAAAGCACTCTAATTTTTATAAGACATGAACAAAAAAAAAAATAAAAAGATAAAAGGGGAAGATAGAGGGAAAAACCAAGGTAGAAGACAGTCAACTAAAACTAGAATTTTGGAAAATATAAACTACAGCTTCCTTGAAGACAGAGAGATGAGCAATTCCTTCAAGACTATGACATTTTAAGGAAGAAACATCACATTAGATGAAAAGGAAAATAAAGAGTCAGGCATGGTGGCACACTGCCTAGAATCCCAGCACTCTAGAGGCCGAGTCACATCTCTAGTTCTAGTCCAGCCCTGGCTACATAGGAAGACACTTTCAAAAACCAAGAGCTGAGGATGTTGGTCAGTGATCAAGTGTTTTCATCACAGCATAGGCAAGACTCCGTGGTCAATCACTCTGAGTTAAAAACAGAAATGAGTTAACCTAAACTCCCAAAAACCTATACTTTAATGAGTTTTTAAATTTTGTAAATATAAATATTAACCTAAAAACTAAATAAACAGACCTGTTTTAGGAGCATATGAGTAGTTAACAATTTATATAAAACACCAACTCATTACCACTATGATTACTTTGTGTGAAAAGGTATGGACATTATTAATTCTATAGCAATCTGGAGTGAAATGGTTACCACAGGTAAAAAAGCTACCCCTAGGGCTGGAGAGAAGGCTCAGTGGTTAAGAGCACCGACTGCTCTTCCAGAGGTCCTAAGTTCAATTCCCAGCAACCACATGGTGGCTCACAGCCATCTGAAATGGGGTCTGATGCCCTCTTCTGGTATGTCTGAAGACAGCTACAGTGTACTCATACAGTGTACTCATACTCATATAAATAGTAAAAGTAATTTTTTTTTTAAATGCTACCCCTAAAATGCATTTGACCCTAAGAGCCTCTGCCTGGAGACCTATCTTTTCAAGACTCTGATGTTTGTGCTTTGTTTCTTGCCACCTTTTCAGAGTTTCTCAGTTTTGCCATTCTGATTTTACCCTTGTGTTTTCTGATTGACATTATCCTTGTGTTTTCTGTAGGTGCAGATCTCTGTGAAATGGAGACCAGCTTAGTCTTCCTAGTGAGTCCCTAGCTAGCCACAACTCAATACTGATACTGTGTCAGACCCAGTGCCACTCCAGTACAGGAAACTATGTTCACTGGGTAACTGAGAAAGGAAGATCACGATTTTGAGTCCAACACAGGCTATGTATTGAACCTTGTCTTAAATAATTTTGCCTATATTATATTCCAGTAAAGAGCAAAGTGTTGATTGGTAAGAACAACCTAGTTAAATCAATATTTAGCTATCATAAACATCACTTCAGAGAAAACTTGAGTTTGTCCTGAATTCATCCATAAATAAATATTGATAGAATAACATATGAAGACATTAAAGCTATCTCTCTAAATTTGGCATTACTTTTTAAATCATAAAAATATAGCACCTAGGGGTTGGAGAGATGGCTCAGCAGTTAAGAGTGCTGACTGAGGAATGAAAAAAAGAACACTGACTGTTCTTCACGAGGTCCTGAGTTCAATTCCCAGCAACCACATGGTGGCCCACAACCACCTGTAATGGGATCTGATGCCCTCTTCTGATGTATCTGAAGACAGCTGCAGTGTACTCAAAACATAAAATAAATACATCTTTAAAAAAAATGTGTATATATATATATATATATATATATATATATATAGCAACTATAATTTAAAAACCCATCCTAATACAATGATCCAAAATCACCTACAAAATACAATTAAATTATTTTAAATATTTAAGAAGACTGGGAGTAGCTTTAGTCCATTTACTTTATGTTCCCCTCAACAAAAAATATCAAAAAGTTTTATTTTCAGAACAGGGCCTTCCCATGCTTCCCATGTTGGCCTTGAACTTGAAATCTAGCTTCTGCCTCCTAGGTACTTTGACCACACACATGTATGCCAGCAAACCTGGCTCACCCCAAGAACTTCAAAAGCTGGACAAACTGTCACTCCACTCCCTGACTTAACTTACACATACTGCCATTCTCACTCATACCTGCAATCACAACCCTCCACAAGCCACACATATGGTTTTTCTCCATCAGCTTATGTACCTAGCTTGTTTGGCAAGTGATGGTCAATTTTGATTGTCAATAAGACTTAGAATCACTATAGAAACAAGCCTCAGCCCACTTCTTAGGGAATTTTTCTAGAACAGGCTGAGGTACAAAGGCACACTTATGTTGTGGGAGGCACAATTTTTACGTGCTGGAATCCTAGACTAAATAAAAAGGAGAAAGGAAACAATAGCTTTCTTCACTCTCTGCTTCCTGTCTGCAGATGCAATGAGAAGAGCTGCCTAAAGTCCCTCTTATGAGCCAAAATATCTTTTATTCTTTATTTTATTTTATTTTTATCAGATACTGTCACAACAAGACAAATATTTTGGTTTGGAGAATAGCACAGGAAGCAGTTTTAAGTAATCAAGTTTTTAACATCACACACACACACACACACACACACACACACACAGGACGGGAGGGAGAATTTTTCCTTTCTTATCTGAAAACAGCTTCCACTCAGAAAAACCAATGACAGACAACAGTCCTCTTCACATACAAATCTGCTTTTGAGAAGAACCAGACAGAGCACTATAGAAATAAAAGTCTTTACTGTGAGTCTGATTTATAGCTATATTCAAAGATTCTGATTCTAGAATTATTATACACAAGAATTACTGGCACACCTAGGTTAGATAATCCATCCCAAGTTCTGTAACCTTATCAAACAAAATTTAGGCAAGATGCAACAAAACTAAATATTATATAGGGTCCTAGCATAACACAAATACTCCAAACTACTTAAAAGTATCAGCCAGTAGCCTCTATGATTGTTCCAGCACACCGACTGTGAAATACTTTTAATGAAATCTATTCAGTGTAGAAGAGCAAAGTCTACAAAACCACTTGATATAGCCATTCCCAAAGTTTTAAATATTTTAAAAAGGCTACTCCCATCACTTGAAAAGAAATACCACTAAATCAAATTTGTTCTGCAGCAGTTCTGAGATAAAAGAAATTAATGGGCTTTTTTCCCCAAAAAATTATTTCCAGAACAATATAGGTATCCCCTTGCCTTTAAAGGGAGGAAAATCATTCAAGCTAAGTAGGTGAAAAATGCATTCTCATGGAAGAAACATCATAATGGCATGAAGTTTTCCAGAGCAAGAAACTTTGCTCTGATGAATGGTAGTGCTGAAACTCCAAAAAAGGCAAATTTAATTAATTTTCCTCTGATTCATTCTAGAAAATCAGAATCTGTCTCAAGCCTACAGACTCTTGAACTTCACATTTATAATACAAGTAATATTTCTCCTCTTGCCCTCTACTCATTATTTCCTCTTGTTCCAGTAACATTGGCCTTTTGAGGTTTGGTCTGTTGATATGTACTGTAATGTTAATTTTGTATCTAAAGGTCTAATCTTATGAGTAAATTTTAATGTTTATAAGTTTTTGTTGTGCAAACCTTGTTCCTTGATTTAAAGTATTGGTTAAATAAAACTGGCTACAGCCAATTACTAAAGGGATTAGAGGTAGGTAGGTTTTGAGTTACTGGGTTGAGGGTGGAGAAGAGAGGAGTTAGGAGAGACCAGAGAGGAAGGAGGAAGAAGAATCAGAAGGATAAGGAAACCACCATGAGAGGAGAGCAAGAAATTTCTTGTATGGCCAAGAAAAACAATTATCTGGGATATACCACTGGGGGGGTAGTCAGGTCAGTAGTTAAAAAGGTAGATTAGGGGTTATCCCCCAATAATTGTCAAAGCCAAATAAAATAATCATAGTCTGAGTCTCACTAATTTGTAAACTAGTTGGAGATAAACATAAATTGGTTAAACTACATTTTGGCACCCAATGTGGGGCAAGAAAAAATAGTTACTGGGTAGAAAGGCACAATTCTGATCCTTCCCCAAAAAAGGTAGGTTTCAAGCTACTGCTGCTTGGGACCAGCTGGACTCCAGCTACTGGGAAGGCTTTGCACTAGCTCTGTTGCTGATAGTAAAAGAGGCTACAGTTCTCCCAAGAGCTGCATGCTGCTCTGGAAAACCAGCACTCTGCTTGGTGGAAAGCACAGCATATGCTGAGACCCAAGGGAGAAGAATGGCAGCCTAGTCTGGGTCCACTGAGTCACTGTCTAGTAAGAGATACCAGTACAAGCAAACAGGGAAGGGGACATGGGCCAGAGATTACTGGCAGATGTCAGGGGATGCAGGCCTGCAAAAGCAGGACAAGTTGGAAAGGCCTGCCTAGGGGTGGCAAAAGGCCAAGCAAGGAGCCCTGAGCTAGATAGACAGCTGGAGTGGGACTAAGGCAATACAAGGTACAAACTAAAAGTCCCAAGAGTCTAAACTACTAAGGTATTAAATTTAAAAAACTATAAAAGGCTAGCTATTAAAAAATATCTAGGCCAGGTGGTGGTGGCGCACACCTTTAATCCCAGCACTTGGGAGGCAGAGGCAGGTGGATTTCTGAGTTTGAGGCCAGCCTGGTCTACAGAGCGAGTTCCAGGACAGCCAAGGCTACACAGAGAAACCCTTTCTCGAAAAATCAAAGAACAATTTTAAAAAAAAATCTAATTTAAATATAAAAAATAAAGTTCTTAGAAAAAAATTTAAAATTTAAAAAATGCTTTATCTATTTGGGATGGAGGGAAACACAATGAGATTCTATATGATCTTTCTTCGCTTATCAGCATACAGATGGCTATTTTCAATGACTTCAGTTTTATATGTTCTCTTTGGGAGAGATCAAGGTAAGACAGACTTAGAAAAAGAAGGAAAAAAAACCCTAAAAAGTTAAATACTAGATTAGGGACCATAAATCAGGTTTTAAAAAAATCTTTAAATAAAAATTTAAAACCCTCAAAAAATTTCAATCTAAAACTTACAATATCAAAAAACATAGTTCCAGATAAAGTTTCCGCAAGAGTTTAAAAAATTAAATGGCAGCCCATAGAAATATATATTAAATTAAAGGTCCAGATTTTGCTTGTTGATGCTAACTTAAAGCAATGCCATACAATGGACTGTATGTTTCATTTTAGAGTTTAAAAAAACTAAAATATGTACACATATTAATACATAATACAATTAATACAAGTTTAGAGTTCCAACAAACTTCTTTCTGCCTTGAGTTCTGAGGGGGATGATTTTGAGATTACACATTTACTAGGGATGATGGCTATCTTGGAGAGAAAACTAATGATGCTCAGGCATGTATGTCCATTAAAATACAACAATTTTATGGACATTATGGCATAAAGCTTATTCCAGATAATAGTCTATAATCAAACAGGTCAAACCATTATAAAAAGCCTAACAGGACTTTCTAAAAAAATGTTCATGGGGGCTGGAGAAATAGCTCAGTAGTTAAGAGCACGGGCTGCTCTTCCAGAGGTCCTGAGTTCAATTCCTAGCACTCACATTGTAGCTTATAAACCATATATAATGAGATCGTGTGTCCTCTTCTGGCATGCAGGTATACATGCAGACAGAACACTGTATAAATAATAAATAAATTTTTTTAAAAATGCCCATAGAAAACCAGACTGTCTCAAACCTACATACTCTTGAACTTCACATTTATGGAACCAGCAATGTTTGTTTATCTCTCTCCTCTTGCTCTCTGTCTTATGTCCTGTTCTAGTAACTCTGGCCAGTACAATGTTCCTCAAACATAGAAGAGCCTCCTACTGTGGCAGTTTCTAGAATCCCTCTACTTATAATGTTCATTCTCTACATACCAAATATGTATCTGCCTCACTCCACCACTCTTCCAGCTCTTCATGCAAATGTCTGCTTTTCAGTGAAGTTTTCCCGGGTTATTTTAGCCCAGTTCAAAATAACACCTACTCCTCTGTCCCTAGCCTCTCCCATCTCCTTCTCAGCCCTCACCAGGAACTCTCAGGATCTGACAAATAGTTCAAAAGCAAAACAGCAGCAACAAAGTTTGACTGTAGTTCACTGAGGAAATTAACCACAATGCTATTCTACCATTGAAGAATGTTAGAATGATGCTGACAGTGTATCAGATGAATAAATGATACTGACTGCAACATCTGGTAACTAGTAGCTATTGCGATTAACATTTTATACTCTAAATTATCATTTGAAAACCTTAAATTAAAATTAGTTTTACATGGGTTTTTTTTTGTTTTGTTTTTCAAGACAGGGTTTCTCTGTCTAGCCCTTGCTGTCCTGGAACTCACTCTGTAGACCAGGCTGGCCTCGAACTCAGAAATCCGCCTGCCTCTGTTTTTTCTTTTTCTTATTGGGGGGGGAGGGGGTCTCTATTATGTAGCTTTGGCTGTCCTGGAACTCACTAAACCAGACTGGCCTCAAACTCAGATCCTGCCTCTGCCTCCTGAACGCTTAGTTTAAAGGCACGAGCTATCACACCAAGTAAGATTACTTTTCAAAACCTGCTCTTCAATCAACAACTGTCCCTCAGGGGTCACTAAAAGTATAGGACATGGAAATCTAGGAAAGTTTTGGATTTGTCTGCTTTACCTAGCATGAGACTGTATTTGGGAGGAGGGGGAGAATTTGGTAACTTAAAAATCTGAAACTACTAGCTTGTATAAAAAACTTAATTCCTATTTTCTACATTTATTTGTTTAGTTTAATGTAGAAAATGGTAATCTAAATAACCACTCCTCAGAAACAAGTTAAAAATCAGTAATTTAGTCTTTCTTAATAATCTGCTACAAAGCAAATAAAATGTATTTTTTAATTAAAGCAAGTAGAAAGCTTACATTTTTAAGAAACAACAACAAAAAAGTGTAGTTATGTTGTTTCATGCTCAAGATTATTCCTGGAGACTAAGAACAGATCTAAATACCATTACCTTAAAGATCTCTGTAAGCATAAATATCCCTATTCCACCAAACTGCACTACTGCACAAAACAGCAACACACTTCACAAAACAGCAATTTTTTTCCTACAGCAAAGGTGATTTATTGTACTTCACTGGGAAAAAGAATGAAATGTGAAGATGCTCTATAAAACAAAACCGTTTTATAAAGTTACTGGGCCTCACCTTGAAATTCACTGCAACATGACATAACCAACTAACTTTTCTAACGCTAGGGATTGGGGTGAGGGTGTACTCACCTTAATGAAGTTACAGATGGACAAGCTTGTCCATACAAACCCATCTGGCCACAAAGAGAATCTAAAAGTAAAGAAGAATTCATTATTAGATGCTTCAAAGTAAATTGATCTATAACTCAACTAACTACAATTCTAAGTAAAATACTGAACAAAAATCAAAAGCTAAAGGAATCACCACTATTAAAACATGTATGAATGAAAAGCACATGATAGTATCAAAGATATACATATAGATCACACAGAAGACACAGACACTAAAAGGTGGTAAGACCTCATTAATATCTAACAGATGAGTCATAGCAGAGTGTGTTCAGTGTTTGTAGAATCCTAGGCATTCCCACAAGGTACCTGAAAGCTACCATTATCCCTGAACATGTCAGTATCTACACCCACATCATCTCCCGCACACAGATAGTCTACAGTAAAGAATGTTATCTTTATTGGTTTTGTATATGTCATTAATACTTCATCTAAAGAAATAGTTGCAGTGCTTTAAGTTCAGAGCAGTGTAGCACTTAAGTAAAAGTGAGACTCAAAGAGTTCAGACTTTGATACAGTACTAAGAGTTATTTTCTTCATTAAAACTTGGGAATAATACCATCTATCTAGTTTTATGTATTAACCATTACAGACTTGTTTAGAATAAATGGATAAATGTATTTATTAGCATGACCATATAACAATAGCAGAATACCAATTATTTTTACTAGGCATAAAGATAATCCACAAATGCCAAGGGTTAACAGGCACTACAAAAAGACTGGAAGAGGTTAAGAAAACAACATGTAGAGTATATGTGTGTGCTGAGATGTGAGCAACTGAAAGGAGTGCTTAACCCAAAGTGCCCGCCCTCACTCCCAGCTCCAGCCCAATTCTGCTAGGCAGCATTTTAGACCATGTTGAAAGAACTTCCCAGTTTTCAAAAGAAAAAATTCAAACCTTAATTGAACTGACTCCCTATTTTCTAAACACTGCAAGAGCCAAATAAATCACTAGATTTTATTCTAAGTTTATAATAACCTTTGTTTAAGAAACTTAAGAACTTAGTCCTCAGCAATTAACTAAAGAGAGACATGTGGAATGGTATTTTTATTTACTTTCTGTTTCTCCACTAGAATACAAGTTCCACAATGAAAGGAATTTTTGTCTGCTTCATTTCCTTTTATCACCATAATCTGACTATTGTCACTCATATTTATTCAATGATATTTTTTCTACAGTTGAAAAAAAGAAAGTTAAAATAATTGGCTGGTGGTGGTCCTGCAAGCTTGGCACCTTTTTCAATTCCCAGAACCCACAGAAATTACCAACTCCATAAAAATCAGCCTCTGACCTCCACACATGTACATCTGAACACAGACAACTGTTTTAAAGACAAGTTAAAATAATTTGTTTGAAACTGACCAGATCTCTAATCCAGTCTCTGTGTCTTATACTTCTATCTCTACATAATTTAGGACCAAGAAGAGGAAGTTATATCCAGAATATATACAGAATCTTCAAAACTCAAAAGTCAACCTAATTTATAAACAGGCAAGGATTTCAACAGTCAGTTACAGGCTAGTATCTCACAAAGACATAGATATTCAGCATTATTCACCACAAAAGAAATACAAATCAAAACCATAATCACAGTAGGGAAACCTGGCTTAAGAGAGGAACTAGTGAGAACCTGACTACCTGAGTCTGACCCTAGAAGCTATGGTAGAAAAGGTAGGAATACCTGCACCCACACATAACAGTTAAATAATTTATAAGTTTTAAACTTCTTAAAGTTTTTAAAATCTTGTAGCTGCTAAATTTGCTCCTCTGAAAGCACATCAGCCAATCAAAAAGCTAAACACTGACTTAACATATCATATAAACCAGAGATTTCACTCCCAAGAACAGCCAACCTCCCTAAATATATAAATCCACAGGAAAAAAACTGAATAGAAGATTAAGTCATAACAACAAAGAGTAAGACAATCCAGATGCCTACCAACTGATGAACGGAGTGTTAAATACAAAAGTACTATGTCCATGCAGTACTGACAAAAGGAAATGGTGTATGCCACAGCACATACACAACCTTGAAAACATTATGCAAAAGGAAAAAAGAAAAAAAAAAACCCTATTCATCATATAACTCCATTTATACAAAATATCCAAAACTGACAAATCTGAATTAGTAAATAAGAGTCTTCTAGTAGTTCCTCGGGACTAGCAGGGAAAGAAGCAAGAGAAGGAGAGGAATTAGCTACTAGAGAGTATGGAGTATCTTAGAGGGGTAGGAAAAGATTCTAAAATTAGATTGCGGTCTTGGTTGCACCTGTGAATACACTTTAAAAAATTGATTTTTAAACTTTAAATGGGTGGACTATGTATGCAAATTATATCCCATCATATCTGTTTAGAGTTCAGCAGCCATACACAAATGTTTTTATTCTGCCAAATTTTTCTGCTTCTTTCCTATATAGTACCTGCCACAAAACCTTCCAAAGCTAGAATGGAAGAGACTAAGAAAATGATTTCATTAGAAAGCAATGCTCTTCCTCACAATCACTTTCAAACTGATAACCCCTTGAGCCATTCCATTTAACAGTGTGTTCTGGGGTCTCCATTATTTCCAAACCATACTCTTTATTCACTAAGCAGTGACACACATACAGCCCATTACAAAAGTTCATACAGGTGAGAGGGGAGAATTGGGTGGATATGATCAACGTATACATGTATTAAAAAAGCTGTTAAAGAAGAAAAATAATTTCATACAGCTAAAAAAATATGAGGGAAGCCACTACTATTTCCTACAGATCAACTACATAATATATATCCCTCTTCTGAAACAAGAAAAGTCCAAGAAGAGACAAGACTAGGGGAGGGAGCAACCATTAGCTTCAGCTTTTTAAAATTAAGAGCATAAAGTTTAAGACTGGCCTCTTTTCTTTCCCCTGCTTTAAACCAGGGTCTTGAAGCAGGTGGTGAAAAGGAGAGTGTTTTTCCTTGCCAAACACCAGAGTTGTAACTTCTTCCAAACCCCAAACTTTACTTCCTGCAACTATATAATCAAATCACAGGCCTCCCACTTCAAACCAAATCATTACCAAGCAAGGAACAGAGGATTCTATTTCTGGCTCTATTGTTAACTCACTGACAATAATACTGAAGCTTCAGCCTTTCTCCTCTGCTCAATAACTTAACCACAAAATGTGGACCCAAAACCAAATCATGTGATCCAGTGGGGGAGGCCTTTTCTTTCTCTAACATATATTTATTTTCATGGAAAATATGACAAAATTATATTAAATCATGTTACTTGTTCAAATCACCTTTATTGATGATATACATGAAATATTCAAAAATGTAAAAGAACTATCCACTCCTAATATTTTAAGCCCTTTCTTTTAATTACTTTTAAAGGTACTTTTAAACAAACGCAGAATTAGCTTTCAGAGAGCTGAAGGGTTTTGAGCTTTAAAGCTATGCTCAGTTACATTTAGAAAAATAATATGCCATTCTCTGGATCAATTCAAAGCAAGAGAGTCTATCATACCCTTGAGAAGTAAAATGAACCTTCCAGACTTGCTGAATGTCAGAAGGAATAAATAAATATATCCACTGGAATTCTGGTTCCTAGAGGGTTAATACATGTCAAATAATTTCCATCAATCTCACAATGACAGGCATGTGTTTTGTACGTAACTTCCCAATGAAAGGAAGCTATAGCCTCCAATATTAGAACTCATAAAGTAAAAATTACCTCTCTGCTACCTAAAATCAGTCAAAACAAACAACAAGCAAACAAACACTGTTGACTTCAAAAAAGAAAACAAAAAGCAAAAAACAAAACAAAACATAAAACGTTTTTCAAGGCAGGGTTTTTCTGTGTAGCCCTGGCTGTCCTGGAACTTGCTCTGTAGTCAAGGCTGGCCTTAAATTCACAAAGATACACCTGGCCTCTGCCTCCTGAGTGCTAGGATTAAAGGAATGTGCCACCACTGCATTGTCTGGTGCCATGACTGGTTGTCATTTCTATCCCATTCCTAGAAATCCTAATTTATTAATGTCAAGTGAAACCCAAGCTGTCTGTTAATTAAAAGTTCTATTAGGCGAATTTGATATATAAGTCAATTCAGACTTAGGACAAAATCATCAAAAAGGTTTCACATCATTTTCAATCCTGCTCAATCCACAGTGGCTGCCTGAGGAGTTTATTTCTAAATACAACCAAAAAGCAATAGATATCCACAGCTAACTGAAAAAGCAGTTAAACTGTAATCAGATTCAGACCACTGCATGAACAAGCGATCCACATCAGGGCATTCTCTTTGAACTGGGAGAAACTCTGGATTCTGGGTAGGAACAACAAGCTGGGTACATCAACTGGAATTCTCTGGATATTCATTAGTTCTTATATTCACACACGATTTTTTTTCCTCTCAAAGATGTTTGTGAACTTGAAGAATAAAAATGCTACAGGCATAGTAAAAACTTGGTTCTAGTTCTACTGAGAAAGCTAAGATTCAGTGACTACTGGGATGACAATTCAGTAGAAGAGCACATGCTTAGCATGTTCAAGGCTATGAATTCAATTCCTAAGCACTACGATAATAAAACTAAATTAAAGTGGTTTTAAAAACAGCCAGTAGAAACATGAGTGACAGACCAAACCAAAAGGATATAATCTGGATTCATTCAAAAGGCAATCAATCAGTCCATGGGTTTCCGATGCAGACATAGTTAAAGGGATGCCTTCATAGTATTTTACAACAGCATGATGGCACAGGCCGGTTTCTCCTATCACTTGGGAGGTGAAGGCCATACATTGAATTCAAAGTCATCTGGAGGACATGAAGCCTCATCAGATAGACAGGCAAGCAGCAGACAATCAGGGCCTGTCTGTCTGTCTGTCTGTCTCTGTTTCTCTCTCTCCACTGACAGCATTACGGGGAGGGGGGGTGTGGGGAGTAAGGCTATTATAATTAAGGCATGACTCACTGGAGGGCAAAAAAATCTACCCTGTACTACTTCACTATGCACCTGTCTCTGCCACTGGAATTCTGGTTCCTAGTGGGTTAATACATGTCAAATAACTTCTATCTATCTCACAATGACTGGCATATGTTTTGTACATAACTTCCCAAAATACTTGCTGAACTGAAAAAAAAAATCAGGTACATGTTTCAGTGAATACAAAAGAATTGTGTACAAGAGACAGATTTAAAAACAAACAAAGGAGTTAAATGATGACAAAGTCAACAGGAGGAAAGTCAGGCACACTGGCCCATGCCTAAAATGATGACATTTGATGGCTGAAGCAAGAGGGACACTTCAAAGCTAGCCTGGCTACATAGCAAATTTTAGTCAGTCATCTGTGTTTCTTTCCCTGCTACTGTGATAAAAACACAGACCAAAGAAACTTAAGGGAGAAAGGTATATTTAGGTATATCCAGTGGGGGGGGGGGGGG
>NW_022196900.1:77036717-77044094 GCF_008632895.1 Mastomys coucha | reverse complement strand
GGAGGGGTCAGAGTGACAGCAAGCCTGAAGCACCTGGTCACATGGCATCCACAATCAGAAAGCGGAGATCATGAGTAAGTGCCTACTTTTTTTTTTTACCAGTTCCAAACTCCCAGGGCCACCCAAATAATAGCATCAAGATAAATCTCCACATACAGGCATACACAGAGGCCATCTTCTTGCCAACTAATTCTAGATTCTGTTAAGTTGACAAATAATGCTAACCATCACAGGCTGCCTGGAAACCTGGGCTATATATAGTGAAAATCCCACCTCAAAACACAAAGGGGGCACAAGGAATCTATGGTTTGGATAAAATTGAAAAAAATAAAATAACAACATGACTAAATGCAATGTATGGACTTTGCCTGAATCTTGACTCAATTAAAAGCCAACCATAAAAGGAATTTTAAAATAATGAGGAATTTGACTATGTACTAGAAATCAAATGACATCCATGGAATACTGTCAATTTAAATTTGAGGGAAGGATGAGAGATACCTAGAGAAATAGCTAAGTAGTTAAAGCACTTGCTGTGCAATCATGAGGACTGGTCTGAATCCACAGAACCCAGGCAGCTCCCCAGCTGTGACTTCAGTGCGTACAAGGAGAAGACAGGATTCCAACAAGCAAACCTATGAGAGAATGCTGGGTTCAACTGAAAGACAGACAGTGCCTTAATGGGTAAGGAGACTGACTAAGGAAGACTCAATGTCAAACCCTGGTCCTCCATTCATACACAGGAATTCACTGATCATCTTGTGATCAAACCCAAGAACCCACATGTCCGATAAGCATTCTTTCACTAAACTCTATGCCTAAGGCCTCTTATTACTTATGTTGACACAGGGTCTCACTAAATTGCCCAGGCTGGACTTGAACTTATTCAGTAGCCCAAGCAAGTTAAGTCTGCAATTCTGTTGCCTTAGCCTCCCAAGCAGCTGGAACTACAGGCCCACACCACCAGGCCCCACTTATATTTTATATACTTCTGCACATACTCAATAGAGCAGATAGAATGAAGTCTTTGGATACTATTTATTCAACTCCAGTATTTGTACAATTGTCTTTCTTTTCTTAAATTTCAGGAAGCAAAAAACAAATTGTACCTCTGAGAAAATGGCATATTGTAATCAGAAAACAAAATGGGCACTCATTTGATAGCTCTATTAAGAATTCTCTCTGAATCAACTCGAAGAAATTCTTGTAAATCAATACAGGAGCTGAACATGAACCAGGGTAGTGCCTCAGCTAAAAAGAAGTGAATACAGTCTCAAGCTTCATTAGAAAGCTAGTATACAAAGAAGGGCAACAGCCTCTTAAACTCTTCACTCAGCTCACACTGAAGCACTGTGCTGTTTAAGCAGGGCATATTAAGAGCATTTACAAAGCTGAATGCCCAAAGGAAAAGATTCATAATACTAGTGAAGAATTTAGAAACCAAAAGTCCATAGTTGTGGTGGAGCACTAGGAGGGAGGGCAAAGTGATCTTTATGAGTTTGAGGTCAGCACAGTCTACATCCCAAGTTTCAGGGCAGCCAGGCCTGTGTAGCAGTAAGACCCTTTCTCCATGAAAAATACAAAGGAAACCATGTCAAATGTAAAAAAGAAGCTAGGTCTATTTAGCCTGAAGAAGAAAACATTTTCCAGCTTCTCAGCTCAATTCTAGTACACAGACTGAGAATATTATTTTCCTGAGGCTTTCCTGGCTGTTAATGAGTATTCCAAAAAGTGAGAAAAACACTGGTTTTTTTTTTTTCACTCCAAAAGAAACACAATAATCTTAACTACTTTGTGAATGTACATGAAAAGGTGACAATTTTTGATTTCCCACGATCACTTGCCAAGCTTCAAGTCCTAAAGAAACAACAATGAACATTTTACTATCCTGGTCTATAGTCTGGGAACCTTCTTTCCCTCTAACTCCATTACGCCTCATCTCTTAAGTTTCTGATTAGTCTTTCAGCCTAAAATAGCTCATCCCATTCCAAATACTGTTGTTGTATGAAGCTTCCTTCATCAGTAGAAGCAAAACCATTACTTTCTGGTAAATTCATGGCTCTTTAGCTACACCTGCCACTGGGAACAAACTGCCTTTTAACTGCCATTTGACAATTCCTTATATACACAGCACTCAAATTGTCCATTAAAATAATAATTTTTAAATACTTTAAGAGTTAACTTGTGGAAAAAAGAGGCTACAGGCTCTACTGTTCCACAGAGGAAAAAGATTGGTTAGTAGGACATTTTGCTTCATTTAGTGCCTACATAAGACACACAGGCTACCTACCCTTCTTCCTTTTCAGACACGGTCTTAAACCTGGCATCCCTACTGCTATTTAACTCACTATGTATACAACAGGCTGACCTCAAGTCCACAGCAAGCATTCTGCCTCTGTCTCCCTTCCTGAGTGCTGGGATTACAACGCTCAGTACCATGCCATATTGGCTACCTTTCAACTCCCACTGATGACAGGCCTGGGAAGAGAAGCTAAATGCCCATACCTTAAGTGTTCTAGTAGCAAAGTTCAATGGAATGAATGACTAAATCAATATTCTAGGAAGTACAATTTACTTATCTCATCATACTAGGAGAAAGGTAACTTGATACACACTATTTTTAGCAATATTAACATTCTTAAAATTAGCTGCCAGGCGATGATGGCTCAAGCCTTTAATCCCAGCACTCAGGAAGCAGAGGCAGGTGAATCTTTGTGAGTTTAGTTTAAGGTCAGCCTGGTCTACAGAGTTCCAGGACATCTAGGGCTACACAGAGAAACCCTATCTCAAAAAAACAAAACAAAAATTAAGGGGGGCTGGAGAGATGGCTCAGTGGTTAAAAGCACTGACTGCTCTTCCAAAGGTCCCGAGTTCAAATCCTAGCAACCACATGGTGGCTCACAACCATCTATAATGAGATCTGACGCTCTCTTCTGGGGTATCTGAAGACAGCTACAGTGTACTTACACATAATAAATAAATAAATCTTTAAAAAAAATTAAGATGAAATACAAAATGCCTTTTTATGTACCACTTTCCTGAATATGTAAAAATCCCTACAACACTTTCTGCACAGTAAGTAACTTGCCATTTAACATTTCTTATATACCCAATGGTGGTCCCATCAGATTATATCATCAGTAACATCACAGCCATCAATGTTTACATGAGCACACTGATTGTCCCCAGTGACAGTCATCCAACATTTCTCAGAACACATCCCCTTTCATTAGGTAACAGAACTGCAGAAAGGATAAAAACAGAAAGATACTGTCTCCATCCTTAAGAGAAAATGTAAGGATCTTTAGGGGGTGGGGTGGAGTGGGGTGGAAGGGTACAGTGTGGCTTCCAAAGCAGGATCTTACCACCTGCATCCTGCCTCTACTAGAGTACAATTGCTTAAATCATGGTACCAATGCAAACCTGGTAACCTCCTCTAAACCAGAATGCCTAAGTATCTACCTCAGTAACAAATATTCCTTAGACAATCAAGCCTTGAAGCACATACCATAGTGTAAGCACTTGTGTTACTCAAGCAGAAGGATTATGGGTTGTGGGCTATAGCAAGATCTTGTCTTAAAAACAGGGAGGGGTGGTGAAGAACTGCTCCTTAAGGGCAATCTTGGGGTTTTTACATTCATCATTGTGTGAGGGGTGTATGCTTGAAAAGGTCAGAGGGCAATTTTCAAGAATTAGCTCTCTCCTACTTTCCACTCCATGTGGGTCCTGGGGATCAAACTCAGGTTGCCGAGTTTGGAGAAAATTGTCTTTATCCACTGAGTCACCTCATAGGTTCAAGGATATGCTTTGCATCAGTGATTCTCAGCATTTTATTGTAAATAAATAACCATGAAGCCATCAGCTCTTCATAAGGCCATTCTTTCACACCCCTGAATGCATTAAGTTCTTCAAGGAAACATGCTAATCCCTGTTTTTCCAAGTAAAAACTAGTCATCAGAGGCACCACTATTACTGGAAGGACAGCTCTGTGGTATCTCTCAAACTAAGCATCTGTGTGGTCTTTGCTGGCATGGACCCTGCTTTTCACTTGTCAGGACATAAACAGATAAAAAATAAATGATCAATCAAATAAGAGAAATTAATTCAATGTTCCTGGGTTAAAAACATTACCTTAAACAAACATTAATGACTTTGGTTTTCTTATTAAAAATCTGCTAGAGAATGAAAGCAGGTAAGTAAATCCTTAGGTCTCATTTTCATTTCAAACTAGACTACCATTTCAGGTAACTTAGCTAAGAAATAACTACTCTAAGTAAACCTAGGATTTTTAGTTTGATTCTGAGGAAAAAAATTTCTTGAAATGAGCAAATTCTAATGCAAAGAAAACCTTAAATCACCTAATACACTCACAACTTGACCCATAATCAAGTCATTTGTCAAACCAATTTGTCTATATAACTTCTTAGCAAATACTTCAACAGCACCAAGTACTTAAACTGCTCTTCAAAAAAAGTTACTTTCCAATTCATTATGTGAACCATAAAAATCAAATTTTCTGAATGAAACATGTTCACTGTATGGAAAGGTTCATAAAAAGACGCCTGAAATTACCCACTGTCATGCTTTTCTCCCAGTCTGTTTTTTGTTGTTGTTTTAATTTCTATTCAGTAAAACTTCCTGTACACTAACCCAGACAGATACCTGCATTAGAGTGTATGTATGTATAATTTCTCTAAAATTTATTAGTATATACTTCCATTCTGAGAGAAAGGGTGGGAGAGCTAACTACTACCTTAGGAATCCTTAAATTCCCATTCTGATTCTTCCTATCTCACCTCCAGAATACTAACAGCAGAAATGGAGACTCAAGTAAGAATGCTTCCAATGACTAAAAATGGACCTAATCTAATAAGAAATTGTACCTGCTAATTTTACATGAAGCTTTACAGTATCATAGATACACAAAAGGACTGATCATTTGGCCTTTCACTTCCATGTCAAAAACCTAAAGTCTGTTCCTCACCATAAGTGCATCAGTTTTCTACTTTAAAAAAAGAATACAAAAAATGGGCTCCAGAGTCAGCCCTACTAATAGTAATTAAGTGACACTTGTCAATTGAGTTCATGGGCTACCTTACCTGTATTACAGGGCTGTTATAAGTCCCAATCCAACATCAAACATCATCCAAATGTAAGATGGAAATATTTCAAAAGTACACGTGTTCTAACTGACATATCAAGTATTTCTGATGGTGTTTGCTAGCCATTTATACGTAAGATAAAACCATCAATCTATTTCATTCCTTACCTGTCTAGCCTGTGTGAAGTATTATAGATTCATATATCCAAGGAAAATAGCAGAAACACCACTCCCTACAACATTATGCCCTACCTTTATTCAAAGAATCAACCTACCCTTGATTATTATATGTTAACTGCTGTGACTATAACTCATTCCCAAAAGTCCTAAAAACCAAGCAACAGAAACTTCATAAATTATTTTAATAATAATCACCCAAAATCTAGAATGTAAACAATAATCTATTTCTATCATACTATAATATCCTCCCAAAGTTTACCTCTGTTAAACAAACAAAATATGACACTGCTATCGAATGCCAGCAGTCTTACCCCCTAGTGCATTTCTCTCACAAATCTCACAGCTAACAGTAGAAACTAAGATCTATTGGTAGTTTAAAAGTATGGTCAGATCTCAGCATTAGGCAAAAGTAGATTCTAATCTCTGTGGTTTTTACTATGTATACACTGACACTAAACTTTAATTCTAATTGATCCTATTCCACTAAGCAGGACTCTTACTGGCTGGAAAGAATTCAGTTGCAGCTCTTAGCTTTGTACTCCCAGGTGAAAATTTTGACTGAAAGTCAGCTGACTAAGTAAGAAGTCTCCTTTAGACACAGTCATCAAGAAATGATGGCCAACTCTTCAATGAGCTCAAGACTCTCCACTACATAGGACTTAAAAATAATGAAAACAGCATAGGCAGTTAGTGATAACTCTAAAAATTCTCTTGGACTATATTCTATTACATTTAATTATTGTGTGTATGTGGGGGAGAATACAGGCATGCCTACACAATGGTCAGACAACATTTTGTGGAAGTCAGTTCTCTCCTTCCAGCATGTGTGTTCTGGGGACCAAATTCAAGTCCTCAAGCTTGGCAGCAAACACCTTTACTGACCAAGCTACCTCACCAGCTCTTTCTTGTTTTAGACTTATTGTATTCATATACATTCTATGTGGGTGTGTGGTCAGAAGAGGGTGTTGATCCCTTGAAGTTGGAGTAAAGGCATATGCAGCATACTGGGCTTGTTACATGAGTGCTAGAATCCAAACCCTAGTCCTCATAAATGCACAGCAAGCATGCTTAATCTCTGAACTATTTGTCAGCTAAGACTATATTCTAAAAGTTCCTCTTCATTAACTCTGAATCTGTCATAGAGTACTTCACTCACTGAAGACAGAAAATAAAGACAGTGTGGTGTTAATACAGATCCAACCACACCAAAATAAAATCATATAAGATTTATTGTAAAATTCTTAAAGCAACTGAAATCACCTACAAAGTATTAGAAACTGGGTCTAAAAAGGGTATCAGAGTAAAAATTATTTTTTTTTTTTATAGCCCTGGCTATCCTGGAACTCTCTCTGTAGACCAGGCTGGCCTCGAATTCAGAAATCTGCCTGCCTCTGTCTCCCAAGCACTGGGATTAAAGGCATGTGCCACCACTGCCCGGCAGAGTAAAAGTTCTTATCTTATTGTAGTATTGAAGTTTGGCACCATGAGTCATTTGTCTTGACCTGATTGTACAAGAGGACTCACCAGTTTGAAAATGTATGCAATTCTCATATATCAAACAGAACAGCAGCTAAAGGTACTATCAACAAAAGGTTACTTAAAATAAGTAGAGTGGCATTGTTATAAATATAAGTACAACATCTGGTTCCTTGCAACAAAGCTATTTCCATAACCCAACAGATGGCCCACAGTAATAATGCTTTGCTGATCTGGTTATAACAAATTCTATTAAATCAAAAATCCTGTACAGCGGATGCCTTTCCCAATTTCAGTATAAGTCAATCTCTTTAGCCAAAACACTGTACTTTGATTCTGTTTGTACACTGAAACACAGTTATGCCAACTCTGATGGTTAAATTTTTTTAAAAGTTATTATGAAGTGCTACTGTGATGTTTTCCTGAGTTTTGAGGAAGAAGAGGTAGAGTATCCCCCTCTGGGACTGAAAACAAAAGCTGAGTTAAAAAGACTGCAGAGAGAGGTATGATTGAGTTCTGGGTCTCAAGCTGAAGTTTCTGAATAGTGTCAAGGAGGGAATCTACAGGACAGAACATACCACAGTGAAGAGTACTGTGAGTATGAGGGGGTCTACAGGACA
>NW_022196900.1:77035695-77036592 GCF_008632895.1 Mastomys coucha | reverse complement strand
GTACTGTGAGTATGAGGGGGTCTACAGGACAGAGAATACCACAGTGAAGAGCACTGTGAGTATGAGGGGGTCTACAGGACAGAGAATACCACAGTGAAGAGCACTGTGAGTATGAGGGAGTCTACAGGACAGAACATACCACAGTGAAGAGCACTGTGAGTATGGAGTTGTCAGCTGAGACACTGTTAGGGCAGACAAAACAAAACACACTGATGTCTAAATATCTACTTTATTTTAGGTCCACACTAAAAGGAATGCCCGTGCAATGTCAAGTCATGTTTCATGACTTCTCCAACTGTGTTCAGATCCTATCTTCATACTCTGGCCCTGCTCTTCCTTGACAGTTTATTAACTCATAATCAGTGAGAAAACAGTATTATTATTAATTACTATTAATTCTGAGTTCTGAAAATAGACAGTGAAACTTCAAAACTTGGTTCCTCCCATCCCTAGCTAAGTACCCATAGGCAATATTTCACCTTTCAGTGTCCATTTCCTCATCTGTGAAAATCTGATAATAAAATCTACTACTCAGAGATCATTTTAATGATCATATAATGAATGTATTCTGAACACTTTGTTGCTAAAATAAGATCTTACAATGTTAGTTATTATTAACATTACTTATTATCATCACATTAAACACCATTAAAGTTCTAAAGGAAAGACAGAAATATAAAATCTCTTGTTTAAACAGAGCAAACGAGTAATAAAATTCTGCTCAGTCTTCACTCTAAGTCCCAAAGAGTCATCATAAAAATTCAGTACTTCCCAGGTTGAGTGTAGTGGCTCATCCCTTTAACTAATATCCCAAGACTAAAAAGATAGAGGCAGAGAATAACTTCAAGCCCAAGGGCAGCCTTTCCCACGATTCAAGTTCTTTTTTTTTTTTTTTTT